>NC_053156.1:194652261-195000163 GCF_016835505.1 Polypterus senegalus | reverse complement strand
CTTTTTTCCTCAGTCCGAGGAAGAATGGTGTTAAAAGCACTGGAAAAGTCAAATAACATTATCTTGATTATGGTACCAGCTTTGTCCAAGTGGAAGTAGGCTCTATGGAGCATGTAGATGAGTGCATCCTCCCCACCTATGTGTGCCTGACACACCAACTGCATAGGATCGAAATGTTCTGAAACCAGGGGTTGTAGCTGTTTTAGGACCAGCCTCTCAAAGGTGTTAATGATGTATTAATTAAAAGAAATTAATATGAAGTCCTTGGAACCACTGGAATGCCCTTTCTTTGGCACTGGGATCACACAGGCTGTTTTCCACTGCTTGCAAACCTTCTACAAAGTCAGGGAAAGGGAGAACAGAACCCTGAAGAACAGGCTTTCATGTTTTCTGCACCCTGGGGCTGATTCCATCTGGCCCTAAAGCCTTGCTCATGCAAATTCTTTAGAACAAAATATAATAATATCATTTCACATGATTTTTATTAGAAAACTGAAACACAAGCAAAAAATAAAATTTGTGCAAGGTTTGTATTTTAAAGAGAAAATTATTGTTATCCGTGGTGGGCTGGCGCCCTGCCCAGGATTTGTTCCTGCCTTCTGCCTTCTGCCTTGTGCCCTGGGCTGGCTGGGATTGGCTCCAGCTGACCCTCGTGACCCTGTGTTAGGATATAGCGGGTTGGACGATAACTGACTGACTGACAAATTATTGTTATTCTCTTGTTTTGGAATTTCCCAAAAACTAGTACATGGTACTGATAGTAGATAGCCATTTTTAAAATACTGTTTGACTTCTAGCTGACAACTGCAAATCAAAGTGAATCTAAAAACAAAGTTGACTATGATAGAATTATAAATGGTATACAATTAAATATTACAATTTTAATACATAACATATTAATAAAACAAAGATAGAATAATAGTCTTTGCAGTAAAAGGATTGTGTGAAGATACAAGACCAGTATTAGATAAATTTATTGCTGGAGGAAACAATTTATAAGCAGCCTTCTGTTTTGCTTCTGATTTACGACAGATAGGAATTAAGCCAAACTTCTGCAAGAGTCAAAACATTGGGTTCGTAGACAACTGGTACCTCTTCTGGGAGAGGCCACGTTTCTTCAAGCGGGATGGTCTGCATTCAAATAGATTCAGCGCCCGGGTACTCTCTGAAAACATTGCTAAGGTAATTAGTCTCTGTTGACTCTCTATTTTTACTCCTAACCCTTTCCATAATGCTTCGTTAAAATGTGATAATTCGGTAACAAAATCTTCCTCCAAAGTGCACTGGTATAATAACTAACCTCAATGCATGTAAAAAAACTAGGCAGTGCGGCATTAATATGATTAACAATTAAACCTCTAAATGAACAATGTATTAAAACTATAAAAACAGATTATAGATTATATACTATAATCTGAGATATATCTCTATAATTATAGATTAAACATAAAATACGCACAGAGCAGTGCTAATATAAATAACTTAATTTCTTTCTCTAATCCCCATAATGCTCCTACAATTCAGTTCTGCTCTTCCGAAACATTAAATATGGCTTTATTAAATGTTAGAGCATTAACCAACAAGACATTTTCCATCAATGATCTTATTAGTGATAGGAAAATTGATTTGATTGCATTAAGTGAAATGTGGCTTAGCTCTGATAGTGCGGCTGTTTTAATCGAATCTGCGCCTCCAAATTACGGCTTTGCTCATGCGGATAGCCAAAGTATGAAAGGTGACGGTTTAGCAAATATTTACTCGAGCCGTTTAAAGTGTAATGATGTCACTTTTGGAAAATTCAAGTCATTTGAGTATCTTGCCATTGTTATTCATGGAATTTCTCAGTCTCTAGTATTATCCATGTATAGACCTCCTAAATACAATGCTTCTTTCTTTTGAGGAATTCTCAGACTTGGTGTCGATTGTAATTACACACTATGACCCATTCCTAATAGTCGATTTTACTTTCATATTGATAATCAGTGTGACCTGAAAGAAAAAGAATTCATGAACCTCTTGGACTCTTGACTTAAGCCAGCACATTTGTCAGCCTATACACAAAGCAGGTCATACGTTAGACTTAGAAATTACTAAAGGACTAAAGCTGATGTGAAGAAGATCATTGATATTGGTCTATCAGATCATTTTCTCTTACTATTTAATATAGAAATAATTATAAAAAATATTCACGAGAAGAATATTGTTAAAAAACACTTCTCTGATTCATCAGCAGTTTCAAAATTTACAAACATTCTAAGCAACCAGTCCGTTTGTAGTGCTAACTACAATAGTGAGAATGATGTAAATAATAAGATGGAAAATTTTAATGCTAAGGTGAGAGCTGCTGCTGACACAGTCACGCCTGAAAAGAAAGTTTAAAAAAATCTTCTAGCACTGTACCATGGAAGAGTGTCTGATATAAAGAGGACATGCCAGAGAGCTGAGCGTAAATGGAGAAAACTAAACTGATTATCCACTATGAGATATTGACGGTTAAAATAACAGAATATAACAACATAGTCTGTCTTGAAAGGTGGTGTTATTTCTCTAGAATTATGAATAATAATGCTAGTAATCACAGAGTCTTATTCTGTACAATTGATCGTTTGCTAAACCCAGGTTTACTTAATGGAATGCCTCCAAAATACTTCCAGTGAAACTTGTGAGGCTTTTGCTGTATTTTGTAATAAAAAAATGAATGATATTAGAAATAATATAGTACATCTCCCCACTACTGATCTTCTTAAACCCCGGTACTCCATTATAAAAAATTAAATTCTTTCACCAGGATAGATTTACCTGATTTATATAAAATAACTTCTCAACTGAGACACTCCAACTGCGTCCTTGATCCAATACCATCAAGTTTTTTCAAAGAAGTATCAGACGTGCTAATTGATAGTATTATTGACATAGTAAACTCGTCATTAGATACGGGGGTCTTCCCAGACTGTGTGTAGTTAAACCCCTGCTCAAGAAAAATAATCTTGACTCCTCTGCCTTTGAAAATTTTAGACCGGTTTCTAGCCTGCCCTTCTTAAGTAAAATTCTAGAGAAGGCAGTCATTATGCAACTAAATGACCACCTCAATAAACATGCTATTCTTGATAAGTTTCAGACGGGTTTCAGAACAAATCACAGTACAGAAACTGCACTCGTTAAAGTAGTAAATGACTTGTGGGTAAATGCAGACAGAGGCCTTTTATCTGTTTTTATCCTCTTAGATCCGAGTTTCGCATTTGATACCATTGATCACAATATTCTTAGAAATCGCCTTAATCAATGGGTGGCCCTCTCAGGCAGTGTCTTAAATTGGTTTGAATCCTACCTGGCAGGTAGAATATTCTTTGTTAGTTGTGGTAATTATACTTCAAAGACACATGATATTGTATATGGTGTTCCACAAGGCTCTATCCTGAGTCCGCTGCTCTTTTCGATTTACATGCTTCCGTTAGGTCAAATTATCTCAGGGAATAACGTGAGCTACCACAGCTATGCTGATAACACACCACCGTATTTATCAATAGCACCTGACAACCCTGATTCTCTTGATTCACTGATACAATGTCTTACTTGTGTTCTGAATGGCTGAGTAGTAATTTTCTCAAACTAAATAAAGAGAAAACAGAAATTTCACTGATTGGCAATAATGGATATAATGAGATTATTAGAAATAACCTTGATGCATTATGGTTAGGGAGGTAAAGAATTTAGTGGTAACTATTGACTCTGACCTGAATTTTTAATCACATATTAATCAGATTGCTAGGACAGCATTTTTTTTCTCTTAAGAAATATAGCAAAAGTTAGACCTCTAATAACATTGCAAGATGCTGAAAAATTAATTCACGCTTTTGTTTTCAGTCTGATAGTTTAGTGTTACACACTCCTGTCAGGACTACCCAAAAAAGACATCAATCAATTGCAACTAGTGCAGAATGCAGCTGCTAGAATCTTAACTAGGAAAAGAAAATCTGAGCACATTTCTCCAGTTTTGGTGTCACTATACTGGTTACCTATGTCATTTAGAATTGACTTTAAAATAGTGCTTTTGGTTTACAAAGCCTTAAATAATCTCCCTCTATCTTATATTTCCGAATGTCTTACACCTTACACTCCAAATCTTCAAATGAGTGTCTGCTTAGAATTCCAAGAGTTAAACTTAAAAAAAGTGGTAAGGCAACCTTCTGCTGTTATGCACCTAAAATCAGGAATAGCTTGCCAGTAGGAATTCGCCAGGCTAATACAGTGGTGCACACTGCTGAAAACACATTACTTAAGCATGGCTTTCTCATAGCTTCATCTTAATTTAATCCTGATGCTCTGTATATTCAATGAATTATCATTATTTATCATGGTGACTCCAAAATCCGTACTAACTCCTACTATCTCTTCTGTTTTCTGTGGTGGCAATCTGCGCCACCACCACCTATTCAAAGCACCATGACGCCCTACATTGATGGATTAGAGGCCAGACGTCCACATGACCGTTGTCAGGGATGCCAGGGGCCATGACCCGGCCGGGACGCCAGGAGGGACCGGAAGAGGGTCAGAGCCCTGCCTGGACCACGTGGGGTTTGCCTTCCGGGTTGCTTTGGGGGCCACGGGTCAAGGGCATGGAAGCCCTTCCCTGTAGGGGCCCGTGGTCACCGCCAGGAGGCGCCCCAATGCCTTGGGGACTTGTTTCCCCAGCACTCCCGCCACACCAGGAAGTGCTGGGGGGAAGATTTATGACGGCGCCCGGAGAGCAGCCGGGAGGACAGCCGGCACTTCCGCCACTTGGGCGTGGCCAGAAGATTGCCGGGAACACCTGGGGCTCATCCGGGTCCTCCATAAAAGGGGCCGTCTCCCTTCATTCAGGGCTAGAGTCGGGTGGAAGAAGGACGAGGCAAGAGGAGTTGTGGAGGCGGCCCGAGAAGAAGGCATTGTGGCCAGGACTGAGAGTGAAGGACTGTTTTGGGGTTTGTGCACGTGGCTGGGTCGGTGTGACCTATTATTGTAAATATTCTGTAAATAAACGTGTGGTGGTTTTACAACAACATGTCCGCCTGTCTGTGCCCGGGTGCCGTTCACACCGTCATCATCAAATCCTTCCATGAGAACCCTGAGTACAATGAGGACTGATTTAGATCATTTATATTAGGTAGAATGCCTAGATGGGGCTGGACGGTCTCGTGGCCTGGAACCCCTGCAGATTTTATTTTTTTCTCCAGCCTCTGTCTGCCCTGGCCATCAGACTTTACTTTTATTCTTTGTAAATTAGTGTTCCCTAATTTTAATTCTTATTGATTTTGTCTTTTTTCTCCTCCTTCACCATGTAAAGCACTTGGAGCTACATTGTTTGTATGAAAATGTGATATATAAATAAATGTTGTTGTTGTAAAGTTTTTGGAATGAACAGCTGAAAGCACTCCCTTCTCCACCAAGCACTCTATTGTGTTTTACACTTCATTATATCTTTTAGAATGTCCTCTAGCCAGTGGCATTTCCAGATTTCAAATGAGTCATAAATTCTTTACATAAGATAATTCACATGAAGAACTTGGTTTCTTTTGTTTTTAAAGGTAAAAAAAACTCTTAAGAAATTATGCAAAAATCAGCCTATATCACCTACAAATGTGGGTCCTACCTGCTTCAGTAGTTGCATATTCTTGGCACGTCACTAATTTAGGCTGAAAGCTGGAAGATAAATTTTCTAGTCAGAGAGACAAACTAATCCCTGAGGAATATCTCTGAAGCTTGCTAATGTGTTAAAATGATGAGTCTGTTATGCATTGCATTCTCTTCTGTAACTAACTGTGAATCCATTTAGGTGCAATGCCATGGATTCTTATCAATTTTTAGGGATACATTTACTATAAAATGTCCCATTCTATATTATTCAGTTTTTGTGCTAAAATGTCTATTTTAAAATAACTAACAAAAAGTGACAGACTACCTCAAAATCATATATCTTTCACCATATTTGTAATAAAAACTCAATTAACCGTTACTACAATAAATTAATAATTAGATTGTTTTAGTCACTTCACCAACTTGCACCCAAAGTCTTCACAGGAAAGAATATCGGTCCTCTTTTCGTATCCATAGAAACTATTTAGGAAGTGTACATTTATGGATCTTATGAATTCACTTTCCAAGGACTGTGCACCAATTGTTAAATTTATTGTGTAAACAACATGGCTATTGTATGTAACCTATCCCAATATTTAATAGGCAAAATTTCTTTTATAGAGGAAATTTCTGGCAGTAAGTATGATCACATACATCTGTACAAAGTATACATTACAAAGAAATAAATTCTTAAAATTAGTAGAGTTTGACATTTAGGATGTAACACCTTTTTATTGTTTATGAGCAACCTAAATCAACTGAAGTTCTCTCAAAGTAAAAGCTGAGACTTTACTGCCCAGCAGACATCTGGAGTGACAACATGATTCAGCCCACTAGAGTATGCTTCTCTCCACACATCATAAATTCATCTTATACTTTGCAGTGTTTTAGCATTTTTTTTTAAATTTATTTTAGAAAATAATTATCCTGTAAGGAACACAACTAACCCTAATAAACTCTAAATATTTGATTCATTCAGCTCCATTTCCATCAGTACGACAGTAGTCTACCAAAATTATATACTAAGCCAAAATAGAAATGCTAATTAGCATACTGCAATTGTTTTGAGGAATTCAGATGAAACCATTAAACTTCTTGATAACAGGGGAGAATGTGCACATTTCAAGTAGTGAGAGCAACTAGGCTGGGATTTAAATGTATATGTACAATCTGGCAACTTAAGATAATGGAATTGTAAATTTTCCACTAGTGTGAATGTTCACAAAAATTAAAACCAATGGGGGGAAAACCACATTTTCAGTCAACACGAAAGAAAGGATTCAAATCCAACAGAGAACCTGTGCTAGTTTTTGATTTTTCCTCCCTTACTACTCTAGGACTTTTATTTAGTATTTTTTCAATCCACTGAATGATAAAATGCCATTTTGTTTTTTGTAATGTGCCCCAAAGTCAAAGCAACATGGCACTATTCAGGAACTAAGACAACATAGAATGGCAACCAAAACACGATTGTTTTGTTTTAATTTGGTTAATTTATTTTCACAATCTCATAGAAAGTTTGTAAGAGGTCATATTGGCAAATATGAAACTAAGGTTTTATGACAATGTCCATGTTATCCAATTCAGTGGTCACCTAGAGAGGCTATTAGTGACACTGAATATTGCTCATTAGTCTAAAGTATCTTTTTATGTTTTTTTCTTTTATTGAATTTATTAAAAACATGTAATGTTCCATACAAACAAGTCAAACTTAACAAAACTAAATTCAATTCAAACCCCACCCATGAGAAGAAAGGAAGGCCATCTGCCAGAGTAAAACTAAATGCTTATTCTAAAATGTTATTGATTAGATCCTGCTACATTTTAAAAAGTTTTGAATAGATCCTATAAGTGAGAATTTGATTTTTTTCAATTTTAAATAATATATAACATCAGCTACTCACTGACTCAAAAGAGCTTGGCAAGGAATCTTCCAGTTGAGCAATATAAGTAAGTCTACATGCTCGTAGTGAGGTAGAGGCAATAGTTTGCTTGTCCTTCTCCACTTTAAGCCCATCTGAGAGTACACCAAACACAGCTATAAATGGATCAGGAGTGATTGTGACACCAAGGCTGTCTGATAGGCATTTAATAATTTTGGTCCAGAATGTTGTTAATTTGATACACACCCAATACATGTGGCCTAGTAAGGCTGGAGCTTGATTGCAACGTTTGCAGATTGGACCTTGCCCTGGAAACATTTTGAACAATTTTAAATGAAATAGATGTGTTTGATAAAATATTTTAAGTTGAATAATTGAATGCTTCGTGCATATGGAGCGTAAGTGAATTATGTGCATGGCTGCCTTCCACTCCTTTTCTGAAATGTGAGAGATCCTTTTCGGACTGTACTCTAGGATCTTTAAAAGGAAGGAATTTTAAAATGGTTTTATATATCATAGAAATGCTGTTTGAATCTTCAAGACTGGTCAATATTTCTTCTTTAATAAAAATAGATGGGACTGGAGAAAAATTCCAGGTTCTGCTTAGCAGAGGTTCTAATTTGGTTGTTTGGGTGTTGATGGGAAGCTTAATTTAATTTAGAGTGTAATTGTTCATAGGTTGCTAAGACATTATTTATATACAAATCTCTAAATGATTTAATCCCATACATTTTCCAAACATTAAAAACTGTAAGTTTGAGAGGGTAGAAAAAGGTAGTTATCATGCAGAGGTGCCACAGACAAAATATTATCTAACTTGAAGTGCTTCCTACATTGGTTCTTTATTGTGAGTGAATGAAGGACAATTGGGTTGTTTAGTATATTGACAAAACCTTGTCTTTACTGGTATATAAAGTAAGGAAAATAAAGTACTGCAGGATTTCGTTTCTGTTGTGGACCAAGCTAGTGTGTGTTCATCTATTTATATCAATGTCCAGAGTTTTATAGTTTGTATATTTACCACCCAGTAATAAAACTGAAAATTAGGTAGAGCCATGCCACCTTCTGATTTCGGTGTTGCCCTTTGGATGCATGGATATTTCAAATTCCAAATAAATGAAGTTATGATTGAAACTAATTTCTTAAAAAATTATTTCTTAATGTATATGGAGATGTTTGAAATAGAAACAGAAGCTTAGGAAGTATATTCATTTTAATAGTATTAATTCTCCCTGCTAAACTGAGATGGAGAGTAGACTATCTATGCAATGTCTTTAAGTTTTTCCAAGCCAACATCAAAATTTTGTTGAAAAAGTGTTTTATATTTACTTGTCATGGTATTTAAACTGATCTGCAATGATAAAAGGTAAGGTGTCCAATCTAATGTTTGCTAGAGAATTCACTGGAAAAAGCACACTTTTTTTCCAGTTACTGTTGAGTCCAGATATCTTTTGAAATTGTTCTAGTGTAGTTAGGGCTACAGGTACATAATTTTGTGGGTCTGAAATCTATCTGTCTCTCTCTCTATCTCTCTGTCTATCAATCTCTCTGAAAAATCCCTTTATCTCTAATCCATTTTGAAAGTAAACAGGCCAATGGATCAATGGCGATTGCAAATAATAGTGGTGACGAGGCATCCTTGTCTAGAACTGCATTCTAATTTGAAGTAGTCTGAAATAATGCTGTTAATACAAACTGAAGCTTCTGGACAGATATATATTAGTTTGATCCATGCACATATGTTCCAAATTTATGCAAAGTGGTGAATAGGTAGTCCCATTCTACCATATCAAATGCTTTTTCTGCATCAAAAATAATAAGATTTCTGGAGTGTTAGACTTTATGGGTGAATATATTACATTAAATAGGCGTCAAAGATGGGAAGCGAAGTGACTACCTTTAATAAATCAGGTTTTGTTACCAAAGGGAGCATTTTCTCAATCCATGACATTATTATTCAGAAGTGAGATCTGTATGATGCACATTGTAATAAGTCCTTATTTTGCTTGGGGAAATTGGTAATTAATACTTGGTGAAAAGTTTGAGGTAGAATTTTATTGTCTATGGCATCTATAAATGTTGCTAATAAAAGGGGAGCTACCTTAACTGAAATTATTATTATTTTTTTTTATAAAATTCAGCAGGGTAGCCATCAGGACCTGATACTTTCCCATTCTGAAGTGAGTTTATAGTGTCTAGTAATTCTGATAGTGTCAGAGGTTTATCCAATTTCTCTTCATTGACCATATTTACCTGTGGTATCTGTAATGTATCAAAAAACGCATTAGATTGTGTCTTGTATTCTTTAAACTGAGTAGAATATAAGGACTTATAGTAGACTTATAGTAGTCTATAAATGTCTGCATTATATTTATATGGTCAATGATTACATTTCCACCTGTGTTGGTGATTACTGATAATGCATTGCAAACTTCTTGCTTGTGGATTTATTGAGCTAAGATCTTGTTAACCTTCTCTCCATGTTCATCGTAATGATGTTGTGATTTAAAAATGAGTTGTTCTGTTTCTTTTGTTGTCAAGAGGTTGAATTCTGATTGCAAAGCCTGCCTTTTCCTAAAAAAGTACTTCATTTGCAGACCTGGCATGTTATTGATCTATTCTGGTCATTTCACTGATTAACTCTGAGGCCTTCTTGGTTTCAAATTTATTTTTGTGGAAGAGATATGAGATAATCTATCAATGAAGGGTGTTCTGCCTAAAAACACCTTACTTGCTACAGCTTTATACTAACAAATATCAAGAAATAAACAAAACAAAGGTTCCCCAATTTTCTTTCTTACATAACCTAACCAAATTTTAATCAAATCAGACAAAGTGCTTTTGAGGTTTTGGAGTATTTAATTTTCTATTGTAGGTGTGGTTTTACTCTTAAATATTTATTGAAATGTCCTTTCTTCGTGGATACCAACTAGCTTAGATGTACCATCCTCCCAAATTTCAACATTTTAACTACACAGGAAATAGTGTTTTTGTTGATAAGTGAGTTAGTCATCTTTGCATTTTAAATACATAGTAGCTAAAGTACTTGGTATATAACTGTAGAATAAGTTCATGAAAGAAAGCAAAGGTTTATTTGTTTTTTTAAATGGTGATCCTGTCATTGCTAGCTGTCCTACTCATCATCCAAACTGCCTCTCTATCAATGTTTCTGCTCTTATCAGTCATGAGTTTGTTCGTTTTGGGTCCAAGTGGATTCTAGAATTGTGGTAACTCCTTTCTGGGTTGTAACCATAAACGATGTCATGTCTAAGTTGTCCTCTTAGTTTAAGGTGGACAGTTTGTAGTGCTTAAGTTATCAAAACCAACAAAACAGGAGGTAAACAGCAAACTTCTGATTTTCCTTTGTGTTGTGCTTGGGTACTTCCAAATCTTGATCAGGCCTTACCTGACACCCTATTCAAAAGTGCAAGATGCTCATTTTTATATTATAAGAGATAGAAGCAGTATGTGGCTTTTCAAGAATTTCAGGTAAATTCAGGTCTGTGGTGCTTCAATTATGAAGAAAAGCTGACAAAGCAGCTAAACAATGACTGTTTTGAACTACACTTCCAATCTTTATTAAGTCCCCCTGCAAAAGTACCATCCATCCATCCATCCTCTTCCGCTTATCCGGGGTCGGGTTGTAGGGGCAGCAGCTTAAGCAGAGAGGCTCAGACTTCCCTCTCCCCAGCCACTTCTTCCAGCTCTTCAGGGAGAATCCCAAGGCGTTCCCAGGCCAGCCAGGAGACATAGTCCCTCCAGCGTGTCCTGGGTCTTCCCCGGGGCTTCCTCCCGGTAAGACGTGCCCGGAACACCTTACCAGGGAGGCGTCTAGGAGGCATCCTGATCAGATGCCCGAGCCACCTCATCTGACTCCTGTCGATGCGGAGGAGTAGCGGCTCTACTGTGAGCCACTCCCGGATGACTAAGCTTCTCACCCGATCTGTAAGGGAAAGCCCAGACACCCTGCGGAGGAAATTAATTTCAGCCGCTTGTATTCGCAATCTCGTTCTTTCGGTCACTACCCATAGCTCATGACCATAGGTGAGGGTAGGAACATAGATCGACTGGTAAATTGAGAGCTTTGCTTTACGGATCAGCTCTTTTTTCACCACGACAGACCGATGCAGAGCCCGCATCACTGCGGATGCTGCACCGATCCACCTGTCGATCTCACGGTCTATTCTTCCCTCACTTGTGAACAAGACCCCGAGATACTTGAACTCCTCCACTTGGGGCAGGACCTCTCCCCCAACCCTGAGAGGGCACTCCACCATTTTACGGCTGAGGACCATGGTCTCGGATTTGGAGGTGCCGATTCTCATCCCAGCCGCTTCACACTCAGCGACCAGGACGAAAACCACACTGTTCCTCCTGAATCCGAGGTTCGACTATCCGACGGACCCTCCTCTCCAGAACCCCCGAATAGACTTTTCCAAGGAGGATGAGGAGTGTGATCCCTCTGTAGTTGGAACACACCCTCCCGTCCTCCTTTTTAAAGAGAGGGACCACCACCCCGGTCTGCCAATCCAGAGGCACTGTCCCCGATGTCCATGCAATGTTGCAGAGACGTGTCAACTAAGACAGTCCTACAACATCCAGAGCCTTGAAGAACTCCGGGCATATCTCATCCACTCCCGGGGCCCTGCCACCAAGGAGTTTTTTGACCACCTCACTGACCTCAGTCCCAGAGATGGGAGAGCCCACCTCAGAGTCCCCAGGCTCTGCTTCCACATTAGAAGACATGTTAGTGGGATTGAGGAGGTCTTCGAAGTACTCCTTCCACCGACCCACAATGTCCCGAGTCGAGGTCAGCAGCGCACCATCCCCACCATATACGGTGTTGACACTGCATTGCTTCCCCCTCCTGAGATGCCGGACGGTAGACCAGAATCTCCTCGAAGCCGTCCAAAAGTCGTTCTCCATGGCCTCTCCAAACTCCTCCCATGCCCGAGTTTTTGCCTCAGTAACCACCGAAGCCTCATTCTGCTTGGCCTGCCGGTACCTATCAGCTGCCTCCAGAGACCCACAGGACAAAAAGGTCCTATGGGACTCTTCTTGATCTTGACGGCATCCCTCCCCCCGATGTCCACCAATGGGTTTGGGGATTGCCGCCCGACAGGCACCGACCACCTTACGGCCACAGCTCCGGTCAGCCGCCTCAACAATAGAGGCACGGAACATGGCCCATTCGGACTCAATGTCCCCCACCTCCCTCGGGACGTGGTCGAAGTTCTGCCGAAGGTGGGAGTTGAAGCTACTTCTGACAGGGACCCTGCCAGTCGTTCCCAGCAGACCCTCACAACACGTTTGGGCCTACCAGGCCTGACCGGCATCTTCCCCCACGATCAAAGCCAACTCACCACCAGGTGGTGATCAGTTGACAGCTCCGCCCCTCTCTTCACCAGAGTGTCCAAGACATATGCCAAGTGCACATATGAATACCCTTATGCTTGAACATGGTGTTCGTTATGGACAATCCATGACGAGCACAGAAGTCCAATAACAAAACGCTGCTCGGGTTCAGATCGGGGGGGCCATTCCTCCCAATCACGCCCTTCCAGGTCTCACTGTCATTGCCCACTTGAGCATTTAAGTCTCCCAGCAGAACGAGGGAGTCCCCAGAAAGTCTGCCCTCTAGCACCCGCTCCAGAGACTCCAGAAAGGGTGGATACTCCAAACTGCTGTTCGGCGCATACACACAAACAGTTAGGACCCTTCCCCGCCCCACCCGAAGGTGGAGGGAGGCCACCCCCTCGTCCACCGGGGTAAACCCCAATGCACAGGCTCCAAGTCGGGGGGCAATAAGTATGCCCACACCTGCTCGGCACATCTCACTGGGGGCAACTCCAGAGTGGTAGAGAGTCCAGCCCCTCTTAAGGAGATTGGTTCCAGAGTCCAATCTGTGCGTTGAGGTGAGTCCGACTATATCTAGCCGGAACCTCTCGACTTCGCGCACTAGCTCAGGCTCATTCCCCTTCAGAGAAGTGACATTCCACGTCCCAAGAGCCAGTTTCTGTAGCCGAGGATCAGACCGCCAAGGTTCCCGCCTTCGGCCACCACCCAACTCACACTGTACCCAACCCCCTTGGCCCCTCCCATAGGTGGTGAGCCCATGGGAAGGAGGACCCACATTACCTCTTGGAGCTGTGCTGGGCTGAGCCCCATGGGTGCAGGCTCACCTCCAGAGGGGAGCCCCGGTGACCCGCGTCGGGGCAAGGGAAAACGTCCACAGTTTTTGCTCTTCATTGGAGGTTTGTTGAACCGCTCTTTGTCTCATCCCTCACCTAGGACCAGTTTGCCTTGGGTGGCCCTACCAGGGGCATAGAGCCCCGGACAACATAGCTCCTAGGATCATTAGGAAACGCAAACCCCTCCACCACCATAAGGTGACGGTTCAAGGAGGGGCCTGCAGAAGTACATGATTCTCTTTTTTATATTGCAGTAGATAAAACTAGAAGGTAGTGCTGCCCAGGAAGGTAATGTTAAGCTTTGTTCATTTTGTCTAGCATTCAGACTTCAGTCTGTTCAGATGTTTCAGTTTTTTTGAGCCAGCAAGTGGCACTGTTGTGGTGGGGGACCACTTGGGTACCCTAGGGTACAAATTTTGGGTCCTACAATAATCTACAGTATCTTATCTGTATGACATGAGAGAACAACAAAGTAAAATCTGGCCCAGATCGGTCAAAGTGTATAAGACTGTATAGTGACTGACATTTTGTTTTATACACTGTATAACCTCATGAAAAAGTTAATTCTATCATGGAAAAAATGGAGAAATGTGATATTTCACATTTAATAGTTGGAAATAGCCATCTTACTTGTAATCTATTCCAGATATATGGCAAGTCAGCAGAATCATGGTTTGAATGTCACATGTATCCTTTGCTTTGTTAATCATATTTATGTTTTATATACAAAAACATAGTCATTCCTCACTCTTTGTGGAATAAATAAATAATAACTAACATAACCTGAACATGATTAAAACTCAATTAAATTTTGTATGAATCACTAATTTGTATTGGCATAAGATTCTAAAAGTAGAACTGCCTCATGTTATAGGTTTATAAATAAAGTTCTGCCGACAAGAAACAGGAAAGGTTATTGATTACTTTTACTCACTTAAGCACACTGTCCTTAATTGTTCTTTTTGTTTCTACCATATTTTCAACAAAAACATCATCTGCTTTTTTTGAGAAGGGTCCATCTGCTGCCCTACATACCTCTGCTGTGTTTTTCATTTCTTCAGAGCTTTTCTTATAGTGTGTGAAAATACTACCGAAAGCACCTAATACCATTTGTTTAGTATTGCAAAGTTAGTAAGCTTGAAGTAGTCTAAGCCTATGGTCCATTTGATTCTGCAATTCTTGCTCTATTCCAATCATTTTCAATGTACTAGTCACAATCTAGTTTCACATTTTTTTCATTTGGTAGCACTCTGCATTTTTCTTTTCTGCAATTTAGTTACCTTAGTTTTTTTTTTAAAGTATTAAACAGATTTATCCTCACTGGTGCCTATGAAACGGTGACGACATGGATGTTTGGGGATATTTGAATAAATGTGGTTCACGTGCAAGTGCAACTGAGTCTCCAGCTTACATGGCCAGGAAGTTGAGGACTTTGGCAGAGAAAGTGTCACTTCTGGATGTGATAAAAGCACAACATTTCTTTGTCTCTGTTGGCAATAGATATGGTGTAACAGTCCCTGGTTTTCTACATTAACAAGAGCAAAAAAGAAATTCACAAACAGTTTTGCTCCTAGCACACCAAATGTTACAAAAACACTCAACTGTGTGATAAATCTTACGGAAGTGTCCTGAATATTGTCACAAGGAAGCAGATCCTGTACCAGAAGTATAGTATTGGTAGCAACCCTGGATCTGGCACGACACCAACCCTTTGAAGAACACACACTTTCAGGCAGACCTAATCTGGAATTGCCAGTACATTTAACATGCAGTTCTTTTTTTTTTTTTTTATTATTATTAATTTTATTGCAATCCATACAAAGCAATCAAGTTTATACAAAAAGAAAAATTGAGTTAAGAACAGATCGATCCCCGCCCCTGAGAGAAAGAGCAAGCCAAACGGCGTGAAATTTAAGGCTTGTAAACATATCTAAATTAATAAATTCTCTGTGCTTCATGACCTTATTTTAAAATGTTACTGATTAGATCCTGCCATGTTTTGAAAAAAGTCTGCACGGATCCTCTAACTGAATATTTGATTTTTTCCAATTTCAAATAATATAACACATCGGTTTCCCACTGACTTAAAAGAGGAGAGTTTGGGTTCTTCCAGTTTATCAGAATGAGTCTGCGTGCCAAGAGTGTAGTGAATGCAATCACAATTTGTTTGTCTTTCTCCACTTTAAACCCATCTGGAAGAACCCCAAACACAGTTGTTAATGGGTTAGGATGGATTGTGAGTCCAAGGCTGTCTGAAAGGTTATTAAAAATTTTTGTCCAGAATAATGTTAATTTGGTGCAGGCCCAGAACATGTGACCCAGTGAGGCTGGGGCTTGGTTGCAACGTTCGCAGGTTGGATCATGCCCTGGAAACATTTTGGAGAGTTTTAGTCGAGACAGATGTGCTCGATATATAATTTTAAGTTGTATAATTGTATGCTTTGCGCAAATGAAGCTCGAGTGAATTCTCTGCATTGCTACTTTCCACTCCTTTTCTGATATATATATATTAAGAGATCTTTTTCCCAGTGTCCTCTTGGATCTTTGAAAGGAAGGGATTGTAAAATGATTTTATATATTGTCGAGATGGAGTCTAATTCCTTGAGATTGAGCAATATTTTTTCCAGCGTGGATGAGGGTGCAAGATGAGGAAAATCTGGAAGGTTCTGTTTAACAAAGTTCCTGATTTGAAGATAGTGAAAGAAATGTGTAGCTGGAATGTTAAATTTGGAATGTAATTGTTCATAGGATGCAAAGACGTTGTCTATATAAAGATCTCTAAGCAAGTTAATTCCAGATTTTTTCCAGATATTAAAAACTGCATATGTTTGCGAAGGTTGAAAGAGGTGGTTCTCTTGCAGAGGTGCCACAGATAGAAGCTTCTCCGTCTTAAAATGCTTTCTACATTGGTTCCAGATTCTAAGTGAGTGGAGCACAATTGGGTTATTAGTGTATTGCCGATAACGTGTGTTTATTGGAGCGCAGAGCAAGGAATACAAAGAAGTACTGCAGGATTTTACTTCTATTGCTGTCCAAGCCTGTGTATGTTCTTCTATTTGTGTCCAGGTTCTTATCGCCTGTATATTTGCTGCCCAGTAATAAAACTGGAAGTTAGGTAGAGCCATGCCGCCTTCTGCCTTTTGTCTTTGCAGGGTCGCTCTTTTGATGCCTGGATGTTTTGAATTCCAAATAAATGAGGTTACTGTTGAATCTAATTGCCTAAAAAATGATTTATTAATGTATATTGGAATGTTTTGAAATAAAAAAGGAGCTTAGGAACAATATTCATCTTAACAGTGTTAATTCTTCCAGCAGTTCTTTTGGAAGAGCAGCTAACTTGGCTGCCTGAAAAATTCCAAGCATACACAATATAAATATGCAAATTCCACACAGTTCCCCTCCCTGGTATTCAAACCATACCACTGCAGTAAATCACAAAACTAACTGTGTTGATTATAAGTAAAATGTTGTTTTGATTTTTAAAGAGAGTTTTAGTCAACGTGCATATGACTTATTAAATAAAACGTCTAACTTTTGTATGTTAAAAAGTATGTTAGTTTGTATGTTACATTTATTACAGTTTTAATAAGTAAGATGTTTATTACATGTGCCTATTGCAGGACTCAAGCTCAAGGCCTGTGGACTGGATCCGACCTTTTGACCTTTTAAAAGCAGCCTGGTTTGTTAATATTCAAAATGTGTTTCATACACCCCTAAATGACTTGTTACTTTTCTCGAAAACCACTGAAATGAATATATATATATATATATATATATATATATATATATATATATAGCAGAATACCCGCGCTTCGCAGCGGAGAAGTAGTGTGTTAAAGAAGTTATTAAAAATAAAAGGAAAAATTTTAAAAATAACATAACATGATTTTAATGTAATTGTTTTGTCATTGATATGAGTGTTGCTGATATATATATATATATATATATATATATATATATATATATATATATATATATATATATATATATATATATATACACACAGACACACACACATATCCACACATACACATATCTATAGATATATACATATACACATCTACATATATATATATATATACACATCTACATATATATACATATACTAGACATTAAGCCCGTTACAATAACGGGCGCTAGAACAGTATTGCATAAACATTAGTAGGAACAGTCTATATTAAATGGCAAGGACCTTGACCTCATTCTGTTTCTCGTCTTAATTTTTTTTCTTTGTCAAAAATATTTTTGCAAGAAACCTAAAGTAAAATAATAATAAACAATAAAATAGAAATGTATATGACAACACAGTAAGTATAATTAATATTGTCTTAGTGTAAAACTTTGTAACAATCTGTAAGACACAATATCTGAAGAAGATATTTAGGAAAAAAATTTTTTTAAATGTTTCTATTAAATTTCATTACAGACAACATTTCTTGTAAATATTCTGAGTTTGGCAACAGTTTGCCTTGATCAGGGCCATCTACAACCTTGACAACAACATCTGGAAAACTTCTAATTCTTGATAATGCAACATATAACTGACCGTGGCTGAATACTGGTTCTGGCAAGTAAATGCCAACTTTTTGTATGGTTTGCTTTTCTGAGTCGTTCTCTTTTAGCGTTTTTCTGACTCTCATTTTCTTTTTCTTCAATCAATATATTTGCTCGTATTTTTCTTTGTCTTTCAGCCTTTCTTTTGTTGATGTTTACTTGTTGAGCTGACCGTTCTTCCAGGAGATGTTGCTTATATAGGATTTGATTGTTTGTGTCTTTTGTCCTACTTGACGTGTCCTTTTTTTTTGGGTGGCATGTTGTTAGTAGATATGTTCGTAATATTTTTTTGTTTTATTACTTTATTTTACTCTGTAGCACTTTGAGATCATTCATATAAAGTGCAGTATGAATAAAATTAATTATTATTATTATTAATATTTTCTCTTACAGTAATACTGGCTTGTATGTGGCTGTAATATGCGTCAGTGTATTGTGTGCCTTTAATTTTCTCTTGCAGTAATACTGGTTTATATTTCCATAAAATGCCTGTATTTTTCTCTGACAGTAATTCTGGCTTTGATATCCGTAATATGACTTTAATTTTCTGTCACAACAGTGGGCAATCAGCAGAGTGTCCCCAGCAACTGATGTAATGCGTGGCGTGCAGTTGATAATCGTGACTGTGTCGTCTCCCCAGCAAGTACTGTGCAGTTTCCCAGCAAGTATTTTAATCTGTGCTGGCGTGTAGCTGATTATTGTATGTATGGCGTCTCCCCAGCAACGGATTTTATGTGCGCGGCGGCGACTACCTAATCAGCACTCTCCCCAGCAATGATGTCTTTTATTTGCTTATCATGCGCTGCCGTGGTTAGGCCATTCACTATGTGCCCAGCTTCAAATGTGTGTGTGTCCAAGGTGGCGTGCGCATGGGGGGTGGGGTGCGTGCGATGCAGTTGTGCCAGCATGCACTTCACCAGAAGACACACACACACGGACACCTGGATGCACACAGGGCTTTTATTAAAGAAGATATATATATACACACACACATATACATACATACAGATAAATATACTCTACATATATACATACACACACACACACACATATATATATATATATATATATATATATATATATATATATATATATATATATATATATATATATGCGCTATATATATATATAAGCTAAATGTGCTTTGCAAAGTGTGTTAAAGTAATGAAAAGAAAAGGAACATTTTGACATTTTGAAAATAATGTAACATGATTGTCAATGTAATGAATGTAATTGTTTTTTCACTGTCATCTATATCTATCTATCTATATCTATATATCTATATATATACATATACATATACATATACATACAGTAGTTTTCTATACAATCTTCTCCACTATGTGTCTGCATCCTATCCCCTACAGGGAACAGGCAGATCCATGGGCTTGTGTGCACACCGTCTGCTGGTCTTAAAATGAACCCTGGATAACTAATATTATCTGAAATCCATGGTAAAAGATTGCTGAAAGTCTTCTACATCACTTTCACGTCTACTGTGTCCCATTGTCCTCTCCACTCAAAGGGACACTCACTTCTACAGCTGAGCTTTTGCGTCACAGTTGTGAGCCCCAACTGTTGCTTGCAGAATGAACATTAGACAATTGTTATTGGATTGGCTGTTTTTTTCATTATATTAATATTTATTTATTCATTCAGCCTCTGTTAAAAAAAGAAGCACATTTTCCTTTAGAGGACAAGTTCTATCTATCTACAGTGGTGTGAAAAACTATTTGCCCCCTTCCTGATTTCTTATTCTTTTGCATGTTTGTCACACAAAATGTTTCTGATCATCAAACACATTTAACCATTAGTCAAATATAACACAAGTAAACACAAAATGCAGTTTTTAAATGATGGTTTTTATTATTTAGGGAGAAAAAAAAATCCAAACCTACATGGCCCTATGTGAAAAAGTAATTGCCCCCTGAACATAATAACTGGTTTGGCCATCCTTAGCAGCAATAACTGCAATCAAGTGTTTGCAATAACTTGCAATGAGTCTTTTACTGCGCTCTGGAGGAATTTTGGCCCACTCATCTTTGCAGAATTGTTGTAATTCAGCTTTATTTGAGGGTTTTCTAGCATGAACCGCCTTTTTAAGGTCATGCCATAGCATCTCAATTGGATTCAGGTCAGGACTTTGACTAGGCCACTCCAAAGTCTTCATTTTGTTTTTCTTCAGCCATTCAGAGGTGGATTTGCTGGTGTGTTTTGGGTCATTGTCCTGTTGCAGCACCCAAGATCGCTTCAGCTTGAGTTGACAAACAGATGGCCGGACATTCTCCTTCAGGATTTTTGGTAGACAGTAGAATTCATGGTTCCATCTATCAGAGCAAGCCTTCCAGGTCCTGAAGCAGCAAAACAACCCCAGACCATCACACTACCACCACCATATTTTACTGTTGGTATGATGTTCTTTTTCTGAAATGCTGTGTTCCTTTTACGCCAGATGTAACGGGACATTTGCCTTCCAAAAAGTTCAACTTTTGTCTCATCAGTCCACAAGGTATTTTCCCAAAAGTCTTGGCAATCATTGAGATGTTTCTTAGCAAAATTGAGACGAGCCCTAATGTTCTTTTTGCTTAACAGTGGTTTGCGTCTTGGAAATCTGCCATGCAGGCCGTTTTTGCCCAGTCTCTTTCTTATGGTGGAGTCGTGAACACAGACCTTAATTGAGGCAAGTGAGGCCTGCAGTTCTTCAGACGTTGTCCTGGGGTCTTTTGTGACCTCTCGAATGAGTCGTCTCTGCGCTCTTGGGGTAATTTTGGTTGGCCGGCCACTCCTGGGAAGGTTCACCACTGTTCCATGTTTTTGCCATTTGTGGATAATGGCTCTCACTGTGGTTCGCTGGAGTCCCAAAGCTTTAGAAATGGCTTTATAACCTTTACCAGACTGATAGATCTCAATTACTTCTGTTCTCATTTGTTCCTGAATTTCTTTGGATCTTGGCATGATGTCTAGCTTTTGAGGTGCTTTTGGTCCACTTCTCTGTGTCAGGCAGCTCCTATTTATGTGATTTCTTGATTGAAACAGGTGTGGCAGTAATCAGGCCTGGGGGTGGCTACGGGAATTAAACTCATGTGTGATACACCACAGTTAGGTTATTTTTTAACAAGGGGGCAATTACTTTTTCACACAGGGCCATGTAGGGGTGGATTTTTTTTCTCCCTAAATAATAAAAACCATCATTTAAAAACTGCATTTTGTGTTTACTTGTGTTATATTTGACTAATGGTTAAATGTGTTTGATGATCAGAAACATGTTTGTGTGACAAACATGCAAAAGAATAAGAAATCAGGAAGGGGGCAAATAGTTTTTCGCACCACTGTATCTATCTATCTATCTATCTATCTATCTATCTATCTATCTGTCTATCTATCTATCTATCTATCTGAAATATGAGACTTGGAAAAATTAATATTTGTCAAATGAAGTGCCAAATATCCACTGATACACATTTGTAGGCCAAATCAATTAAAGAGTCCGACAAACAGCAACTGAGATATTAAAACATCTTATTGAATCTGTTCTGACAATTATAGTCTTTTAATTAAAATAATGATTATAATTATCAGAAAACGTAGCCATTTTAATGTCAGCATAAAACCAGGCTAGTAACATCTTTGTGAAATAATATCAGCAGCTTTATAAATTCCAGAATGTACACCGATAACACTGGCACGAACTTCCTTACAAGTATCCTTTGTCTCCTAAACTCAACAAATAATTTTCATATTCCTCCTGTTGCCTTGCTTGTCTTTTTTGACAATAGTAAAAGTCATCCCCTTTGAAAAAATTATATTCACGCAGCAATTAATAATATGGTTATAATGTAAAACACTTCAAACAAACCTGCAAAATGTACATTTTCTTTGTTTAAGTTGACGTCTTCAATGGATCTAACACTTACAACATGGGGCACTACAACACACATACACATATCTTTTAGTATTGTTTTAATATAGCCTTGAAAATTGTTAGTATCTGTCCTCTATCCAAGCCATTCATTTACAAAAGAGATTTACAGGCTTGGGCCAGAAGACAAAAAATGAAACGGAAAGAAATGCCAATCTAGTGTTTGCCACACTGACACTCGCTCATACTACTACAATTTAAAAGTGCCTCCCAATCTGATGTCAACTCTTTCAGATGGGTAGTGAAACCCGGAAAATGTATTAATGGATACAGGAAAAAAGTCGAAAGACTTATTCTGACAGTGACCAAGATGGGGATTTTTGATCTGTGAAGTGGCAGTAAAAATAAAAAAAAAAATTTAAAAACCTGATTACAAAATATATCATCCATCCATTCATCCATTTTCCAACCCGCTGAATCCGAACACAGGGTCACGGGGGTCTGCTGGAGCCAATTCCAGCCAACACAGGGCACAAGGCAGGAACCAATCCCGGGCAGGGTGCCAGCCCACCGCAGGACAACAAAATATATCAAGAAACCTCAAAAGATATATAATGATTAATTTATGAAAACTCCATAGAATACTTTCTAATACATGTTGTTCCTTCAACAGTCATGCTAATGTCAGAATTTGTGTGTTTTATCACCTATACTTTGTGCACATATTGAAGCTGTTTTATGGAAAACACAAGCACACGAGTAAATAATTGTCAGCGGTTACAATTTAAATGTATATTTGCAGTATATACTGTATCCTGAAATGCCAAATTAGAAATGAGAAGATGATGAAAATTTATTTTTTGCTTAATATACTTTAAACAAACTGATCACAAAATTTCCTAATCAAAATTGGTACCCTAGAATGGCACATATCTTGGAAAAAGTCCTATCAGGTTTATTTGGATTTTAAAAAACCTAAATAACAATAATAATAATAAAAATAATAATAATATCTTACATTTATAGCATTTTTCTGGCTACTCACAGCGATTTTCATAGACATACTTAAAAAAGACAGTGTAAGCCCTTGATTTTTTTTTTTTAATTAGTGGATGAGTAAGGACATAGTAGACAAAAATGTGATATAGAAGACTTCCTTCAATCCCTTTAAATAAACTGTGGACAGTTTTGTAATTCCAGTATTAATTTACAAGCAGAAGACACGGGGCACACATTTCTACAGCATAGATCAAGCTGTGGAAATAAGTGTCTCCTCTGCTAGAAGGGATTAAGAGACTCGATATGAAAGTGCTATAAAAGACTGTCTGATAGGCTTATTAAAGAAATTGTGCACAATTTTAACTGCCTGGTGTTCATTTTGTAATGGACCACAGCAGATGAGGAATGCCACAGACTACTACAAGTTTTTAAAATACATTTGATGAGTTTTAATCTCCCATGAAAAACGGTGCACAGAACTCCTACAGTATGTGTTTTTTATAAGATAATTGCACCTGCTGTGAAAATGAGATTCCTCTCCAATGTACAGGGGTGAAATGGTGGGTGTGATAGGGAATTTATTTATTTATTTATATAGAACTATATTTCATTCCAATAGTTTTAATGAATCACATGGCGGAGGTGAAATTTGAGTTCAACAACAAAACATTTCCCGTGGATTTTTTTCTCCTTTTTTATTCCCAGGAAAAACCACCTGTGTAAATGTTTAAGAGCAAGCTGTCACTTATTGCATGACAATGGATTGCTGCATTTATTTTAACGAGCTTTCTTTTAAATGTCTTTGTAAAGTGTTACTGGGTGTCGAGCAATGTATTATTATTACTGATATTTTACTAAATCTTACTATCCACGTTTTGTTTGTTGATGAGCCCCGTTGAATAATTTTTTGGTAACAGAACAGTAAACATGCCAAAACGACTGAAAACACAACTGACGACTGTTATTTTTCGATATAATTTTAACAAAGTTTACTGTCCGCCCTCAATCACAGAGCACCCCAGTAAAACGTCAACAGAGTTTAATTTACCTGCAGCCTTAGAATGCAGACATCAGGACATCGCTGCGCATGCATGTTTACTAACAGATATGACAGCATTTTGTACGGAGCATGCGTTAAAACAAATTGATTAAAATCAGCGATTTTCAACGGTTCACATGTTTGCCGTCAGATTTTTTAAAGCAAAATAATTAAAAACTTCTTTGAAGAAATTTGACACAACATAAGTCTACGACGCAGATTCTATACCATTTTATAGGATTTTTATATTATTATTTTAATAATATACATACACTATGTGTGGACTATAAAGCAGTACATGTATAATTTTGTGCATTTTAACCAGTTGACATCTCTCAACTTGTTAAAACGTTGTATATAATTAATTTATATGAATCTTTACTTCAATAATATACACTTTATGTTTGCATTGCGTGTGCACCTTGCTGTGTAATTATTTCAATGAACTCGTGGTATTGTCCCTATTCATACCCCACTACGCAGCGGCTGAATTTGATCATGCATTCACACGTATAATAATAATAATAATATTACTACTACCATTATTATTATTGTTATTCATTCCTTACGTTTTTATAGCGCCTTTCTTACTACTCAAAGCAATTTGTAAAAATAAATGAATAAATAAATAAATAAAATAACAGAAAGGAAGCCCCCCGGACACAAACCAGTGATCATTTAACTGCGAGTCAGCAATCTTACTCTTACCACCACTTCTTCCTGTTAGATACGGGCATTATAATTTTGAGCACTACTTTTTTTATTTTATACTGTCATAAATAAATTATATCAAAAAGGTTTTTTAAAAAGCCAATTTGAAGCAGAGAGGGTAAGTAATAACTATTTTCTTTTGTAAGTCAATCAAAAATGCTTAAGCCTAAAAAAAGATCGCCCTGTCAAAATAAGAGACTCTTTCACCTTGTTGACGTGAATCACCTTTAAATTAAATGCTGCCAATAAGGAATAATAGAAATCACCGCGCAGCTTTCTAACTTTGACGAACTAAAGTTTTATTGGGTGAAAATAATGATCGTCCGTGACAGATACACTTAATCAGTAGTGTACGCGTGTGTGTGTGGTTTTCTCAGTTTTACAATAAAAACAGACATCAGTTATTTGTAAAGCAGGAATATTCTGATCATTCTGGTCCCTGATCACTGATACACATTCAGAAGAAACAGCGCTATTCCAGTGTTTTCCTCCATAACATCCTTTCAGCAAACAGGACTAAGTTCCTAGTTGAAACAGATCGCCCTTTAATGAAATGCTGCCAATACAAAATAACAAATCACCGGGCGGCTTTTCGTCAATGATAAACCAGCGTCTGTTAAGGTGAAAAAATGGGAGGCACTGCGGTTGCTATCAATGCTTCCTGGTAACTCAGCTTTTGAGAAGAATCTGTTTTATGGGGTGATAAAATAATCGCCCTTGATAGATACGCTTAATCAGTAGTACGTGCGACCCACGATTTGTGAGTGTGTGTGTGAGCGTGTACGTGCTTGTGTGTGGTTTTGTTAGTTTTACTATAAAAACAGTTAAACATCAGTTATTTGTGAAGCGGGAATATTCTGGTCATTTTGATCCCTGATGAACATTTAAAGAAACAGAGCAACTCCAGTGTTTTCCTCCATAACATCGTTTCAGCAAACAGGACTAAGTTCCTTGCTGAAGCAGATCGCCCTTTAATGAAATGCTGCCAATACGGAATAACAGATATCACCGGGCGGCTTTCCACCAATGATAAACCAGAGCCTCATGAGGTGAAAAAATGGGACGTACTGTGGTTGCGATTAATCTGTCATGAGTGGGACAAGAGGGAGCGAGTGAGGCGGGTACAATGACCCGGGGTGGGGCGAAGAGGCGGGTATCTGTGCGAGTGTTTTAAATAATGAAAGGAAAAAAAAGTGCTTTAAAATCGAGGACCCCCAACCAAGAGGGCTTACGAAACAAAACACGACAGACAGGCATATGCTAATTGTATAAAATGTGCACAATAATTACAAGAGTGTTGAAGCAATGATGAAGCAAAAGGGAGATGCTAAACATGGGTGACCGCGTTGTGCCTGTCCATAAATCCCAACCAATGTATATATCTGAACCGATCTATCTGAACCAATATATATATATCAGAACGGATGTATCTGAACCGATGTATATATCTAAACCAATCTATTTTAACCAATATATATATTTAAACCAATGTATATCAACCAATATATATATCTCAACCAATGTATATATCTGACCGGATGTATTCAAACCGATGTATATATCTGAACGGATGTAGGCCTATTTCAATCAATGTATATACTGTATTATATAATGTATGTATGTGACACACACTAGCTGAAGTACATAGTCAAGGTGTGTTTATACAGTGGGATAATGTAAAAAAAAGAAAATATGTGTATTTTAAATGTTTACCCTTTTCACATTGCTGGCTGAAATGCAACTGCCCCATCCATTATCAACACTACCTGTATGATTTGATTCCATAATCTGTAGTAATTGCTTGGTGGTTTGGAACCATAATCTTTATTCTTTGTATTTCCTAGATTCACAAATAGATGTATAACCCCACATTGATAAACTAGATGGCTTGTTGAATAAGTGAATCATTGACATGACATGTAAACCTGGTAAAAGTACAGATTTTTGTTTTGGTCCCCTTATTGAACCTAATTATTAAACTTTTTCAAGTCCATAAACTTTTTATATTAAGTCTAATGTGCATGCAGAATTTCATGGCATGCATTCAGCTATTTTGGAGTAATGCATGTTTTTTTCTGTTGGTGGCCATTCTTGATACTCAATGTAGCCTACATTTTAAATTACAAGAAAAATAATGTAAACACAAAATTCTGTGAAAGTAAACAGATGTTTTTGATGAATGTGCAATTTTTGAATCATCCCCCCCATTATAACTTCCCTAATGAAATGTTTTAAATGCAATCTACATGCAAAATTACATTAAAATTGGTTTAGCAGTTTTTGTTTGTTTTTTTATTTTTTAAACTGTAGATAGGTTGGATATGTGTTTTATATATATATATATATATATATATATATATATATATATATATATATATATATATATATATATATATATATATATATGTGAATCATGAAAATGGGTAAAGGAATTTTTTTTTTTGGAAAATACATGTATATAAAATTAATGAAATGAGTTTCATATTTAATCTAGTGCACTATACAGCTGCTTTTCAATACAAACGTTCCTTTAATATCTGACATACATTTAAGATATGAAGGAGAAATGGAGTGAATATTTATTATCCTATTATCATACATCCATTTATTACACATTAAATCCAAATGTGTATTTTTAGTAGTTTAGTTAATATTGTTTTGAGTCTGTGGTTTCTAATATTTTTCTTAATCTTTACTTTTTGAACATGGCATAGCAACTTTGGCTGTCTATAAGAAAATATTTCCCAAATTATAAACTTTTACCTCTATATAAATGTAAACTTTACTATCATATGATTAAATGTACACTCATTTAAACTATAAGGTTTGGAGTAATTAGGAGCTTTAAAAAAAATGACAGTGAAACATGTATCTGTTTGTAATGTGGAAAATGTAATTACATGTGTGAACTTGGAGAAAGAAAAGTATTCATTTCACACATTTATCAGAATTCTCCCCACTTTCACAAGTGCTGCATTATAGTAATTAAGTTGAAGTAATCAAGAAATGTAAACTATTCAATTATTCAATTTAATCACAGCATATATTACTTGATAAGCTAATTTAAATTTAAAAACAACAGGGGCATGCTTGCTTAGTGTCAACTTATTCCAGATGTAAAATACACTTCTGCTAAATGGTTTTATCAATTTTATTTAAGAAAAGTTGTTATAGCATGAAATTCAGAGTGTTTTAAGTTTTGCTGTGACCAAAATAATTTGCAAATTAAATGTGTCAGTTCCCTGGGAGAAATCTGCTTAACATGTGATTATCTGTTAGGCAAATTAGGAGACTAAAAAGATCATCCAAATACCACAGCATATTAACACCCTGTGACACTTGTTATTCCTACAAGATTTTGATTAACTATTTGATATTGTTGGAAATTTATTTGGATTGTATCCACAAGCAAACTCAGTGATGGGTGATATTATTTATTGCTCCACTCCTCCTTTGGTCTTTCTGCCTTCATTGAAGCACTGCATTAAACCCATCCCCTAGCTTTCATAAATTGAACTATGTGGTCTACTTTCTAGTAAAGATTTGTTTTTTTCTTTCCTCATCACAAATCCTTCTAATGTATGGACTATATTCTTATTTTACATTCTTTGCTTCCTTTTGTCTCTCTTGCCTTCCATTTTTAGTTTTGGACAATACAGGCAGTTTACTTGAGTTTAATTGTTTCTCACTCTTGCCGCTTTCATAAAGATGGAAATTAAACAACATTCTATCACAGAATAAGATTGTCAGTGACAAATCTGTGTTGCATAAGGAATTTTTGCTCTTTGGGGTTCAATTAAACATTTTATTCCAAATAGTGCAATCCTTTGATTCTCACATAACCAGAGCGAAAAAAAAAAAACATTAAAGACTGAGCCTGCCAATTCGGATCAGTCCTCGTGTGAAATCCCAAACCCGAGAATACAGACATGGATTTTCTCAATTAGAAGAAAGCTCAATGTTCCACTATGTCAGCAAGATAAATTGCAAATGCAATGTTTACACACTTGTGATCACAGCTCCATCAACTCCAGCCAAGCTCCTGGAATTGTGATCCTTCCAACAGGGAATCTATGCTTCAATTGTCACAACAATAATGCAGATGCAAGAGAGTGAGCTGTCTTGTGATTTTAAAAAATGTCTGATTTTTACACTGGTTTTCTTTATAATTCTCTGTAGAACAGAGAGCAAGAGTGGCAAAAATGGAAGAATAGAATTATAATTTTAAATTAAATTTGTTCTCTATTCCAGGCCAGAATATGATTCTACTCTATCCCATAATATTCATAAAACATCTAATTCTACTTTCAGAAAGAACCATTCACTCTCCTGTTCAGTCATAATAGTAGTTAAATGCTTTCACTGACATCTTTTCTAACTCAAATGGGCTTGAAACAGGGCTGCCTGTTTTCTTTGGTATAACCTGGGTGTTCATTTATACCCACGGTGACTGGTACCAGTGAATCTAATTATATCACTCCTGTAGGTTTTTAAAACACATGTTTAATGTCTGCATACAGATTCCTCTATTTATTGAACCTTAGTGTCCTTTAAGAAGATTTCAGTGAACAAAATAACCTGAGTAAATATTAAATGTTAGGTCCTCACATACCTTTCCTTAATAGCTCTACCATTCTTACTTCAGTCTCAGACTCCAGTTATTGCTGTAATTTTTAATGAAGTGAAAATCAGCCCTTTCTTCTGGAGGGATTAAATTAATTAATTAAATTCACCTTAAATCAGAATCTCCAAGCAATCTTGTTGCACAGTTGATATAAATTAAAACTGTATTTTCTTGCTTGTGGCACAAAACTAATCCAATTGTACATTCAAGTACCATTCCTAAGTAAAATTTTACTTTATGTGAGAAACATCAGTATAACAGAAACAAAGGTATCCATGCACTTTCAGAAACTTTTTATAGTGTGTTTAAAAGAGGCAGTCATGTGTTTATAAAACTAAACTGTGCTGGACAGAAGGGACTTGATACATACAATGTACTTCAGTCATTTAAAAACAAGTAATGGCTGATATACACTATATTTAATTGTCATATCAAAATGATACACTGGAAAGATTTCAGTCAGGAAATCTGAACTAGAGCTAGTGCAGCTTGCCATAAATATTGGACATGCAGGCAGGTATTATAATTGGTTAATTTCCTGAGGGCAAGAAAAGGCATTGCCACTACAGCACAACTTCCATTTCCCATGGCCCCCAAGTCCACCTTGCAAACCACTGTAATGACTTCCAGTAAGTACTGTATAAAATAAAGTTTAACTTTCAAATGGCTCAGATGTGTGTGAGTATGTGTGTGGGTGTGTGTATGTAAGTACAAAGTCCAATTTTATAGTCACTAGAATTTGAGCTTTGTTCCTGCATTCCGCCTTCTGCCAGTTGGGATAGGCTCTAACTTCATGCTATCCTAAATTTGGATTATGTGGGTTTAGGAGATGGAATCATAATTGTCAGCAACTTTGACTGTAGGCAGTGTAAATTCAGTAAGGATTATAATTTATCATATACAAAAATGTATTATACATACATAATTCATAGTAAAGCTAACACATATTAAGTTTTTGTATCATACTTAATAACACAAAAATAAGTTGAATTAATAACTATCCCTTAATAAAGTTGTATCTTTAAAGGTAGATTTCATAAAATATAGGTAAATTGTAGAAGTTTGCAGATATATAATGATTACATATTTTATTGCTTCATTTGAGCTTATGCTGATGAATTATAGGAACACACATACACACTATTGCAATGACTAATGATCTAGTCATAAGAAATTAATCTCATTCCTTGCACTTAAAGAACAGGCTAATTACTCTTTTTGTTTGCAAGCAGTTTAGAAACTCAGTTTGCTGGGAATGAGCTCCTTCTTACTCTCACTATAGCTCAATTTTTCAATCAGACTGATACCACAGGCTTTCTAAATTCAGCCCAGTGATTCGGCTATGTAAGAAAAAAGTGGTTTTGCTGAACAGTTCATCAGTTTTCAAAACAATATGCTTGAACCAGCAATGAAAAATGACCCACAAAACACATTATTGCTTTATGTTTTACCAGAATTGTTACAAAGAATGAACATACATTAATATGGCTTTTTTTCAGTACACTTGGACCATAAGTTCAAAGGTAATGATACTTCTGCATTGCACTGTACCTGTTATCTCAGATTGGTTATGATACTCTGTTTTGATATTTCAGGGCCAATAGCTGGCATTGATCTAGTGCCCTTTCCTGTTTAATGTGGAATGCATCGTCACTTGTCTTTTTTTTCTCCAGCTAACAGCAGTAGCTACAAATATTTTCTCAGTTTCTAAAGAAATTCCTTCATTGTCAGCAGAAAATTTTAAAAGATAAAGTCCTTTGTAGTTGTTTTTGTTTTGTTTTTTTTTTCCCTTGATGCAAGTGATATATATATATATATATATATATATATATATATATATATATATATATATATATATATATATATATATATATATATATATATATATATATATATATATATATATATATAGTGGTGTATGGCCGGCCGTTTATCCCGGCCAATACCCCCAAGCCGCCAGGTGGAGTCCTCCCTGCAGTATGGAGGTCCCCCGAAGACATTGTAGTTTTTATACGCAGCCCTGCAGGATGCCCTGGTGGCCGCTGCAGGGGGGAACAACGGTTATTTACCCTATGTCCCGGAAGTACGTCCAAGTCACATGGACGAGGGGAATGACGTGCTTCCGGGGTGAAGAAAAGGACTTTTTACCTGACCTGGAAGTGATACAAGATCACATGGACTAGGGATAGGGAACACTTCCGGGTCAGGGAATATAAAAGGATTGTGGGAGCTCCCAGGCGGCGATCTGAGCTGGTTGGAAGGGTAGCAATGCGTCTGGGAGTTGGAGGATTGGATTATTGTGTTTATTTTTGTTTTTGTATGACTATAGTGGAGCTAAGGGTGCTTTGTGCACTGTGGCTGTGACTGGTGTCTGGAGTTGTGGACAGGGGTTCAAGGGAGCGATAGCACCTCCTATATATATATATATATATATATATATATATATATATATATATATATATATATATATATATATATATATATATATATATATATATATATATATATATATATATATATATATATATATATATATATATATATATATATATATATATATATATATATATATATATATATATATATATATATATATATATATATAATATATATTCCTGTATACGTGTTGCAATTCTTTTTAATGTTTGCCCTATGTATACTGCTGGGCATGAACTGCATGGAATGCTATAAACTGTGTTTAGTGTTTCTGCTGTCGATTTCTTGTTTTTAGCATTAAAGAGGACCATGCGCAGATTGTTTGTGGGTTTGTGTGCTATTCTGATGCCTGACTTGGCCAGGATGCGTGCTGCACCTTCAGACACCTTGTGGTGATAAGGTAGTGAGTACCAAGTGGGCGGTTTGTTCTGATTCAAGTTGATTGTTTGGTGAGTTTTTTGGCATCCTCTGTGTAAGCTTCGATCAATGAATATTCTTGAGTATCTGTTTGAAATGAAAAGACGGAAGGGATAGCGTCTTTCATTCATTTTTGTCTCCTTCGTATTACAATGGGTGTGGACTCTTCTGAATAAAGTTTTAACACAGCTCCGTTTATGAGATAGTGGGTGGTTGCTGGCGAAGTGTAATATCTTGTCTGCATAGCATTCCTTACTGTAAACTCTTGTTATCAGGGTGCTGTCATTATTTCTTTCAATGTAGATGTCGAGGAAGCTGATGTGTCAGTTCATTTCTTTTTCCATGGTAAATTGGATTGCAGGGAATATTGTGTTGATGTGGTTGTAGTACTCATTTACCTGGTCATTTTTTAGTATAATGAATGTATCGTCTACGTAGTGTATCCAAATTCTGGGTGTGAATTGGAATAGAGCCGCATTCTCAAATCGCTGCATTAACAGTTCCGCTAGAAGTCCTGATAATGGCAATCCCATTGGCATGCCTTCTTTTTGAATGTAGTATTTGCCGTTGAAATGAAAGTGAGTTTTTTTGGCAAAATGATATCAGGTGCATTATGTCTTTAGTGGACATTTTGGTTCTTGTCTGTATGGTGGGGTCACTTTCCAGTCTCATTAATAGTGTTTCTGTGGCCAGATGAATTGGAATCATGGTGTATAGCGACACAACGTCAAACGATATATATATAATAGAAATAGTTATGTCCCTTCCCAGTGAAATGAAGGTAATGTTATTCTACAGAACACAAAAAATCACATAGGAGAAATACATATTGTAGCTTTTGTTTAATGCCAACTTACCCTGCAAATAATAACTCAAAGGAAGCTCTTGACAAAGTCCGATACTATAGTTGGGTCCCGGGAAGTAGGGTTTATAAGCTTTCGCAGTAAGGAAGGCATTTCAGGTACAGGTGGCAATATTGTCTATCCGTCTGTAGGAGAGCTTCAATGTTCAGGTCAAATGTCTGAGTTTTATACACAGAAAATAGCACGCAGTTACTTCAAACCATAAATTCACCAGCAGACTGCTAAACACACCTCCTCTCCTCTCCTTTCCTGCCTGAGTTGTTACCAGGAGTTTATCTTTTTGTCAGGCTGCTTGCCTAGCAATGTCAGTTTCTCTCTCTGTCAGTTGGCTTGCATAGTTGAAATGGTTTCTGCTGTACCAACTCATGGTTTTTAGTCTGAGTAAAATCAGGTACAATACAATAAATTTCACAGATCACAGAGTCATACTTCCAACCTTTTAGCTACAGCCTGACCCACCTCAAGTAGGATGTCTCTCTTCTCTCCTTTCTATCCGAACATCTCTAACCAAGTCCTTCTGCTTGATCTTAATCAGTCAAGCTTCAAGAAGGGCCTTTCCACCAGGACAGCCCTACTAACTGTTATTGACAGGATACAGCCACCATCAGGTCTTCTATGATCATTCTATTAGATCTCTTCTCTGTGCTCTGAACTTAGCATCTCTAGGACTGCCCTCAAGTGGTTTGAATCCTACTTCTTGGGCAGATCATATTGTGTCTCCTAGCAAGTAGAGATGTAAACTTGCGTTATTTACTTTGATTGATTGACACAAGAGTGCTTAGATATAAGTACTTGCAGGTAACATCATTCTGAGTTCTAGCCTGATTTTTTTCAGTTGCCTGTCAGTCTTGACTTACTGTATTCCAGGCCTCGTACTCTTGTTTTTCTTTTGTTTTTTTTTTTTTTTTTGCTTATCTAATTTTCCCTTAGTATTTAGCTCTTTAGTCTGTTTTGTCTGCATATAAATCATCAGATTATCCTTGCATGTATTTTTCACATCACTTATTTTATGTTTCTATTTCTTTGTAAGTATTTCAGCATTAAAAAAACCCACTTTGCCGGCTTGTACCTCTGTGCTGATTCTATGTTAGCTATGTATGACTGTATGTTATTCTTCAACAACAGTATGCTTATCTCAAGCGCTGTGTACTTTTATTGGTAAATGACATGCCGTTTGCCCCCTAAAATTCCTTGCTAAATCCCAGAATCAGTTTCCTTATGGGATTGAAGGCTTGCGGAAAATAGATATTTACTATGTAGGTTGGATATAGAACATATAAACAACATGTTGGCTATATTGGTGAGATATTTGACATAAAAACTTAATATTTGCTGTTTGGTTTAAGAACACACAGTACATTTAAAAAAAAAGAGCATTTTAACATTTTGCATCCTTCTGAATATATGTTGTAGAACAAATCAGAGCACAAAAAAAGGATGCATCATTTACAAACAGCACCCCATTGTGTTCATTCTATTTATCTGAAGCACTTGAATCACAGAAATACTTTCAGACATAAACAATAGTATTGACTGGAAAATGGAAAAACAGCAGGCAAAAGTACAAATGAACAAACAACTAAAGATACATGCAATGATTACTGTTCCAGAAAAGTGCACAACCTAATTACGCCATTCAAAAGTCCATCAGTTGCCCACGCTGAACCCAAGTTCACTGTTCCTTTAGCTCAGTGAACAACACTATTTACTTAATATATTAGACCATCATTTGGTGAGGTTGGGGTGTCAGTGGGCAATGTTTAGAGCTGAAGCTTCACAGATCCACTATTCTTGGTTCAATGTCCACCCCTCTTATTAAGGAGTTTGCATCTTCTCTTCTTGTCCGTGGTAATGTTCTGATTTAGGCTTTAATTTTACTCTCACATCATAAACGTGTGTGAATGGATCAGTTCTCTTTCTACAGTTAATTTTCAGAGATGCAAGAACAGGCTGTGGTTCCCTCTGAACCTGAATCATATTAAGTGATTTTAAGATGATTGGATTAACACATCTTAAGAGGAAGAATCATTGTAAAGAGGTTCTGTCCCATCTGTGCTTTAAATATGAATTTCCTAATCTTGACCTATTTGATCCTAGTTTAAGAATAATAAGGGGCAGTCATAACTGTTAAATGTTTTACAGTTGTTGTAGAGTCAAAGTGCACTGCGGTCTCTAAAATTCTGCTAGATGAATGATGATTACTTTTGCATACCTCAGGTATTAACTAGAATCTCCATTCATTTGATCCATGACTTACCAATTTATCTACAAATGAGAACTTAATCTTAGATCTGCAATCAGCATCTATCAGACTTATTCTTATCATCCAGGGGCTTAGAGCTTTTTCTAGTAAAATTATTAATTGTATGTATGGTATAATAAACACTGCAATAAGTAATAAGGCTATTTTAGTAATACATTAAAGAACATTGTCTGTGTGTGCATTTATGCAGACAGAAAGACACCAGTATTCTCCAATATGGGGTTCTAAGGATACTTTATTATTCAAAATTAGGTAAAAATGGAAATAACAATAACACTAAAGAAAATAAAATAACAAAGAATTAAATTTTTCTGGGCCTACCTAAACACAACCAGGAATAACTAATGTTTTTTATTTACAGCCAGGGCTTATTTCTTGGTTTGTGTTTATTTTCCTTTTTATTTTTGAAGTATTTTCATAGTTTTATTTATTTATTGTTTACTATTTATGCATTATATATTCAAATGTATTTACATTTCTTACATTTTGTGGATGAAACTCCAAGAGGCGGGGCCACTAACAGCCTTTATATTGAGAGGATAGAGATGGTTTCAGCATTGCTTGTCATATGATGAGTGCATTCTTTTCTGGTTTATAGATTTAGTTTTGAGATCACAGATTGAACTTGTTGGCTTTGTATTGTCCCTTTTAGGCAAAACCTTTTGCCTTTTTCCATTTTAGTTCTTTTTTAAATTGCAAATAAATTCCTGCATGTATAAAGAAGCCTTGTTGGACATGTAACTCAATCCAGAGGTTTTGATGGTACTAATGAAAAGTTTGCTTAAGACTTATAACGATAACTAATAAAAGCAGCCTCAGTATCTTGTATTGGCATAAAGTGATGCTCAATGAATGCTGCTCTGATAGTCCCCTCGGAATGAATGCTTTATATTAGCCAAGTTATTTACAATATGGCACAGTATTGAACCCCCCATGAGACCTTCTTTGATCTGCACGTCAAGGTACATTTCTGTGGTTTGTTCTGTAACATTCACTATTCCTATACCTTCATAGTTTCCTGAAGGACCAGAAAATTTCAGTACTAAACAGATTGCTAATAAAAAAAAGGTCTGAATGTAATAAATCTTTGGTACTTAGCATCATATTTTTAGGGTGCACTGCACTACATGTTTTTGAGTTTAAATAGCACATTTTTACTAATAACACTGATGTTGGTGACTTTGTACATCAGGCATCTACATTTAAAATTACATAAATATATCCTGAACTGTTTAACCGTCTATATCCATTATGCTGTAATTAAACTAATCTTTGGGCTCATTGTTAAGTACAGCACATCTGCTTTAAATGCTGCTGTAGATTCATAATAAAAAAATAAATGACCCAGTTTAAAATACATGTACCAAAAGAAGTAATGGGAAAAAAATAAGTAACAGACAAAAATCATAATTACGGTATATGATACAGTCTGTTAACCCTGGTGTAGAGGACAATGTCTTAACTAGTGGGTTCATTAAATGTATTAAGGTAAATATTAAGTCACGTGGCCTGAGTTTTTGTTCATTTAGGTTCACTTGCTTAAAAAAACTAAGCCCCTATTTATTTAATTTAACCTGTTGCCAATTAAAAACAAAATGAAATTTACAAATAAGGCAATAATGGGTCTATTAAATTTATACTTATCATGATTTGGAGTTTGTTTGTTTGTTTATGTTTTTAAGTTTCTCCTTGGCCTCTAAAAATAATTGAACCTTCATTTTGGAAATTTTATAATCTGGTCATCACATTAGTTCTTAAATCATTTTAAATTGTGTTTTAAAGTATATACGTTCACCTACAGTGCAGTCTTGTTTGTTTATATATACAGTGGGTACAGAAAGTATTCAGACCCCCTTCGGTTTTTCACTCTTTGTTATATTGCAGCCATTTGCTAAAATCATTTAAATTAATTTTTTCCCTCATTAATGTACACACAGCACCCCATATTGACAGACAAAAAAAGAATTTTTGAAATTGTTGCAGATTTATTAAAAAAGAAAAACTGAAATATCACATGGTCCTCAGTATTCAGACCCTTTGCTCAGTATTTAGTAGAAGCACCCTTTTGAGCTAATACAGCCATGAGTCTTCTTGGGAAAGATGCAACAAGTTTTTCACACCTGGATTTGGGGATTCTCTGCCATTCCTCCTTGCAGATCCTCTCCAGTTCTGTCAGGTTGGATGGTAAACGTTGGTGGACAGCCATTTTAGGTCTCCAGAGATGCTCAATTGGGTTTAAGTCAGGGCTCTGGCTGGGCCATTCAAGAACAGTCACAGAGTTGTTGTGAAGCCACTCCTTCGTTATTTTGGCTGTGTGCTTAGGGTCATTGTCTTGTTGGAAGGTAAACCTTCGACTCGGTCTGAGGTCCTTAGCACTCTGGAAAAGGTTTTTGTCCAGGATATCCCTGTACTTTGCCGCATTCATCTTTCCCTCGATTGCAACCAGTCGTCCTGTCCCTGCAGCTGAAAAACACTCCCACAGCATGATGCTGCCACCGCCATGCTTCAATGTGGGGACTGTATTGGACAAGTGATGAGCAGTGCCTGGTTGTCTCCACACACTGAGGAGAGGCAAGACACATGGGAGCCCGCATGGAGTTTGGTAAAAGACACCTGAAGGACTCTGAGATGGTGAGAAATAAGATTCTCTGGTCTGATGAGACCAAGAGAGAACTTTTTGGCCTTAATTCTAAGCGGTATGTATCAACAGTTTTTTCAAAGAAGTATCCGGTGTGCTAACTGATAGTGTTCTTGACATAGTAAATTCATCATTAGATACAGGGGTCTTCCCAGACTGTCTTAAGACTGTAGTTGTTAAACCCCTGCTTAAGAAAAATAATCTTGACTCCTCTGCTTTTGAAAATTTTAGATCTACCATGTTTCCCCAAAAATAAGGCCAGGTTTTATATTAATTTTTGCTCCAAAAGATGTACTAGGGCTTATTTTCAGGGGATATCATATATTTATTTATGTACAACAATATACATTGGTTCAAATACTGTATAGTCATGTCATCTTCTTCTGGAATATCGTCATAACTCTCCATATTAAAACCCTGAATTCCAGCCTGAATTTCTTGCTACCCCAGCCACTTTTAGGATCCTACAGGATCGATGTACATGCTTCGATGTTTGATGAATGGTTCGATGTGGTGAAGTAAAATGCCGACATAAAATGCATTCATGGTGCTTTTATATTCAAGCATCACATATTCCCCAAAGTAATGACACAATATCACAATATATTTTAAAAGTCTCAAATACCATCTTCTGTGCCTTTTTTTTTTTTTTTTTGCACCTTCACAATACCATCAGGATGTACGCCAGCATATTTGAGCCACAGAGAAAAAATAAAAAGGACATAATGAAAATGTATATTTTGTGATTAAAGTGAAAATTTTGGCTTTAAACTCGAAATGTCCACTTTAGCCTCATAGTTTACTTTATCATTAAAGTAGACTGTCGTAAATGTCATCTTAAAACTGACCCAGTTGTTAATTGCTACGCGCTTCTGGTTTTTCCTCCTGACCAGATTGCCACACAGAACACATTAAATTTATGATCTCCCAGCTCTCTGCACATTTAGAATTCTTAGATTTATACTTGATATCACTTTCATGATGAAATACATTAAAATATGTATGTAACATTTTACAGATAAATCATTAACTTTGTTTAAATAATTAATTCTGTTAATAGTTACACATATGGGGGTGGCACGGTGGCAGAGTGATAGCACTGCTGCCTCACAGGTAGCCACATCCCTTCTGATCCCTGCCTGGAGTTTACTTGTTTTCCTGGTGGGTTTCCACACTGTGCTCAGTTTTCCATTCAAAGACATGAAGGTTTTGGGATTTGGTGAAGCTACAATGACATTAGTGTATTTGTGTGCTTGTGTTCACCCTGTGATGAGCTGATGCCCCATCCTGGGATTTTGTTTCTGTCTTGCGCTGATGCTGCTAGAATGGGCGCATCCCCTAAATTATGGATGCAATCATTAAAAATTCTTTTCAGAGATATTTTGGCAAGGTGTCCTCGGAATTTAATGGATATTTCGGGTACACACGTCGCATCACGTGGCGCCTTACTTTTCAGCTGATGATCTTCACTAGGGCTAATTTTTGGAGTAGGGCTTATATTACAGAGCAGCCTGAAAATCATGCTAGGACTTATTTTTGGGGAAACACAGTATTTCTAACCTGTCTTTCTTAAGTAAAATCTTAGAAAAGCCAGGCATTATGCAGCTAAATATTTGATCACCAGAATGAACATTCTGTTCTTGACAAGTTGCAGTCAGGTTTTAGAACAAATCACAGTATAGAAACTGCACTAGTTAAAGTAGTGAATGACTTGCGGATAAATGCAGACAGAGGCAATTTATATGTTCTTATCTTCTTAGATCTGAGTACCGCATTTGATACCATTCATCACAATATATTCTCAGAAATTGCCTTAGTCTTAAATGGGTTTGAGTCTTACTTGGCAGGTAGAAAAGTCTTTGTTAGTTGTGGTAATTATACTTCAAAGACACATGATATTCTATATGGTGTTCCACAAGGCTCTATCCTGGGTCCACTGCTCTTTTCGATTTACATGCTTCCTTTAGGTCAGATTATCTCTAAGTATAATGTGAACTACCACAGCTATGCTGATGATACACAACTGTATTTATCAATAGCACCTGATGACACCGACTCTCTTGGTTCACTGACACAGCCTTACTTGTGTTTCTGAATGAATGACTAATAATTTTCTCAATCTAAATAAGGAGAAAACAGAAATGTTAGTGATTGGCAAAAATGGATATAATGAGGGTATTAGGAATAAACTTGATCCATTAGGCTTAAAAGTCAAGACAGAGGTAAAGAATGTAGGGGTAATTATTGACTCTGGCCTAAACCTTAAATCACATATTAATCAGATTACCTGGATAGGATTTTTTCACTTAAGAAATATAGCAAAAATCTGATCTTTTATAACTTTTCAAGATGCTGATAAATTAGTTCATGCTTTCGTTTTCAGCCGGCTAGATTACTGTAACGCACTCCTCTCAGAAATACCCAACACAAACATCAATCGATTGCAACTAGTGCAAAATGCAGCTGCTAGAATCTTAACTAGGAAAAGAAAATCCGAGCACATTTCTCCAGTTTTAATGTCACTACATTGGTTTCCTGTGGTATTTAGAATTGATTTTAAAATACTGGTTATGGTTTACAAGGACATAAATAATCTCACTCCATCCTGTATTTTGGAAATCATTTTCATCTTATGACACCTGATGGCACCTGATGACAAAAAGTGTGTGGGATTAGCAACAGTGTTCTTATTTCATTATCGTGTTCAGCCACACGATATAACAATTCATTTTTTATAACAAAGTAGGGCATTCGTGGCAAGGAATCTACAGTCCTATGACCATTTACTGAAACTACCGCATTTCTTGCGAACTTCAAGGAATCATCATTCCATTGCTCTCTTTTAAATACAGAGGGTGTGAATTTAAATTGTGAAGCCAATTCATCTATGGGGTCCCTCGCGACCTCAAGGGGTGGAGTTTCAGTCCATACGGGTCCTACGGGAGGTGTAGTGCCTCCAGTAGTGCCTGAAGGACCTTCATCTCCGTCAGTTAAATTATCTATTTGGGCATTATGAGAGCTAGAACATGGCATGGAGGCAGCTGGACTGGAGTCATTTCTGTCTATTACCAAGCCCTCTTTTATTATAGGAGTAGTATTGTTTTGACCGCTGTTATTATTAGACCAGTCCCAAACTAGTATCACCGGATAGGGTGGATTTGCCATTACAGCCACAACTGTGGTTTTCATGACTTTATCTACCGAAATGACACAAGAGGCGGCATTGTAATATCGGGTTTTCCCGTGTATCCATTTTAGACTGATCTTATTATTTACCAACTGTCACGGCAAAACATAACGGTGACCAACAATGGTTATGTTACTCCCGGAATCAAACACTGCAGTAACTTTATGCCCATTCAGGGTTACTACCCCCATATACGGAAAAGACAAAGGATTGATCACAGCACAATACCTCTTTCTTCACTAAGGAACAATCCATCGGTTCCAGATTTGCACAGGCAGTAAACAAATGACCCAATCCCCACACTTGAAACAGCGTGGAGGGTAAGTCTGTTTTTCTTTCTTCCGAGTGGAGACATCAGGAATAGATCGGGTGGGCTCTTGATAAAGTACATGAACCTGTCAGGTTGGTCGCGAGAACCATTCTGATCCCTCCGATTTACAGACCGCCCAGTGACGTCCCACAACCTCAAAGATGTTATCCATGGAGGTTACATCCTGCTTGCAGACTTGCTGGGTGATTTTTTCGGGGAGGGCGTCTATGAAAGTTTACACGGTTAACAGCTTGACCATCCGTTGGGCACTATTGACATCTGGCCTTAGCCAACGGCCCACTTTTCCCCAGACATCGTACACTTGTGTACGTATTGCTCTGTCTGGATCAAACTTCCACTCTCGCCACTCCCTCGCCTGCTGTGCCACTGATACACCATTGCATTTAAAGACTTCTTTCTTTAGTATCCCATAGTTAGCGGCCTGCTCCTCGGAGAGCTCATAATAAGCCCTCTGCGCTTCCCCCTTCAGGTAGGGTGCCAGAATGTATGCCCATTCCGTCTGCGGCCATGCGTTGCGTTTAGCAGTACGTTCAACTATCAGGAAGTAAGATTCAACATCATCTCCTTCGGTTAGATGGGTTAAAGCGGGTGGTACTGACCGTGATGTCTCCACTCTTACTGCTGCTGCGGCTCGAGCTTCCAATTCTGCTAATCTGGTTCTGGTGTCGCCAAGTTGTATCTTCACCTGTTGTAATTCTGCCATTATGTTGTTTAAGACAACGTTAAGGTCTTGTCCCTCTGACATCCTGGAACAATATTCTGCTGACTACGCCAATTGTAATAGATTTGACAAACCATATCAAAGTTTTGGGGAATGCCCCGTATATTGCTTTGGTTGCAATATTAAATTGGTTAAATAAGATGAAAAAAACATCAGACATTCAACATAGATGGTGGTTTTTGGGTGGCTTTTATACAGAGTCAGAAAATGGCTACAGGAAATTAGGTAATACAGGAAATGATGTCATTGAGGAATTGCCAGAAGTGACATCATCGTCAGGAGCCGGAAGTGGCGTCATCAGACTGGGACCGGAAGTGACATCATCATCATGAGCTGGAAGTGACGTCATCACTATGGGGCCGGAAATGATGTCATCAAAAGGAGTAGGAAGTGATGTTGTAAATGTTGTAAAAATTCAAAACTCTGTTCTACCAAGTACCTTTCTCTAAGACGATCTAGTCAGAAGACCCCCTCTAGAGGCCGTAATTCCCTTTTGTATTCGGCGCCGACAAATTAAACCATCCTACGTCATCCCTCTGCAAGCACACAATGACATGAACGTGTCTGCGAGAAGTGGCTTCTCCTGCCCTGCAAAAGTCCTATAAATGTTCCAGCAGCCGGTGCACGCGTAGCTGTGCCAGCTTTTGAGACGCGGACTGCCCTTTTGCCTTAAGTGAAAGTAAGCAGTTTTACATTTTTTCCTCCTTCCCTGAGCTACAGCTCAGACAACTACAAACACGGGATCCCTTTTCTAAACCACGGTAAACAAATACCACGATGCTTCACATTTTCTTTTACTCCTTTAGGGTTATGAGGTCGTGGTAGACACATGCAGGAGTGGAGAACTGACAATGGCAAGGCTGTCTCTCCAGTTTACATGAGACCCACCGTGACACTCTCTAAAAGGCACTAATATGGTCAGTGAAGACGTCTGTCTGCATTATATAAAAAGGAAAAAGGCAAGTTTCCTTCCTTTATACTTTTTTTAACTTTTTTTTTCTCAAACAAATGTCCTTCTCAACACCATGCAGAGGACACTTAACTAATGTTATTTAATTACTGGTAATGCCAGTAAGGCACATTACCACAACTTACCAATAGAAATTTGCTAGGCTAATACAGTGGATCATTTTAATTTACGGATTTACAAGTTTTTTCGTAGGCTCTGGTAATTCTAGTGTTAAAAAAACTACTACAAACTCATTATTTTAACATGGCTTTCTCATAGCTTCATTTTACAACTCCAAATCAGAAAAAGTTGGGACAGTGTGGAAAATGTGAATAAAAAAATAATGTAGTAATTTACAAATTTCCCTTAACTTTTATTTCATTGCAGACAGTATGAACACAAGATAATTCATGTTTTTTTGGTCAACATCATTTGATTTGTAAATAAACATCCATTCTTGCCATTCAGGCTTGCAACACATTCCAAAAAAAGTTGGGATGGGGGAAATTCAGGGGTAGTAATGAGGTATAATAACTAAATAATGATGTGATTTGAAACTGGTGATGTTAACAGGTGATTGCAATCATGTTTCGGTACAAAAGCAGCATCGAGGAAAGGCCTACTCCTTTAGGAGCAAAGATGGGCAGAGGATCGCCAGTTTGCCACCAAGTGCGGGCAAAAATCTTTGAAATGATGAAGAAAAACGTTTCTCAAAGACAGATAGGAAGAGATTTGGGCATTTCTCCCTCTACAGTGCATAACATAGTGAAAAGAATTAGGGAATCTGGAGAAATTACCGTGCGCAAAGGCCAAAGGCGCAAGCCTAAACTGAATGGCCATGATCTCTGAGCCCTCAGACGGCACTGCATTAAAAACTGTCATTCATCAATAAATGATATAACTGCGTGGGCTCAGGAAGTCACTCTCAAGCACTACAGTACGTAGTTACATTAGGAAATGCCAGCTGTACTGTGCCAAAAGGAAGCCCTACATAAATAGTGTCCAGAAGCGCAGTTGACTTCTCTGGGCTCGGAGGCATCTGGGATGGTCCATTGTGCAGTGGAAACATGTATTGTGGTCAGACGAATCGGTTTTTCACATCTTTTTTGGAAGAAATGGACACCGTGTGCTGCGGACCAAAGAGGAAAAGGACCATCCAGACTGTTACCAGATACAAGTCCAAAAGCCAGGGTCTGTCATGGTATGGGGTTGTGTCAGTTCCTTTGGCAAAGGTAACTTGCACTTCTGCGATGGCACCATCAATGCTGAGAAGTATATCTCAGTTTTGGAGGAACAAATGCTGCCTTCAAGACGACGTCTTTTCCAGGGACGCCCATGCTTATTTCAGCAAGACAATGCCAAACCACATACTGCGCGCATAACAAAGGCATGGCTGCGTAAGAAGAGGGTGTGGATGCTTGATTGGCCTGCCTGCAGCCCTGATTTGTCTCCTATAGAGAATGTTTGGCGCATTTTGAAATGACAGTACCCCGTACTGTTGTGCACCTAAAACGTTGTTTGCAGGAAGAATGGGACAAACTAACACCTGCAACACTTAGTCACTTGATTTCTTCAATGCCTAAACGTCTTTTAAGTGTTGTTAAAAGACAAGGGAACTGTACAAAGTGGTAAATGCTGTACTGTCCCAACTTTTTTTAAAATGTGTTGCAAGCCTGAATGGCAAGAATGAATATTTATTTACAAATCAAATGATGTTGACAAAAAAAACATGAATTATTTTGTGTTCATACTGTCTGCAATGAAATAAAAATTGAGGAGAATCCTTCTATATAAAAGCGGCCGGGTGTCCTTCCGTCCCGTGAGTGCTACGCAGGCGCAGAGTTTCACACACGCCCCGTCCATTTTGCAATGCACGATGGGATTTGTAGTTTCGTTTTTCCAGGGAAAAGATGATTTTCTACTCCAGACTGTGCGATATCTTCTTCTTCTTTCTTACTATATAAAAGCGTTCGGGATTGTCCTTCCGTCCCGTGAGTGGAAAGCGTAGCGGTATTCCGCTTATCACAGACTTACTACTTGCAGCTTGCGGCACGAAGCGACATGATGTGAGCAGAGTTCTGGTGCTCCCATCGTTCCCTTGCTTTTGTGCGCGATGCGCTGGAAAAATAGACAAAATTATGTCTCTGGAAATAATTAATGTTGATGGAGTACAAATGCCTCACCGCATAGTAAATATCAGGGGGGCTCAAAAGGGCGACCTCAATATAGAAAAAAAGTTTAAATTTCATCACAAAAATAACAGAAACTATGAGTATTAAAGTAATACCACTCAAATGCAATATAACCAAATTAATGAGTTTGTATAAAATATCAAATTGATCTACATATTGAGTTGTTTTAAGAAGTGGTCAACTTAAAAGGCGGGTCAGCCTACTATATAATTATAACTTGCTTTTTTTTTTTTATTCACATTTTCCACATTGTTTCAACTTTTTCTGATTTGGGGTTGTAGTTAAATCCTGATATTCTGTATATGCATTTAATAATCATTATCATTCATGGTGGCTCCGAAATCCATACTAACCCCTACTTTTTCTGCTGTTCTTTTTCTGGTTTTCTGTGGTGGCAATCTGTGTCACAACCACCTGATCAAAGCACCATGCAGTCCCTACATTGATGGGTTGAAGGAAGGCTGGAGGTCCACATGACCATCATCGTTTAATTCTTCCACATTGAGCCTGAAAACCATAAAAACTTATTGAGATCATTTATGTTAGGTAGAATGTCTAGTGGGAGCTGGGTGGTCTCATGGCTTTGGAACCCCTGCAGATTTAGTTTTTTTTTTTTTTCTTCCAGCTTGGAGGTTTTTTTTTTGTTTTTTCTGTCCTTCCTGGCCGTCAGACCTTACCTTTATTCTATGTTAATTAGTATTGCCTGATTTTATATATTTGTATTTTTTTATTTCTTCATCCTGTAAAACACTTTGAGCTACATCATTTGTATGAAAACATGCTATATAAATAAATGTTGTTGTTATATGCACCGCTGCCTTGAACTCTGATAGTCAGAGATGTGTTTATGACTTACTAAGAAATTTCTCTAGTAGTCAGTCTGAGTAATTTCATCAGCACATTACTCATAAGCCAGCAGCACAGCTCGTTCATTATTCAAGTTTATTTACACGGTCTAATTGTGTTTTGTTTGAGCATTGTTTGAAACTTTTTTTCTGCTTGTTGACTATAAATATATATCTAAAGTTATGTGCCAAGTCATTCTTTTACTGTCGGTCTTATGATTTAATCTCTGTTTGAAACAACTGCTCCTCTGTGCAGTCAATCTAGTACTTGACAATCTAGTACTTGTGTGTGTTTGTCATAAAAAGCTCCTGCAATAAAACTAAAAAATAAGCTATTATATATGTTTTCTTACCATATATATATATATATTTATATATATATATATATATTTACACATATATATATATATATTTATATATATATATATATATATATATACATATATATATATATATATATATATATATTTATATATATATTTATATATATATATATATATATTTATTTATATATATATATTTATTTATATATATATATTTATTTATATATATATATATATTTGGTATAAATGTAAAAAACACACTGGAACTGACACAGTGGGACAAGAGAAGAAATTAAGTGACTAATTCAAGAGTACACAACATAGGGCAAATAGACGGTGTGGCTCAAGAAAAATTCATTTAGGTCATGCATGGAATCAATCTTAAATCTTTAGTTCAGCTGTGTCACAGGCTAGAATAAAAAAATATTGAAGGGAAATGTGAGAGAATAATTTTAGAGTAGCATAGCATAATACCACAAAGGGTTAAAAAATGTCAGAAACCTGTTCAGGAATATCAGAAAACCAGATAAAGGTCAAGTGGACAACAGAGGCAAAAATGCAATACACAAAATGTACTGAAAAATTACTAAGAGATAAGATGTCCTCTATTCAACATGATTGGACATCTGTTATATACACAGATATTTCAAGAGTAATGGCTCAACCAAAAGGGTGTAAGAAGAAGAATATAATAAACAGATTTTTATTTTACTAAGTCACTTGGGTATAGATCAACAAACCAACCAGAGTGAATGTATGCATTAATTGACACTGTTATGTAAATTCAGTTGCTTATAAAATAGATTTATACCTTTATTACTTTGACCATTCTCATCAAGCTGTTACAGACTGCTGTAAACAATGCTCCCTATTCAAGCACTTGCTGAACAGTAATAAATGAAAAAATGAACAGCTTTCCTCCTGCCTGGTTTCTGACTTGAAGAGATATTATCAAACTTGTCCTACTAGAGGATAAGTTACTTTCTTTAATTAATATGTTTGAGTTCTACCACAAAAACCTCCCAGCAAAATGGATGTCAAGAGAGGTGCCAAATCTGTGTGTGGTTATCCTCTGGGTACTGCAATTTCTTTCCATACTCGATAACTTTTAGTTAATCGGGTAACCTAAACCAGCTTAGGTAACTGATATTTTGTCTGACACTAGTTCATACCTTTTGCCTGATACTGCTTCCACACATATCGTACATACATATATTACACTGAATAAAAAGTATAGACCATACCCAGTGTTGCAGTGATGAAACATACTAAGATAAGTTAATTAAAATGTATCTGTGGATTTACTCAGAGAAATATTGGATTTGGAAATTCATTAGCTTCCTCACTTATTTTAAGCAGCTCAATTACAGCATGTGCTTATAAAGCAAGTGTTAGGTACCAAAATGAAGAAACTTGTCAAAGTTAATTTCATAAAGCTGCACTGTAGATTGTACTACCAGGTCAAAAAAAAAAGATCCCACAAAGAGTCTTACTATTCTGTGAATATTATTATTATTATTATTATTATTATTATTAAGGCAAAAAGCAAACATTTGGCTAAATATATTTCAATTAAAAGTAAGTAAGAACTGAATTTGCTCACAATAAGAAATCGCAATGTGAAGGTTTAAATACCCTTGATGCAATTCAATTTACACCCATGTCATCTGCAAGACTGAGTAAAGATATAGACTGAAGCAGTCTGCATGATACAAGTTTGGAAAAAAACTCACAAATCCTGAGAATCCGTAGATATTCAATAATCTGTTTTGTTTGCTTGTTTGCAGTGGGATGTATGCATTTTAGGTTATTTATTATGAAGATGGATTGTGCAAGGATTTTGTGCATGTCTGAAAAGAAACATTGAGAGTGTGTGATGTTAAAGTACCAGAAACCAAGATAAAAACCTGAGATAAGAAGCAAGCACTGAATTCATACTGCAGATATGAAGGCTGAAATGACAGCCAATATTTGAGAGACTGGTGATATCAGATAAAGATAGCGGCATCTAAGTACATTTTACAAAGGTGAGATAAGGAGGGAGAAGTACAACAGTTGAATATGGATTAACAGAGATTATTGATACTATCTGACATTTTTTCTTTGTTATATCATATCATAATAACACATTCTCAAACCTGCTAAATCAAATTCAAGGTCACAGGAGCCAGAGTGTATCCTGGCATCTCCGGGTACAAAGTGGGAAACCGCGATGGACAGGGCACCGTGCTATTTTAAAAATGATATGAAGCTGATCTTGAAAGCTCTATACATTTTTTTTTTTTAAACAAAAACGTTGATAGGGATTTTGATTCTCCCTGAACTTATTGTTTCCTTTGCCTGCCTCTATCTCCTACTGAGTCATCACATTTTAATGTAGGTAACAACTATAATGCTTTAAATTACAGACTCATGATTATATATGTTATTACTTATTCCATTTAAGACATTCCATTGGGGCAGCAGCAGTGTGCTACTATGATTAATGCTATTGCTTCAACTCTGTGAGACTCCATTTATTGCAGAACTGGTCACTGTGGAGTTTGCATATCTGCAGTCTTCTTCTTAGGGTCCATCCCAAAGACATACAAAGTACATTTAATTAGAAACCTTACATTTTCTCAATGTGAGTCAGTGTGAGTGTCCTACGATGGACTGTTGACCCAAGGGTCTTTTCTGCCTTGTTGCCAATGCAGCATTATGTACTCTAGCCCATGATCCTAAACTGAAGAATGGTGGTACATAAAATAGAAGGATTGACATTAAATGGTGGATTTGTGTAGTTATGCACCATGTTTTAGGTATCAGTAATGCATGAATGAGCCAATAAGAGCAGAAAAATTATTATGCAATATTTAAATTGTTATCATTTTGGTATTTAATTACCACCTAAGTAATCATAAGGGATATTTTCTTCATGCTACATAATGCTTTAGACAGCAATCATTGAAAAACGAGTTCACAAAAAGCAGCAGCTGTGAGTTTCAGCTTGTGAATAAAGAGGAACTCAGTTTGGAGAAGTACATTTACCTGTTCCTTGTGCACCAGTCAGTAGGGAAGAAAAGGCTACATTTCTAGCCAGGACCAAGCCAGCTACAGCACATCGACTTTAAGGATGGCATAACTATTAAGACAAGGCCTTGTCTGCTTTACCTTTGCTTTCATCCATGGCAGGGTCTGGGTGGATCAGTAAAACAAGCGAAGTCCCAGACAAGGTCACCCCAGCCCCCCCAACTTCACCTAATGTCTAGCAACTATTTTGAATCTATTAGCTCACTCTTGTTCCTTGCAAGCTTATTGCAAATATATTCTCACCATCAGAGGCTCCAAAGTTTGTAACCCAAATGTTGCATCCTCTGATGACATGACTTTTGTGTCCCGTTTTCTTGACATTCTTTTTCAGGATGTTTTGAGGAAATCATTCAATATTTGAAAAGCACAGGAACACTGGAATACTGGTATTAATGTCATTCACCACCATGCAACTTGATAACCAGAGGTACTAAAAACATTTCTTGTTACTTCAAGTTTTAAGAAAGAGAGAGGAATGATCATTTCTGATGTTTATTAGAATATTGGATAAAGCACACAGCTGGCTCCTGACCCTAACAACTGCAGGAAGCAAATCAATACCAACTGGGACCTCTTCTGGCAAAATCCATGCTCATTCAGACAGGATAGTCTGCATCTCAGTGAGAAAGGCTGCAGGATTTTTTGAGATAAAATCGGCATCCTGATCAATTTGTATATTGATAACCATATATTGAAAAATGATGAATCTGCAATAGATTTATATTGAGCTTTTATTAACTACTTACAGGTGTGCTTAAAAGAATACAATTTGGTATAAATCCAAATCTAGCTGACTTAAATATTCAGTGCAGCAGAGTAATTCCCGGACCTTTAAAATGACATTGCTTAATATTAAAGCAATGACTAGTATGACATTTAATGTTAATAATCTTAATACTAATGGAAAAAGACTTTTTTTTCTTTTCTTAAATAGCATTTTCAGTGAAACTTAGCTCAGTAGTAATGAAGCTGTTGTGCTAATTTAAACAGAGACCTCATATTTCAATTTTGTTCATTCTGTTCACTAAGAAAAGAAAGCCAGTGGTTTGGAAAATATTTTCTCGAGCCATTTGAATTATAAATATGCCTTGGTAGTGTGATCTCTATTGAATGTCTTGTAGTCATTATTAAAGGTGTAAAGGCTGTTCCTGTATTAACCATCATCCACATTCATTCGCAGAATATCCTTAATTTATTAATGAATACTCAGATTTATTATTTACCTTATTAACTAGCTGTGACAAGTTTTTAATAGTAGGTCATATCAGTTTTCATATAGGGAGTTCATAAACCTTGTGTTCCTAGTCACACATTAGATTTAGCTATAGCAAAGTAACTTTGGATGGAATCCAGGGACCTCATGCATAACGCCGTGTGTAGAATTCGCACTATAACATGACGTAAGCACAAAAGCGGAAATGTACTTACACACAAAAAAATCCAGATGCATAAATCTGTGCATTCGCCAATATCCATGTTCTTCCGCTACACAAACCCCGGTCAGCTTGGAAATTAATGCACATGCACGCGCCTGCTGCCCCACCCCAACTCCTCCCAGAATTACACCTCTTTGAATATACAAAGCAATATAAATAGCCCTTAAGCTCAGTGTTCTGTGAAAAGGCAATGGCAAAAGTACAAGGAAAAATAGAAGAATTTCAGCAAATACAAAGTTAAAGCAAAGAAAAACGTACTATTTGTTGATTTAAACAGTGGCATAAACAACAAAAGGAAGTTGATCGAGTGACGTAGCGTGTTGAAGAAACTCGAAAGCTCAAGTTCACAAAGTCGCACAGTGTCCAAAAAAAAAATGAAGTTGTCACATATCAAAGTCGCCGTGAAAAGGCAAGTCGTAGTCCACCGTCTGAGTGTCATATGAAAGCTTATTAGGTTACAGAGAAAAAGAAAAGACACACACTGTGAAAAAAGCACGAAATTTCCACTTTAATCATGTAGTTTATTTTGTCATTAAAGTTGAACATCATAAACTTAATCTTAAAACTGTTTAATTTACTAGTTTCTCGATTCCATCGTACCACGTTAAATGCTTTGTTTTGTATTTGTTCTTCTATGTGCGTGAATCACTACGTGCTTCCATTCTTTCTCTTCCTCTGACAGGACACAGAATCCATTACATTTGTGATATTACAGCTCTCTGAATAATTGAAATACTGATGAGTATACATGGTATCATTTTCATGATGATAGGAGTTAAAGCATGTTATTAAACATGGGAACACGGTGGCGCAGTGATTGTTCATGTCTTACGCAAGATGCTTGCTGCGCCATGTGCGACCTTCGATGAAATGTTTTATTGCAGCAGTAGACTTTTTCAAATGTACTAACCCCCAATTCCTGTCCTTCCTTTTTTTCCACAAATACCCAATCGCCACACAATCAGCTCTGTAATAGACGTTAAGTCATCTGTAAGCTTAGAACGCCGATTCTTCAAAACTTTTAAGGAACATTGAAATATCTTCATAATGTTTAATTATTTTATCCATCTATCCTTCCAGTGTCACGTCAGCCACAGCAAGAATACAGCGTGAGGCAGGAACAAACCGTGAACGAAGCTCAAATTACTCACTAGCGCTGCGGCACCGTGTAGTTAAAGTTTTATCTGTATAATATAATAAATATATTTTGGTGCATTTCATCTTAAAAACGATATCGTCATCATATGTAAATATGCACTTTATAAAGTGGCTCAGGTGTTTGACCATTCTGTGGACCCTTATATTGTTACAGGTAAATTACAATCAGATGCATTAAACTAATAAACAATTTGCGGTTAATTTCAGTGTATTTATAAAGCTGCGTCAGGGATGTGGATCTGAAAAAGAAAGGGTAACCACACAGGAACAGTAGCACTGCTTTGACGCTGGGTGCCGCCAGTCTGCAAAACCAAGTGCAGAACTTGTGTATGACAGGGTATGAGCTAACGTGGAAATGTGCGTGGCTTTATGCTAAGTTTAGGTTTTATACATTGCGATTTGAACGCGGAAACATTCTTACGCAACATTTCTGTGCGTATGCACCGTTTATACATGAGGCTCCAAGACACTGAAATTTCACATCACTTTGAGAAAATATTTACAAAACTACTGACTTTCCCTCATTGTTGAACAGAATAAACACAATAATGGATTCTATACTTTTTCTAAATAGCCAGGTTGATAGTTTTAAGGTAAGTTGAAGGACCTGGCTGATACAGTAGGCTCAGTAAAACTATGTAACAGCCTTCAGACTTTCTTGATCTTTATGATAGTTTCAATTAATTATTTTTGTAAGTAGTATTGTTTTTGTTTTTCAATGTTTAATGTATTGATGAATATATTGTTTATTAATTGTTTTATGTTTCAACATGAGATTACACACAAGACACAATAATGTTTCTTGTCATTTTAATTACTGTATGTTCCTTGTGTCCTGCATTTTGAACCTGGGGGCAGTGCCACTTGATGCTGCTATGTAAGAAGGGGCAGTCAGTGTAATGGCTGTACATCTCTGGATGTTTGGTTTGTGATTTTGCATTTGTTTGGATTGTCCAGTTATCAACTTTTTCCATCCATCCATTACCCAACCCACTATATCCTAACTACAGGGTCACAGGGGTCTGCTGGAGTCAATCCCAGCCAACACAGGGCGCAAGGCAGAAAACAAACCCCTGGGAAGGGCACCAGCCCACCTCAGTATCAACTTTTTGCTTTTGTTGAAAAGGTATTTATTTTGAATTTTTATTGTTTTTAGCATTCATCAATTTTGTTTCCTTTTTCTTCATTCCTGCCTGTGTTCTCTTTTGCATTATCTTTGAATTTAGTCCCATGGTATACTTGAGCAGTCTGTAATCACATAAGAATGCCACAAAGCTGACCATAACTTGAGAAAAAAGACCTTAACAGCACATTATAAGGTTCTTATTGTAGGTAACTAAATAAAGTACAGCAGTGTGATGTGAGAAACTGTTCCATATCACCAAGATCTAAGATACTATTCTCAACTTCTGAGTGTCTATTAAATTGAGAGAGTGGATAAAAAATTGTTGGTGGTTAAGTGTAAAATCCTTTCATTGTTTTTAAAGGAAATGATGATTAAAATAAGATCGAAGACTCCAGGAGTATACTTTGTTAAACCTGCTATGATTCAATATGCAGAATTGTACTTCTTTGGCATTGTACTTGTTTAAAGCAAAATTTAAAAAAATATATATATATATATATATATTTTTTTTGACTGGTAAGCAATTATTTGAATAGAAATTCTATTCTTGAAAAGTACCAGTCACCATTTATACCTGATTATATAGCACATAAACTAATTTGACTAAAATAGTAAATGACTTGTACCCTTTGATTGATGAAAACAACAAATCATTTATCAGTTATCTTTGACTTGATTACTACATTTGAAGCTATAGATCACAGCATTCTCAATCACCACCTAACAGAGGGTGTTTCTAATAGTACTTTAAACTGGTTTCAAACATATAAAATAGGAAAAAATTGTTTTTCAGTCTTGGTGACTAAAAATGAGAGCTGGTCTCAGTACGACAGGCTGGTGTAAGAAATGTGGGTGAGATAAAATCCAAACGACAGTAGACACGATCAGATGTCTGGCCACGGGAGGTGCCGCTATTAACTCCACAATGATACAACTTTGTTTGTAAACTCCCCTTTCCAATATCGAGGTAAGGATTAATTTCAAACACAATCTGAACTCTGAAACTACTTTAATTCCTGTGGCTGTGGTCTGTAAACAAAATTAAATACATACACTAAGTTACAACGTTACATACAAGTACACATTTTAAATACTCTGAATGTGTAAGTTTAACAAACATTTGAACCTCTTTATATCAAATTATCTATGATAAACTTACTTTTCCGCAAGGACGCACAGCATTAATGGCTCAAGTGATAGGAGAAAAGGACAAACTATTCTCACAATGTGCAGCAAGTAAACAAAGGGATAAAAGACGTGCGAAGCCTAAACTTTCACCCGGAAATATGTAGAAGTTCTACAAGTGTTTCTAATATTCTGCCATTAGAGGTCACAATTCATCCTGACAAAGGACTTTCTGACAGTGACTGTACTGTAATCCCTCGCTATATCGCGCTTTGACTTTCGTGGCTTCACTCTATTGCGGATTTTATATGAAAGCATAACTAAATATATAATGCGGATTTTTCGCAGTACATGCTTCCTCATTTGGTTTGCCCAGTTGATTTCATACAAGGGACACTATTGGCGGATGACTGAGAAGCTAACCAATCAGAGCACGCAGTTAAATTCCTGCGTGCTGAATGCAGTGTTAACCAGGAAGTCTCGTCTCGCTAATTCAGCATCAACGTGTTTCGCTGTATAAAGAGTTGTGCTCTTTTGTGTTTATCTTTGTGCATAGTCAAGCCCTTCATTATGGCTCCAAAGCGATCTGCTCCTGCTTCAGGGGCCGTGCCCAAGCGCAAAAGGAAGATGGAAGAAAGGTAAACGTTTTGGATTTGTTGAAGGCTACGATTCTTTTTATTTAAAAAGTAGGAAAGGAATATAAGATCTACGGCCGCAGTGTCCTTTTAACCTGGGTGCAAAACAAGTTGTAAGTGGATGTCATAAGTCAGTAGTCTGAATGGAATCTGCTTTAGGGATTTGGATTGAAGACTGCCAGAAGAAGAACAACGGCAGTGCTACACAATCGCCTGAAGTGGCTCCTTTAAGGGCTGTAACGCTCTCCTTTGTTGTGCAGTAAAATTAAACTCATTGTTATCGGGCAAGTCATCGTGTCATTGTTGGTGAGTAACCATAATTTTCTACTTACAGTACTTAGTACATGTACGTACATTTAGTGTCACTGTACACACATTTACAGTATACTATTTTTCTTGCATTGTACGTATTTATTGCTGGTGGCCTGTCTATCGTAATGGCTGTAACATATGTGATATCGGAGACACTCAATATCTTTAAAATAATATTTAGGTTTTACTGTATATAAACAGTGTGTTTATATACATAATTTCAATGAATCTTACCTAATATCTAAGAGAATACAAAGGGATTATGCTGTATAACTCTGCGGGGAATATTTATAAACAGTGTGGGAGAGTTTATAAGGGCTTAAAATATATAAAAATAACCATACAAACATATGGTTTCTACTTTGCGGATTTTTTGCGATCGAGGAGGGATTACTGTATTTCTGAAATGATGATATTGTGTGCCTCAGGAATTAAATTAAATTCTAGGTCCTTAATTACTTTCACTTTTTATACAACCTTGAGGCTACATCACATTTGAACATAATTTACCATAATTGTGCAGACTAAACACAGAGTCTGATGTCCCTGACTCTCTCAAACCCTTAACTGGGAGCCTTTCTAGCATTACCGAATTAATCAACAGTGATTTTCCTTAACTAAACAAGGAAAAGACTACCCTTAAGTGCAGTGCAAAAGTGAGGATTGTAGGAAATGAAAATTGAACTTCTGGCCTTGCGCTTCAACTGAGAAGTGGAGAATCTAGGAGTAATTATGGACCTGGAGGTAAATTTTGAAATACATTATATTACAAATAGTCCTGCTTCAAAGTAAGAAGATCATCGTTCATGTCCAGTCAGAGTGGAGTCCGCATGTTCACCTCATCTTTGTGTAGATTTCCTCCACGTAGCCAGTGTTTCATCCCACTGTTCAAAGACATGCAGGTTAGGTGACGCTAAATTGGCTCCAGTGTTTCTTTGTGTGCTTGTGTTCACCCTGTGGTGGGCTGATGCCCTGTCCAGGGATTTTCCATGTTTTGTGGCTGATGCTTGTTGAGACAGGCTGCAACTTCCTTTCAACCCTACCCTGAGGAAGTAGATTTAAAAGATGGATGGGCAAAGAGTGTCTTGTTACTAAATAAAAATAACACAAATTTAATTGTTTGTTTTATTGCAAGATGATGACAAATTAACAAAAATGGTTAAACTAGAGTACTGCAAAGCACACTTATCAGGATTACCAACAAAAGAGGCTGCAATTTGTTCTAAATCCAGCAACAAGAGCCTAAACAAAATCAGATATTTTGAGTATGTTTACCCATTGTCACACATGTGCACATGGGGGGCAGCTAAAGGGCTTGAGTGAAGGCAGTTCTGAGGCATCCCGGGATGTGGCAGAGTGCACTGACTCTTTTTCTCCCTTCCCTGTAGACCATTCCTGGGGGATTCCACCTGGCTCTCTTGACATCACTTCCGGGACCGAACCAATGGAAACAGACCTTACCAGCTCCGGCCCCTCTGATGTCACGTCCAGGCTTGATCCAATGAGTGACGAACACGTGCCCGATCCTTATGACCTCACGTCCTGTCTTCCCGTTTAAAAGCCTGCCCTTTTTCCCTTTTCCCTCAGTTCTGTATTGGACTCGGTTTTGAGCACAACAGTGCTACCACTTAAGAAAGACGATTTGCAGCCAGGATACCACATTATACGGGTGGCCTTGATATGTCTCGGTGTGTGTTTTGTGACACCATAATACCCGTATTAGAATCAACACTATCTTGCTCTTCCCTATAATTCAGAATGAATATTCACTTATATCACTAATTGCAATCTCATATTTCAAACACCAGCCTCCTTGGTGTTCCAAGAAAGAAGCATAAAAGAACTGGTGGGGCAACCTTTTCCTTTATACACTTAAAATTTAGAATATTTTGCAGATGGTGATACCTTAGGCTAGTACTTTTGAACATTTAAAAATGCTAAATTAAAAATTGACTGCTGCTTTTAAAATTGTTCATAGTACATCTAAATGTAAAAATTGAAATTAATACTGAAACTTTTTTTTTAAATTTTAGTTAATAACTGTTGGCTAAATTATTTCTTTTCAATATTATGCAGAGGCTATTGATGATCGAAACAGGCAAGTTTTGATTTGACAGTTTTATGAAATTGACAATGAAATTCATTTCACAATTACAAAATGCAAGACTCAGAGTTTTCTGAGGCTTAAAAACATTACATTGTGCATATAACTATGCTTTCTCCACAGGGAAACAATCAGTACACAGAAAGTTGCTGTTGCAACCGTCTTCAACTGCTGTTACGTAGCATCCACCTTAGCCTAGTTGAGGATGAGCAAACTTCCAGTGATTCTTTTTTTGCATTGCAGATCTTTATTTAAATACTAATTGATAGACAATTATTTATGCAAATGCTTCCAGATAGAAACTAAGTGCTTTCATAGTGTCAGGAATACAAGTCCAAAACATTATAAAGGTTTGGGGCAGCCACCCGTATATTGTTTTTCCCAAATGCAAAAGAGTTTTATGAATCAAAAACATGATGTGCATATCACAGAGTCCAAAACAGAACTGGCTATAGTAGCCCAGGATGGAGGCTTTAAAGGTCTGGAGAGGAACTGATGTCAGCAAAGGGGCCAGAACCAGAAGTGACGTCATCAAAGGGGCCGGAAATTTGCAGAATGTCCCAGGAAAGGTCTGTAGGAAACTGAGAAAGACAGTCAGCGCACTCTGCCGCCCCCTGGTTGGATGTTTTATTACAATTACTCAGGCCCTTTAGCTGCCTCCTACTCACACATGTGTGACAAGGCCCAGCCCAGACCCATCGGGAGAGAGAGAGCATCGGCATTGGCATGGAGAGAACCCTTACGATGAATAAGCGAAAACTTGAAAGGTTGAAGGTCAAGAAACCACCTAGTGACCTGTGGATTTGATTCCTTGTGAAGGGTCATCCACTGTAAAGGAACATGATCCGTCACTAGAGTGAACTCCCTGCCCAAGAGGTAGTACCTCAACTGTGTAATCGCCGATTTAATCGCAAGGGCTTCCCTTTCCACTGCTGCATACTTGGTCTCCCGATCCAACAGTTTCCGGCTCAGGTACATGATGGAGCGTTCAACACCAACGACGCTTTGGCTCAGCACGACACCCAGGCCTGTGTCCGAAGCGTATGTCTGGAGAATAAAAGGGAGAGAAAAATTAGGAGCTTTTAATATTGGTGCTGATGTAAGAGCCGGTTTCAAGTCACTAAATGCAGCGTCCACCTTGTCAGTCCATACCACATGATTAGGAGCCCTCTTCTTTGTAAGATGAGTCAAGAGCGCTGCTCTCTCTGAAAACCGAGGTACAAACCGGCAGTAGTACCTGGCCAAACCGAGAAAGGTTTGGACTTTCCTCTTGGTTCGCGGACGGGACCATTTAACAATGGCAGCTATTTTTGAAGACTGTGGTTTCATGGTACCCCGACCACCAGGTAGCCCAAATATTTAACCTCTTTAAATCCAAAGAAACATTTCTTGGGATTAATATGAAGCACGGCTTCTCCTAGTGTCCGCTCCACCATGGGGTTGGAGCACTTTGTCCACCAGACGCTGGAAAGTCGCAGGAGACCCGTGTAACCCGAATGGAAGAACACGATACTGCCAGTGTCCGCTAGGAGTGCTAAGCATGGTCTTGACCTTCGCGGAGCCCGTTAAAGGAATCTGCCAGTACCCCTTTGTCATGTCAAGCATGGTCAAAAATTCAGCTTGTCCAAGTCTCTTGAGGAGGTCATCCATGCAAGGCATATGGGATTAGAATCAAAAAGGGAGACCTGGTTAAGCTGATGGAAGTCATTGCAAAACCTCCAACTGCCATCAGGCTTACTAACCAAGACAATTGGGCTGGACCAGGGACTATAACTTTCCTCAATCACTCCTAGTTCCAGCATCCGCTTCATTTCCAGCTCCACTTCTGTTTTCTTTGCCTCAGGAAGTCTATAGGGGCGCTCCCGGACTATAACCCCTGGTTCAGTCACTATGTCGTGCGCAATCGGAAAGGTCCTTCCGGGTTTTTCACTCACCGCCTCTGAAACGGACAGGATAGCTGATTCCAGCTCCCGTCTTTGTCTATAAGACAATTCCTCGCCGAAATTAAGGGTGTCTATGTGAGCAAAGAATGAGCAGGGCTAAGCGGAGGAGGGATCTGGTTCCCTCTCCTTCCACGGCTTCAGCAAGTTCACATGATAAACCTGCTCAGTTGGTCTACGATTGGGTTGTTTCACCAAATTGTCAACCAATCCTTTTCTCTCCTTAATTTTATAAGGGCCTTGCCAATGGGCGAGCAATTTAGAATAGGAGGTGGGAACTAATACCATGACATGATCCCCCGGCTGGAATTCTCAGAGTGTCGTGCTATGATCGTAATAATGGGCCTGTGCTGCTTGTACCTCTTTCATATGACTTTTTAAAATAGGTTGGATTTTCCCAAATCTATTGCGTAACTGTGCGATATATTCCAAAATATTTGTAGAGGGAAGAGCCTTTCCCAACCTTCTTTCAAAATATCCAATACACCTCAGGGTTGTCATCCGTATAACAATTTAAAAGGAGAGAACCCCACGGAGGCTTGTGGTACTTCCCAATAGGCAAAGAGAATAAGGGGGGAGGAGTTGATCCCAATTCCTGCCATCCCCGCTGATCACCTTGCGAAGCATCTGCTTGAGAGTCTGATTAAATGTCTCCACTAGACCGTCGGTTTGAGGATGGTACACCACTGTCTTTAAGTGCTTTAATTTCAGTAACTTGGCCGTTTCCCTGAACGTCTCCGAGGTAAAAGGTGTTCCTTGGTCCATTAGAACTTGTTTAGGAATACAGACATGCGCAAATAATCCTACTAGTTCCCGTGCGATTGCTTTAGATGTAGCTGAGTGCAAGCGAACAGCTTCCAGATATCGGGTCGCATAATCCACAAGGACTAATATATATTTATGTCCTCGGGCTGAGGGCTCCAAGGGTCCTACAATATCGACCCCGATTCATTCAAAGGGCACATCAATTAAGGAAAGGGGAATGAGAGGAGCACGGCCCCTCCTAGGAAGTTGCCGCAATTGACATTCTGGACAAGAAATACAAAAACGGCAAACCCCCTTATTAATTCCCAGCCAATAAAATCTGAGCTTAATCTGCTCTAAAGTTTTTTCAGAGCCTAAATGTCCTCCAAGGAGCTGGGCGTGAGCTAATTCACAAACCTGCCACTGGTAGGTTCGTGGAATTAACAACAGTTTCCGAACCTCCGCCCCATGTTCCACGACCCGATATAATAGATCACTTTCTATTACAAAGTGAGGTCTTTGTGGCATGGGCTGGTGTGTGTGTTGGCCATTGACAAGGACTACTGCAAATTTTACGGAGTCATCATTCCACTGCTCCCTTTTAAAAGAAGCCGGATTTTGTTTAAACTGAAAGTAAATGTCGGAGAGAGAGTCCGGTCTGACCTCAAGGGGAGGGGATTCCTCCCAAATCGTTGAGGCACGGGTGGATGACGTATTTGCCTGCGATGGACCAGGAATCTCCCCGTCCTCCTCGTGGGCTTCTGCATCTCTCTCCACTGGCTGTGTACACAGCGTGGAGACAGCTTGAGACGAGTTATCTCCATCTATAACAAGGCCTAAGTTTTTATAAGGAGTAGTCAATAGTTTACCGTATTTATTTTCTGACCAGTCCCACCCTAGAATCTCTGGAAAGGGAGGATTAGGGTAGACTGCCATGGGAAATTTTTTTAGTGATCCTCCCAGACTCATGAAACACAGGGCGGTGTTGTACATCCGGGTGTCTCTGTGAATACATCTAATACTGGTCTTTTTTTTTAATTCTCTGTCACGGTAAAACATATCTGCAATCAACAATGGAAACACTGCCAGAATCAAACAGGGCATGGAGTTTATAACCATTAATGACTACTGATCCTATATTTGAACACATCAGGGGGTTGGCACAAACCATCTCCCCCCCTTCACCTACATCCCGCCTCACTCCCGGGTAGGTCGCACGCCCGGTGGCCCGGGAACTCAGAAACAGGCTCCAATGTAGGTGTAAGAGACTTATTCAGTAGGACGTGATCTCTAGGAAATTCACTAGAGGGCCGTTCTGCTATCTCAGATTTTGAGACTGTCTCGGCTGATTTCATGAGCTTTATAAGCTCTTCCATAGAGTGAAAGTCACCCCAGTCTGGCTGGGCAAAGTTTTTAGGGAGGCCTTTTAAGAAGAGAAGGCAGGCTACCTGTTGAACTATCTGGCAGGTGGTTAATTCAAATGGCCTTAGCCATACAACCACCTGCTCCCAGAGGGCCATAGCCTGCTCCTGGACTGATCTTTCTGGATCAAGTACCCAGTTTTTTATTATTTTTGCCTGCTGGACTGGCGATAGCCCATATTTATCTGGGACCTCAATCCCAATAGGCGGCTCACCTTTTGTCCTCGGAGAGAACATAATAAGCCCTTTTTGTTTCATCCCCAGAAACCAGCCTATGCCTGTATGTCCCCTTCACATTCTCCATTTGGTAAGTTATAAGCCCAGGGTTGTATTTGAGGAGCAGAGCCTGTATTGAGTCCTTCCTGACCCCCAAACGCACTCCCCCCAGAATCTAGGCCCCGGTACTTTCCTACCTGTTTATTTACATGTCCGAGCCCCGGTTTCTTCTGGGACTTCATCCTGCTGACTACGCCACTGTCATGAATATGAGTCCAACACATTATAAAGGTTTGGGGCAGCCACCCGTATATTGTTTTTCCCACCTGCAAAAGGGTTTTATGAATCATATACACGATGTGCATATCACAGAGTTCAAAACAGAACTAGCTATAGTAGCCCAAGATGGAGGCTTTAAAGGTCTGGAGAAGAACTGATGTCAGCAAAGGGGTCGGCTTCGGAAGTGATGGCATCTAAGGGGCCGGCTTCGGAAGGCACGTCATCAAAGGGGCCGGCTTTGGAAGTGATGTCATCAAAGGGGCCGGAACCTTGCAGGATTTCCTGGGAAAGGTCTGTAGGGAACTGAGAAAGACAGTCAGCGCGCCTTGCCGCCACCGGCCGGATGTTTTATTACAATTACTCAGGCCCTTTAGCTGCCTCCTACTCGCACGTGTGTGACAATAGATTCGATATGTTATCTTAGGTATATTTTGAGTAGCTAGAATGTGTATTTGGAGTGCTGACCAGGGATGTTGAAGATCTGTAAGATTTGTAAGGAACTGTCAGAAAGTAAAGATTTAGAAAGTGCACAGTAAAGAAACCCTGACATATGGCTGGCATACAATTTTTTTGTCTGCCTAATGAGCATGGATAGACTTCTACATAAATCTGCATACACTGCATGTCTGTCATGCAGACAAACACTAAGCTAAGCTAAGCTAAGCATTCTAACCCAGCAAAGGTTTTTGTCCAACCAGTATCCACGCCACAAGTGTCAGTTATTTAAATTGTACCTCACTATCTCTGACACTGTTTTAAGGTTGCCTTGACAATTTTTCACCAGTACAATAGCTGAAAAAGATGTATGCTACAAAATATCTTTGCGCTTGTCATCCTTAAAACAGAGTGCTACACACCCATCCATTTACAGGTTACTTACTGAGTCAAAAGGGTGGAGAAATGTTACCTTAGATACTGCTGATGGCCACTAAGAAGACTAAACACTGTTTTTAGCTTGGCAGAGTCTGTCAAGGGAACTTGCCAGGACCCTTTTGTCATGTCAGGTGTGGTCTTTATAAAGAAGTGGATCTTTTTTTCTCCTTCTGCTCCTCTTGTTAAGTATTGGCCACTGCTTACCACTCATCCAGGTAAGGGAGCAGGCTTCTTTAAAGCTGTGTAATGGTTCCGGTGTGATAGTAGCCAAGTTTCCATCCAGTTTTTTGCGACGTTTTGTTATCGACAATCAGAATATACGTAAACAAAATGTGTGAAATTTGCTGTCTCCAGCCTGTTTCCATCCAACTGGCTTTTTATCGATAAAATGGTGTGCGTGATGACGTCACCCCCCCCAAAAAATCTGCTCTTGAGCCATTTCCATACATAATTTTGTGTATGTTGCAAATTATCTACCTTTTGTTTTCCACGTTACACCCCCTCCACTAAACAAAGTAATGGAGAGATTATTCAGACAGTTTTTTTAAATTTGCCAGCTTACTGTTATTTCAATTTCACAAATAATTGGAATTGTACATAATATCTGAAGACGACAGCAGAATGAAGCAGTTGCTTGTCTGATAGCCCTAGAGCTCGAAGAAAGTACCCCAGTGCGACGAAAACCACGGGTATGGGAGAGACGATGGAATAAGACCTTCTGGGAGGAGGTGGTGGAGAGACACTTCACAGAAAATCTCTGGCTGCAACATTTTAGAATGACACGGCCGACATTTGAGATGCTCTGTGGATTCATCAGTTCTGATGTTGCGCCCATCACAGGTTGCCACCGACCACCGGTTCCAACCCAAAAGCGGATTGCCATTGCCCTTTACAAGCTGGCAACCTGCGCCGAGTATAGAGTAGTTGGAGAAACTTTCGGGGTTAGTAAAACTACCGTCCATTGATGTGTGCACCGCTATTAAAGAAAAATTAATGCTGCGTTATATCAGACTTCCGACTGTAGCGGAGGCCAATGAAATTGCATACCGCAATTCCTTGGTGCATCTTGTGCCACAGATTTACGGTGCGCTGGATGGCACGCATGTGCCTATTCTTCCCCCGATGGAAGGCTAACGCGATTACATTAATCGCAAAGGGTGGGCATCTATTGTTCTCCAGACCCTTGTTGATGACAGGTGCATGATACGAGACATTTGCGTTGGCACTCCTGGAAGTGCCCATGATGCAGCTGTTTTTGCCGCATCGGATCTGTACAGGTGAGCCTACCTTTCAACAGCCCTTCTCAGTGCGATAACAACTGAATTAGTACTGTAACCTGCTTCCCTTAAGGTTTTTAATTAAAACTGAAATTTGAATTAATACAAAATAACAACGTTTAATCAAAAAAAGCTAAAGTTAATATTAATGAGAGAATTTCTCATATATGCTAAAACATCTGCCATTTAATAATAAGAAAAAAATGTTTAGATAATGAAACACACGGTTTATTAAATATTTTGACTGGCACAGTAAATTACCTTTGTGGTTTTTGTATTATTTAGACATCCTGAGAGACACCCCCAGGCTACAGTTGATGTGGAGGGAGTTCAGGTACCCCTTTTAGTAGCAGGAGACTTAGCCTATCCGCTACTGCATTGGCTCATCACGAGAAATAACGAGTCTCTTCATCAGATCATGCAAACCGCTCCGCCATTCTTGTTTTGATTGCACGTGATGAAAATGTATCATGTGACACATTTATTTGCGTTAAATCACATTTTTCTGACAAAAAGTGTTTCCAATGTAGTTTTTGCGACATCTGAAATATCGATATGGAATTTATGCGCTAAAGTTAAACGGAAAAATATTATGTCGACATGTACAACATTTTATCGATAATTAGCATTTCCATTAGCTATATCGGTAAAAAAATTTGAAGCGCTAAATATGTTTTCGTAAAAACTCCTTGGATGGAAACCTGGTTAGTGTCTTCTCTTGGAATGATTTCCCGGTCATGTGGAAACCTGGGAGATCCTCCCCCAACAGCCCCCTATAATAGCACCCAGTGATCCTGTCAGGGCTGCGCTTCTGGACTCCAGCTCCCATGTTCCCCTGCAGGTGTCCAAACTGGGATACCTCGGGAGGACCACTGTTACCTGTCATATGGGGGTGGAACTCTTCCTTGCCTCTAACTTCATTATATACAGTATATATATATATATATATTATATTATGTGTGTGTATATATACTGTATATAATACAAAAATTACTTATATGTTGGCCATGATTTATTTTCAAAGGTACATTGGTCTGAGAACTTTTTATACATTGTACTTTCCTTTTCTTTTATTATTTAGCAAGTGGCACTCATCCCACCTTTTTGCCCTGCTCCAGCCCACCCCAACTTTTGCCACCTGCCATTCTCTCACTGTCCTCCCCCATTACATATTCTTCTCTCAAGCCAATGTTTTTATTAACACATAAAACAGAATGCAATAGATATTTCAGAAGACATTAAACAAGGCACGATTGTACTGTACCATTCCTCATGCTTTACATCTGCACATTCAAAACCAATCATAATAACATGTACTGTTAAAAAATCAATATAGGAAAATTAAAGATGGAAAGGCTAGATGACTAGAAGAAAATTAGCGCCTTCAGAGACACAGTTTGATTGCCTGTAATATAAGTGAATACACTAGTTGACCACTTGAACACACATACATCTCACTCATGCTTTCTCATTTTAAAGAGATAAGATCACACAGAGACATCAGCTTGGTGATTTCTATAATTGTGTATTGACAGCATTTCATTTTAGGGCATTGAGGTCAACAAGTGGTAAGAGTCTGCTTTACTGAAAAGTAGAATCCTGATTATCCTTCTATTTTAGCTGGAAAAACCTTCATCTGCCTGCCTGTTTCAGTAAGCTGAATGGAGCTCAAGGCTACAGAATGATCAGAGTGTGCCTGTATTGCTTTTTCACAAATGACTTATGTATATTTCTATACACTAAATTCATTTCAACCATCCCCCAACACATGCTGTTGATTAAACATGTGATCTATTGTGTTAAAGAAAAAAATACCCAGCCCATTTACTGTCTGTCCTTACTTGGAAGGTTATAGATTAAAATAAATATCAACTCTGGAGGAAGTCAACTTACAAGACAGATTCTTTTGTTAAATTGCACTTGAGTTTTGCCCACCTCAACATGGGTACACCAGTCAAATTTATTGCCAAACTTGTCACTCTGCCATATCTAATAAATGGGACTGTGATATTTAAGGTTTTGAAGTTTGCCAAATTAGTTTTTTGAAAAATATATAACATCTTTTACACGGCGCATTTTGATTTTTCTGTGTGACAATACCATGTTGAGCTTGGTTATATACTGTTAACTAGCAAAATACCTGCGCTTTGCAGCGGAGAAGTAGTGTGTTAAAGAAAAAGAAAAGAAAAGGAAACATTTTGAAAATAACGTAACATGATTGTCAATGTAATTGTTTTGTGTATTTGGCGGCAGCGTCACGAAGTTGTTTTCGGTAGCTGCATCAGAAAATGAACCACGACGTCTGACACGCCTCCTTTTTACTGTTTTCTCACAGCTTGGATTGCAGCTGTCATAATCGGTTTGAGTGTTTTATATATATATATATATATATATATACATATATATATATATATATATACATACATACATACATACATACATACATACATACATACATACATACATACATATATATATGCTACTGTTTGTATGAAAATTTGCTATATAAATAAATGTTGTTGTATACATATACATATACATATACATATATACACATACATATATATATATACATACCTATATACATATCTACATATACACATATATATACATACCTATATACATATCTACATATACACACATACATATATATACACAAACAAATTATATATATGTTTATGTGTGTGTATATATATTGTAGATAGGTGTATATATATATATGTATATGTGTGTGTATAATGTAGATATACATACATACATACATGTGTGTGTGTATGTATATGTATATATATATATATATATATATATATATATATATATGTATATATATATATATATATATATATATATATATATATATATATATATATATATATATATATATATATATATATGTATATATATATATATATATATGTATATATATATATATATATATGTATATATATATATATATATATATATATATGTATATATATATATATGTATATATGATATATATATATATATATATATATATATATATATATATATATATATATATATATATATATGTATATATATATATATATATATATGTATATATATATGTATATATATATATATATATATATATATATATATATATATGTATATATATATATATATATATGTATATATATATATATATATATATATATATATATATATATATATATATATATATGTATATATATAAGTATGTGCTTTGGTCACTGAGTGCAAGGGAAAAAAATAAAATTTAGTCCATAAGTTATTAAACAGTAAAACATTAATGTTTTAAGAAGTAAAGATACATTGAGCACTACTGGAGTGGTTTCAGGTAAACTACATTTTAGACTGTGTAACACAACAGGTAAGTAGTACTAACAGCAGCTAAAATGTATATGGATCATCTCTTGGTAGTTGATCCCTTTTCAAAGGCGCTACACGACGGCTGTGGTATAGAAATTACATTTTCTATGTGAACGTCCAAATTTCTCCCTGTGGTAATGTGCCTTACCGGCATTACCAGCAATTAAAGAAAATCATTTTTGTGTCCTCTGTAGTGTTTAGAGAGAAAGGCTTTGGTTTGGGATAATAGGAAAAAAGGTGTAAAGAAAGGAAACTTGCATTTTTCTTTTATATATTGTGGATAGAGGTCTTCGCTGACGATATGAGCGTCACGGTGGGTCTTGTGTAGACTGGAGAGACGGCCCCTGCTATTATCTGGCCAGGATGGCACTGTCGGTCCTCCACCCCTGTGCGTGTCTTCATAATCCGACCTGACGACCTCATAATCGTATACATGTAAAAGAAAGTGCAAAGCGCCTTAATATTAGTTTGCCGCGGTCTAGAAATGGGATCCCGTGTTTACAGTTGTCTGGGCTATAGCTCATGGGAAGGAGGAAAAAAATTAAAAGTGTTTACTTTCACTTAAGGCAGAAGCACAGTCAGCGTCTCAAAGGCCAGCACAGCTACGCACGTGCGCCAGCTGCCCGACTTTTGTAGTATTTTTGCAGTGCAAGAAACGCCACTTTTTGCAGACACGTTCACGTGATCAAAAGTCTCTGCGCTCTTTAGTGGTCTTGCCTTCTCTGCGTTCTGCGTTCATAGTCAGTTCACGTGAGCCGCTCGGTGTACATGCATCGAAGCTTCTGAGCTGTGTCTGTGCTATCTCGTGCGATCTCGCGATGTCCACGGCTTTATTTAATGTTAGCTAAGACCCGGCACTTAAAAGTTTCTTGCTACAGCAATTTTAACTCTATTACAAAGTGATCCAAAGTCTCTTTTATACCTTGTGTCTTCTCATTAAACTTGTATCTCGCGAATAAAGTATTCAGCGTTTTTCTTCAGCGCTCTTCGTGAGCTCTTCCTTCTTTTCTATGTGCTGCAGTCACAGTCAGTTCACGTGAATACCTGGGAGGTGTGATGATGTCACACGCAGCTCCGCCCCCACGGCCATCGAGTTAACGTCCGTTACAGTATATAGTGAAAAATAGGTTCCAGTTATGATCATTACACGTAGAATTTCGAAATGAAACTTGCCCAACTTTTGTAAGTAAGCTGTAAGGAATGAGCCTGCCAAATTTCAGCCTTTTTCCTACACGGGAAGTTGGAGAATTAGTGATGAGTGAGTCAGTGAGTGAGTGAGTGAGTCAGTGAGGCTTTGCCTTTTATTAGTATAGATAACCATGTTGCTATGAAGAATAACCAGAAGTTGTGAGCCATGTTGTCATAGGTTAGAGGGTATATAGGTCAGCTCAATAATTTCCTGGTTATCCAAGTTTGTGGATTGAAAGTTTGACTCAAAAAATTTTTGCCTGGTTTTAAGCTATGTTTTATGATTTTTTTGACTTAATTAAACTAATTTTAGGCTTTATGACAGACATCTTATTTTCATTTGTGAACAGATTTTGCATAACTTTATACAACCTATCTTCTACTGATCTTTGCTTATAAAAGTTTTTGACCACCTTGAATTTGGCAGTTTTGAGACAAGACAGATTCCTTCATTAAGTTGCCCCTGAGTTTTCTCAATTCCCACATTTCTAAGCCAGTCAAATTCACTGGGAGTGTCCATTAAACATCATAGTTAATCCCATTCAGTAGATATGAAAGTGTGCCAAGTTTGCCATGGAATTTGACTAGTGCATCCAGTTTAAGTCAGACAAAACTCAACTGCAGTTTAACAAAAGAAACTGTGGATATGGACAGGAATGTAACAAATAAAAACCAGTCTTCTAAGGATGGGGCGATGTCACCTTTTAATAGTAAAGTGGCTAGAAGTGGCCACTAGGAAAAGAAAGAAAAGCAACAAGACTGGAGGTATGAGAAGAAAGTGTGTAGGGAAAAAAAAGAGTTAGTTGTGTACATCAGAACCTCCAGGTGAACCCAACCCTGTATCACAGGCAGTTCTGGGAGTGGGCCAGACTAGACTGAAAGATGTTTTGTGGTAGAACAAACAGTTTATATTTAGCAAACTACTTAAGAAGTGCTCTCTAATCCACCACTTGTATCTGTTTATCACGTTATCATAGTTTATTCTTCTTCCTGGGCACTGTAATCACTATTATTTGACTTCATTGTTGTCTTCCAAGTGTGATTGTTTTGGTTTTTTATGTGTAGTACTGTTTACTGGGGAATCACATTTCGTTGGCAGATGCAAATAGGGGATCAAAATAGATTAATAACAAAAACTATATGTGTTAATTTCAGTGAGTTGTGTTATTGCATGTGGGGCAACAGTGTTGGTCTCCTGTTCCCTGTTTAATTTTGTTTCTTTTCTAGGAGTGGTAGCATATAACGATTTCCAGCTGATTGCCTGGGGTATATTACAGTATACTGTGTTGAGAAAAGCAGATCTGCATCACCTGTCAACTATGGTTTCCTTTACCATGAAAGGAAAAAAAAGGCCAGCACCATGTTGATGCAGGTATTGGGTACCACTTAATATTACAGAAGCCATTGTCCCCACCAATAATGGTCCTACTGTTGTCACTCTGTTGTATTCTGTCATAATCTTTGCTGAGTGCCAGTTGTGGAGTTGTTATGGTTGGAATTTGGTATTGTTTATTTTTTTTGTTCTCTTATTTAAATGCTTTAAGAACCTACTGTAGTTAGTATGAAAAAGGATTAAACATATCAATTAGTGATTCATACTATATTTTAAAAAGGTCAAAGCAGTACATTTCCAATATTTTGTTAATGCACGTATATTTCACAAGAATAAATGGAATACAGTTGAAACAGAGTAAACTGAACTATAGTGCTTGTCTCTAAGTTTTCATATTGGTGGTTTCTTCCCTGTTCGTTTAACTCTGAGTCATTAAGCTTAAGCTTAAGCATTAAGCTTAATTTGTTTCCTTTGAATTACCTGGATAATATAAATGCTGCTTAAAAATCCAATCAACAATTCAGGACTATTCTTGTTCTTTTAATGTGAGACTTGGTTCTGTGTTTTGACTTACTGTATTATACTTTAATAGGTTGTGGAAAAATAGTGAATAAAAATGAAAAAGTTATTTCCTCCAAAAAAACCTTGCACCAATAATTTGTCACGGGCAGTTTCTTCTAGCAAAGTTAAAAATTTGTATTTCAGTTTAAAGCAGGCCTCCAAATGAAACACTACAATACTGAAATAGTACAGCACAGTAACCTTTTTTTACATTACAAATCATAAAAGTACGATGCAACTTAGGTTATTGACCTTTAGTTTTTTAATCAATATTCTGCATAAAAGACTTCTTGAAAGATGCAGACGTAAGAATTGTATTTTTTCATCATTAAGGTTATCCTTGATTGCCTCTAAACTTCAAAGATAGTCCTTTCAATGCAGACGTGTTCTTTTAGAATTATTGAATTTACTCTCTAGAGTTTAAAGGCAGAAAGTTTTAACAGCTTTTTATATAATTGCTTAACATAAGGAAAAAAATTAATCAGTGCTTTAGTTCTTGATCACTATCAGACTTTTTCTCCATGTCTTAAGTATATCCTCTGTTAGCATATACTGTATGTCAGCTCTAATGCTTTTAGTAGATTTATCAATGGAACACAGCAAGGGTGCAAAATGTTGATCCTGGTGAAAGACATGTAGGTTGAAGGTTTTTGTTCCAGCCCATTTGCTTAATTAGAAGTTGGTCCTTATTGATAACAGAACTTGTGATTTAATTTTATGGCTTGTTAGTTTTTTCGTTCTCCCATGTCAGGTAATTCTTATATTGTAGTTTTCTCTATTCCGAGGATGTCATCCACATTATTTGTTGGCCAGAAGCAGATTAGTGATTCTCAGTCATGTGCTTTATTTCCTTCCATTTCTCTCCAAAAATAGAAATTTATAAGAATAAGTTGGTTCATTTGTCATTTGCCTCAGAATTGATTTGCAGCTGGTGAAGAAAACAAGAAACAGTTAAAAAATTAAATGCAGCTGTTTAAGACTACAAGAAGCAACTGTGGCTTGGAAATGTTAACTAAAATAAAACACACGAATATTGCTTGAGTAATAAATGCTTCAACAACAATAATTGGCTTCTAAGTAAACTGTGGCCTTCCAGGACTGATAATGTGCACCCATGGAATACAGTGTATACTTTATATTGCAGTGAATTGCTACTAAGGGGCTACCATAAAGATGTTGTATTATCATAGTATTTCCTACTACCTACCCTTTACCTAGGAGCACGTGTACTCATCAGACTCATTAGCGGGTAGTTCTACTGTTGCACCTTAAGATTAACACACGCACATACATAGCTGTATATATACACACAGAAACTCAATAGTGCCCTATGAATGACACACACACAGCTGGTTAATCTCTAGCACTTTAAACTACACAAGTGCCTTATGAATAACATAACTTGTCACTCTCTCAGCACGTTAAGAGACTTACTTATTATCACCACGAACAACACATGACATTTTAAAGATATCTCAGACCTAAATTTTATTTTTGGTCTCCAAAAATACATGTAAACATACAAAGGTTCAGCATCCTTGACTATAGGCCATTTATCAACCAAGAATGCCTTACTTTATGTACCCTACATTGTTCCCTACTTTTCGGTGGAGCTCTCACCCTCAGCCCTTAATAAACCTTGCAACACAGAGGTAATGGCAAATCTCCGGCTGTACCAGGTGCTCAAAGAAATCTACCTTATTACTGCATTTCAATCACTCTAGACATTAAGACCAGGCATAGAAAGTTAAAAGCAGCATGGTATTTATTACAAAAATAATAATACCAATAAAACAAAGAATAATAGAAAATAGGACTGATAGTAAAGTCTAGATATATATAGTCTTTAGAACAAGCTTATGAAAAAGTAAAGATGACAAGGATAAATGTTGTGATCTAGCACTCTTAGTTGTTCATTATATGCTTTTTTTGATGATCAGTTGGAAACAGGCGCACGTTGCTTGCGCCCTCTTCGGACGTTGCTCTGTGCCCTTCTCCTGACGTCTTCATACCTTCTTCTTCATCTCTCCTATGTATCTTCAGGCGAGTCACATTTACTATAAAACTCTGCCAGGGGGTTTTGTAAGATGTGATTGTTAGATATTCTGATTGGCTGGCTGTCAATATGATGAATGAATTCACTCTCCGTTTTTCCAAACAATAAAACTTTTTTGGTGTTGCTTAATATTTACTGGCATGTTTTCCTCTCCCAGGCTGTAAACCAGTTTAGTTACTTGTTGTCCCAGATACCCAGGTTATATACTAATCAATAGCCATAGGCACCAGCATGTCTTCCTTTCTTTGTTGGAAAAGCTGTTTTAAAAGTGAAGTACAACTGGGAGGAGGATATGATTTGATGTGTCCTGAATTTAGTTTATCTGTTGTTGTCTTGAGCAAAATATAATGAAAGTACAGAACAAAATTTACAGATTTTGTACCCCACAACAGATGTAAACTGTCTTGGGAAGAATAGTCCAACAAAGGATAACTAGAGAGAGACAGAGAGAGAGAATGCAGTGTGGTAGTGTACTGTAAATTGGCAGCAGAAACAGTCTCTGTTTGTGAGTGTGGCTACACACATTTCTGGAAAATACCTAGGGAAAAGGCAACACTGTATATCCTAATGGTTCCAGACCAAGGGTAAGAGGATGCTCTGGCTATAGGAGGCAGCATAGGTTTATTGTGCTGTGTACAGTGTAGGGGTGGGCAATATAGCCTCAAAATTATATCATGATATTTCAAAAAAATCTGTGATAATGATATTTATGACAATATGGGAAAAAAATACTGAACAACATTTTGTTCATGCAGGCAGTAGCATTTATTAGTGCAAACAAAATTAACTACATCTTCCATCCTTCTTTTCCAATGAGTTACTGTCATGACAGAATACCTAATTTGAACTGTGAATCTATTGCCACAAGGTGCCAGCAGTGGCAGCATTACAGTATATTGTAACAATAGTGAAACAGCATAAGTCAAATGTAAGCCCTAAAGTAGCCTAGGTAGTGTTTCCCTGGAAATGTTAAGCTTGCATGTTAATGTTAACCTTTCATGTTTTTTGGATAATCATCAAATGTGGTAGAATATCAGATCTGGTAACTGTTGCATTGCCTGTAATTTCTTTCTTTCTTTTTTTTTTTTTATTGTAATCATTCCATACAAATAGATCAATTTTTACAAAAAATACGATTGAAAACAAATCAACCCCCACCCCTGAGAAAGAGCTATCCAATGGAGTAAAACTTAAAGCTTGTAAAAATACCTAAATTGATGAGTTTAATAGGCGGATAAAGATATATGGGAAGAGAATCTACTTCCTCAGTGCTTTAAGTGCTTATTCTAAAATATTATTGATTAGATCCTGCCAGGTTTTGAAAAAGTTCTGCACAAATCCTCTAACTGAGAATTAGATTTTTTTCAATTTCAAATAGTATAAAACATCAGTTACCCACTGACTTAAAAGAGGAGAGTTAGGATTCTTCCAGTTTAGCAAAATAAGTCTGCGTGCCAATAGTGTAGTAAAGGCAATTACAGTTTGTTTGTCCTTCTCCACTTTAAGCCCATTTGGAAGAACACCAAACACAGCTTTTAATGGGTTAGGAGGGATTGTGACACCAAGGCTGTCTGAAAGGCATTTAAAAATTTTGGTCCAGTATGATGTTAATTTGGTGCAAGGCTAAAATATTTGACCCAGTGAGACTGGGACTTGATTGCAGCGTTCGCAGGTTGGATCTTGACCTGGAAACATATTGGACAGTTTTAAGCGAGACAGATGTGCTTGATATACAGTGGAACCTCGGTTTGCGAGCATAATTCATTCCGGAAACGTGCTCGCAATCCAAAGCACTCGTATATCAAAGCGAATTTCCCATTAAGAAATAATGGAAACTCAGATGATTCGTTCCACAACTCAAAACTATTCATATAAAAATGATTAATACAAAATATAAAGTAAAAATACATAAAACAAATTAACCTACACTTTACCTTTAAAAAGAATCATGGCTGGTGTGAGTGAGTTTCTAAACTCATGTGGGATTCCACCCAACGGGACGACACGCGGAAGAGCGTCCCAAAGCAATTGCAGTCTCCCAGCGCTGTAGCAGTTCGCCGTATAAGCACATTTAAAAAGATCACAGACATGCTATAAGCGCCTGCCGTCAATAAGGGCTATACAAGAAACATTATAAACATCCTGCTGCAATAAATAACAGCGCTGTTGCTGTTTCAAGCTGAAGGCAGCTGGTGTTGTTAAAGTAATGAGACTCAACTTCGAGTTTTGGGGCGCAAGATGGGGAATCGCACTTCACAGCGCGCACACACAGTCACAATGCTGTAGTAAACAGTATACGCTCGTACAGATGATGACTATATGAGTGAGGCAAACAGACTCAGACGGAGAATAGGAGACAATTGCCCTCAAGAGAAGAGAGAGAGAGAGACTGCACTGTGAGCGAGCGAGCGAGATAAGGAGAAAAAGACGCGCTTTGCGAGCAAGAGAGATAAGGAGAGAGAGACGAGTGCGAGCGAGCGAGATAAGGAGAAAAAGACGAGCTTTGCGAGCAAGAAAGATAAGGAGAGAGAGAGAAGAACCATCAGCTCAGTTGTGATCACATGACACTCAGCAGACAAAGTGTATCCATACTGCTCGTATTGCAAGACATCGCTCGTTTATCAAGTCAAAATTTATTAATAAATTTTGCTCGTCTTGCAAAACACTCGTAAACCAAGTTACTCGTAAACCGAGGTTCCACTGTATAATTTTGAGTTGAATAATTGTATGCTTTGTGCATATGGAGCTTGAGTGAATTCTCTGCATTGCTACCTTCCACTCCTTTTCTGATATGTTGAGTAAGAGATCCTTTTCCCATTGTCCTCTTGTCCTTGAAACTGAGCAATATTTTTTCCAGCATAGAGGAAGGTGTGAGATGACGAAAATTGGGCAGTTTCTGTTTAACAAAGTCTAATTGGAAAATAGTGAAAGAAATGTGTAGGTGGAAAGTTAAATTTGGAATGTAATTGTTCATAAGATGCAAAGATGTTGTCTATATAAAGATCTGTAAGCAATTTAATCCCACATTTTTTTCCAGATATTAAAAACTGCATATGTTTGCGAGGGCTGAAAAAGGTGGTTCTCATGCAGAGGTGCCACAGATAAAAGATTCTCCATGTTAAAATGCTTTCTACATTGGTTCAATATTCTGAGTGAGTGAAGCACAATTAAGTTATTAGTATATTGGCGATAACTTCCATTTATTGGGGCACAAAGCAGGGAATATAAAGAAGTACTTCAGGATTTTATTTCTATTGCTGACCAAGCCTGTGTATGATTAACTATTTGTGTCCAGGTTTTTATAGCTTGTATGTTTGCTGCCCAGTAATACAACTAAAGTTAGGTAAAGCCATACCACCTTCTGCCTTAGGTCTTTCTGGTTCGCTCTTTGGATACGTGAATGTTTTGAGTTCCAAATAAATGAGGTTATGGTTGAATCTAATTGCTTAAAAAAATGATTTATCGGTGTATATTGAAATGTTTTGAAATAGAAAGAGAAGCTTAGGAAGGATATTCATCTTAACAATGTAAATTCTTCCAGCTAGTGTGAGATGCAGGGTTGACCATCTATGCAAGTCTTGCTTAATTTTTTCCCATACAGATGGCGAAATTGTGTTGAGCTTTATGTTTACTTGTGATATTTACCCCTAGGTATTTAAACTGATCTGCAATGATAAAAGAGAAGGTGTCCAATCTAATATTTTATGCTTGAGAATTCACTGGAAAGAGCATTGCCTGTAATTTATTCTGTACACATAAAATGGATATATCACAAAATGAGGAAAGTTAGAATGTGAGTGCTGGAACTGTACAGGTAAACACTTTAAGATTTGGCTATCCACATCCCAGTTAGAGCTTAAGATTCTTGGTCAAGAACACCAGAATATTCACAGATGTTGACTTACCAGATAATCTTTAACAAGTTACAACATCCCCTCCAGTACTGAACAGCCTCTCAGAGGCTGTGCTGGTAGAAGGGATGCACAGGTATTTCTTGGCTAAATGGCTGATCCAAGGAAAGTTCATCTCATGTGTTTTCCACCATGTGAGGGGATTACTCTTGCTGTCTGCTGGTGGACAGTTCAAGTAGATGTGTGGTTTAGCTATAATTTTCTCTCACTCAGAAACAACTGTTGTCTCTGTTGCCGTGCCCGCTTGGGAGAGCTTCCTATGGCCTTCTTTGGTCTCTTGGAGGCATATTGGGGCAGTTGGGAGTTTTCTGTTGTTTTAAGAAGGGTTTCAGATGGAGCTCTCCGACTCTGCTCTGATACAAAGGATTACACTTCACAAACTGCTCTGGCTTGGATGGCTTTGCTCATGGTCTCATGGTGTCTCTGTAATTGCTGTTCATGAAGTCCAGTACTGATTTTTTTAATTGTCTATGTGATGTCGGTGTCATTCTCTTTTGCCTGTATGATGTTATTAGTGAATAACTGAAGAAAAGGCTTCACACATGAGATGGTGATGTAGTCTTCAGCACAGAATGTGTCAGTGAATTCAAGGAGAGGACCTAGAGCTTTCCTCACAGAATTAAGAACCTCTACATCTTGCCACATTAGCACCAGGTGTCTGGTTAACCTGTCAGCAGCAATGACCTGTGCGGTGGCCTTTTCTTGTTCAAACAGCTGCTGGGTCTTCTTTTGCCTTGATACCCATTATGTGGGAAATTCTGTGACCAGCTTGTACTGAGGTAGGCCCATTTCCACTTGAGCATTCAGGAGTGCCCACTACCACTTCCAGCTGTGAGCAAAGGCAGCCACAATCTTTTTTCCAGCTTTCACTGCTCTGTCAATTCTGGGGTCCTTCACAGTCCTCTCTGAAGATAAAGAAAGATAGTTAATCTTTCTCTCTCACACAATACCCATACATATTTACTCTCCCTCAGTATGACCCATGACAATTGGTTTGGGATTGACTACTATTGTGAATAGGCTGGGGGGTTATAACAGATAAGGTTATGATTTTTAGATGTGTTCTTATTTGATTTTTGGGAAAAAGTTCATAGCCCTATAGGTGTCAAATAGGAAAATTAAACATAATCTGTTTGACCAAATTACATACTTGAAAGTAATCTGTTCAAACGAATTACGTAATTTGTTCGAACGGATTATTTTTATTTCTATAAGAAGCATAAGTCTATTGGGTGCTTTTTGTTTCACAAGCTGTCTTAGTTGCAGGTTCCTTGATTGCAAAGCACTCTTTTTCTTTAATTATTTAAAACACTTACACAGATCCCAGCCTCTGAACCCCACTTAATTCCACCCACCTCTCCAGCTTTTTATGGCCCACCCATGATAGATTCTTGTCAAAAGCTGAGTTGCATTGATTGCAGCCGCTGTATGTCCCTCTTTTCACCCCATAAAACATTAGTTTAACTTTGACTGAAAGCTGCACGATGATTTCTGGTATTCCTTATTGGCAGAGCTGAAGTACATAATTTGTATCCTAACTGACACATACAGGGACCTGTAGTCAAGTGACAGCCTATACTTATAAAAATAAATTGCAAGTTTTGTATTTTGGTGGTATATGAAGCTCAACAATACAGTAGCAATGTGCAGACGATGGCCAAAGCATGACAGTGTGGCCTAGTTTTTGAGAGTGATGGCTTTAACAACATTGGCCCTGCTGTCTGTTGTTACACATACCTGTTTGTCCTCTTCTAGATGGCAGTAGTTAAGAAACTCAGCTTCATATCTGTTGCTTCCTTCTTCTGACATACGAAACTTGAAAAGTTGTTCAACCTCAATAGCTGTTAATTTTTTCTCCAATTTAATAAAAAGGGATTGAAGCTGTTGTGGAAACTGCTGCAATGTTGAAAGAACTCCAAGGCTCTGTAGTCCTTCTTGAAATCTATAACTAAATAATAAAAATTCTCAGTAAAACTCAGTTCTTATCTTCCATATTTAATATGTTACATGTATATGTAACAATAATGAACCTGTAATTAACACTTTCACAATAAAATATTTAAGTACACATTGATTAATTTATGAAATAAGGCATTAACCTGCACCTAAATAACAAGTCCATAAGCAATGCTAATAGAGAAAACAATGAAAAGTTGTATTTCTAGTAAACTTAAAGTTGTCAATGCCTGATTCCTTAACAATACAACATTAATTTCTTTCAAATATATGAACAATAATTAAAAACACAGTGCAACTTTGTTCTTGTTGCAAATAAAACATTCTGACGTTGAAAAATGTACAAATACCACAAGATTTTTTTATTGCTTAATGTGTAATGTTTGAAATATGCATCATTGTCATTAAGCCTTTCCAAACCCTGGGGAATTTCTAATACCAAAATTCATATTGTTTTTAAAGTCGGTTTAATTGCTGGTTAGAGGAATTCTAAGTATGCAGTCGCAGGTATTCGCCAAAGGGAATTTTGACTTGCAGTGCAAGAACTCCAAAGATGGCTCAGAAAAAAAACCAAGAGGAGGAACTGAATCACTTCCTGTTGTAAAAATAAGTATTTCTTCCAGTGTCACTGCATCAACACAAACTGAAAATAAGAAAAAGTTACTTTAGTTAGCACAGATTTTTAGTAGAGAATTGACATTTTTACACTTCAAAACCAATGGCGGACTAGGAATCTTACTTGGTAATAAAAGAAAAACAATACAGTGCTGACTGTTTGAGACAAATAATTCTGCAAAGGGATATGCACTAAACTTATATCTTCATTCTTCATTATACACAGAATTTGGGGAAAACCAAATTTGTTCTGTAGCATTTAAACAACCCAAGTGTATAGCAGCTGAAGCTTCAAAGGTGAATGTACCAAAAATATACCAGAACAATTATTTTACCCAAGCATTAAATATAGTTTCATATAAACCCCATTGAACCACTTCTTAATGTGGCCTGCATCATTGTTGTATGTTACCCCATTTTCATCTCTTAGTTGACGTATAGCTATAGAGAAAAAAATCCATATTTTCTATTTGTCTCAGTTTAAAAGGGCAAGCAAAAAATTAAACATTACACCTAACCTTGATTAATGTTAAGACTGGGACAGCATTTAATATTTAGCATGAAGTTTAAATATAACTATTATTTTGTAGTATTTAACATGACATTGTAAAATACATGTAATCAGGTTAAGAATTTCAAGAAGCCAGGGTGAAGCCTGGCATCATCACTCACCAGGCTGGACAGTCAATCACAGGGCACAATACAGCACACACCCACAACTCTGAATTGCACAAGGCTAATTCAGAGATGCCAGTTACTTTAACTTAAACCAGGCAGACATCGAGAGAACGTGACAATTTCACACAGATAACAACCTGGCATGGAATTCCATCTGAGAACACTGGATCTGTGAAATGATAGTATTCTACTATGCCACATCTAAAATACACATAAAATTAAAATAAACAATGTTTGAATAAGCCTATTTTTATACATTATATTCTGCATCTTGCAGATAGTCTCTCCAAAATCCCACTACAAGTAATTCAGCTTCATATCTGTTGCTTTCTTCTTCTGACATACAAAAGTTGAAAAGTTGTTCAACCTCAATAGCTGTTAATTGTTTCTCCAATTTAATAAAAAGGGATTGAAGCTGCTGTGAAAACTGCAGCAATCCTGAAAGGACTTAGCGGCTCTGCAGTCCTTCTTGAAATGTATACATAAAAAAATAAAAATTCTCAGTAAAACCCAATTCCTAGAACTACTTCCATATTTAATATGTTACATGTGTATGTAATAATAATGAACCTGTAATTAACACTTTCACAATAAAATATTTGAAACATTGATTAATTTATGAAATAAATATCTGAAATTCAAAAAAGTACATTGTATTTTCAGGGTATAAAAAGAAATAAATATTTATTTCATTAAATTGATATTGTATACTTTTCAGATGGAGTTTGTTTTCTGAAAAACACACCAAGGTGCTACATCTCTGGTCGCAGCTGCTTTATCTTCCAAGGTGATTTTTCTGAAACAACTGGAAAGGCTTAAAATGCAGGATAATTGATAGATAACATAACAAATAATTAAAATTAAATATAAAACAATAAAATAATCTCCCAGGGTGCCCTGTGGGAATCCGTGGCACTGTAGCAGCCCAGGTGAGCTGCTGTCTAGCAATCTGTGGGAGATAATGCTCTATGCATGCTCTCTCCCCAGGTCCTTCCACTATGTAGGAGTTCCGGCTTGTTAAGGGCCCCGGCCATCTGACACAGACATTTCCAAAACTGTCGATTTTCGTTTTTTTCAAAGAACATTTTTAAAATGTTTTGGTGACCTGAATAGATCAACCTTACTGAGACCTTCACCTTTCTTTATTTTCAGATATCATGTGATGAACACAGGTTAGCTGGTCATGTGTCGGATTTTGTGTTTTATTATTGTTTGGCTGCTAATTAACGAAAAAAGAAATAGTTCAGGGGTCTGATTCAAGTCAATTAAAAGTAAGGCAAACAAAGTTAATTAGCAGCAAAAACGGGTTACTAATTAATAAGCTGATAAGAATGAAAACCTGGAAAACTATGGCCTTCCAGAATGCTCCTGTTTTAGTGACTATGATGCAATGTTCTTTACTGGATGATGTAGAACCATTGTTTTGCAAAGTGCCATTTCATTCTAGGAAGAATGAAGTTGGTTCTTTGTGTTTAAAAAAACTTAATATGGAGAAAAAAACTGAAATCTTTAATATGGTACGCTACCCAGCAGTATACTAACAGATTAAGAAATCCTGGCTTTTGCACAAACCTATTACCATCTGTACCATCTTTTACAGATCTAAATAATTAAAGGTTCTTTCTGACACCTTCATGTGGGTGGTTCCCCTATGGTATTGTTCTGAAGAACCACTTGGCCACCTTAATTTTTAGGATTATAGGAGTAAATGTGATCTTAATAAATTGTTAACAGCTACATTTACATGTAAAAACACTGGATAAATGTGGGCTTTTCGAAGACTAATGTTCATGGTGGGACATATGTAACATGTTTTTAAAAAACTGATTATGTGAGTTGCTTTAAAATGGCCTAAGGGCTAGATCCAGTCCACAGGTCTTGAGTTTGACAACCTTAAACTAGGTCCTAAATTGAGGAGTGCGATGGTCTATAAACAGGAATGACAGATTTTATTACCCACGTGTGCTATATGGTATAAAGGGCAAGAGATATGACATCCTTTGCGGACCAGCTGTGACAGTGTGCAAAATGCAGGTAAACATGACTATATAGGATATTCTGTATAATGTGTCTCTTAAAGCACTTCATCACAATTGGAATGAGTGCCACCAAGCAGTAGTCAGACAGTTCACTTTTGTTTTTTTAGGAACATGGATAACTGTTGTCCTACTGAAGCAGATGAAGACCACTGATTCTTTCAGTAAACTATTACATATGTCACTGAACACATCAGCTAAATATTTGCTGCACATTTTTAAAATACACAACTAAATTCTTTCCAGACCAAATGCCTTATGGACACTAACTCATTTGAAAGTCCTCCTTATGTCACATACAATAACAAAGAATAATGAATCATGTGGTGCTCCAGGCAATTGAATAACAAACTGCTTGTTGTCTTGATCAATGAGGGTGTAGAATGCATTAAGTTCATTGAAAAGAGAAAATGCAGATTAGATTGGAATATGTTTTATTTTGTAGTCTGCAGGCATTGCTTTTTTGAGCTTGGCTCTGCATTTTTTTGAATTTCCTTATGTTTTGAAATACATTTCTGTATGCTTCCTATTGTCCTTGGCTGATGCATGGTTTCTTATTAGGAAATATTCAGATTGTTTTCATAGACACACAGACATTTTTTGATGATTGACCCTTACAACATGCACCCTTGTCCAGATCTGATGCGGAATCCCTAAACATGTCCTAATTTACACAAATAAAAACCTGTTTTACAGTTTTCCTCAATTTCTTTAGTCCAACACAGGACTACATTTTTTGCCAACTCTTTCTGTTTCAGTCTCTGCTTGTAAGCTGGCAGCAGGAGTGCTAACAGATCATCAGACATTCCAAGAGGGTAGCATAGTACTGTAGTAGGTGATAAACGTTTTTAGCGTGTTGTAGCAGAGATTCACAAAAAAATGACCACTCTAATTTTGATTTTTGTTTTTATGGACAAAAGAGTACGCTTTCATGTACTGCCAGCAGTCGCTATAGTAGGATCGATTAAATCCCTTTAGGAACTGGGATACCTGGGGAACTTTTTATGGGTATATTAGTGGGCAGACTGCAGTTAGAATTAGAATTCCTCTTACAAGTTAGTATCCTCTGGGCTGCCCTGTACATTGCTCCCATTATTTTGGTCCTTGTAAATTGAACACAATAAACACCCTCCTGCAATTACTTTCATTATGTCCATTACATTATCCTGAGTCAAGGCTGATTGTGAACTGGCATCCCATTGTTTGGTCCTTCTTTACTGTCATAATTTGTCAAGACTTTATCACCCAGTTATGGATCTCCTTACTCTCTCCTGCCAAGAAAAAGTGTAGTTTTTCCTGATTCAAAACTATTATAGGGATTTTATCTTATTGTTCTTTAAGTGGTAAAATAGCGGTCGTTTTCTAAGTGAGTAGTCTATCATCCTTAGTAAAGAAAAAAGGAGATGTCACTATGACACACCAGTTCATTTTATCACAGAAAAAAATCAATGGATATATTTTTAATACAAATTGCTCTATTTCTTCTGTCTCATGTTGCCTTTAATTGTTTTTTTCCTTATGAGGACTACAGGATAAAGTTGTTTTATTTTCTTTCTTTTTTTTGGTAAGAGTTGGAAACATCCTTTATCAACAAGCTCTATACCAGTGGCACTTTTAGAAGAAATGGGGGAAAAGACAATAGCACTCTTTCTTCATAAGTGACACTAGCAGAAATACTAATAATAGGTTAATAAAGCACAATACAATGATGAATGTAAATACACTGGTTATTATTTAGAATGGGACAACAGCAGCAATCTGCATTTTCATCCTCCTCTCAACAAGAAAATCTGAGTAAAGGTCACAGTTTTTCAAATATAGCCACATACAGAGTCCCTGTCTATTGAGATGGCCTGCAGGGATGGACAGACATCCCAGCCAAGATGAACCCCATTTCCTTTCTCTACCAGGAAATGGTCCTCCATTATGCTAGGTGTTTACCCATACACACACCTACATGGCATACTGGGATCTGTAGTGTCATGGGACATCCTTGCTGGGTTCCATGGGTGCCATCAGGTGGAGCTGCAAGGAATGCAGGGAATGGCTGTTGTACTTTGGGACTCTTCCGCCTGATCCAGAAGATTTTCTTTAGGTAATGTCCTGGCACTGGAAGTACTCCCAGGTCTGACATAAAAAGGGCCTCCTTATCTTACTTGGGGAGTCAGAATCAAGTGGAAGATGACAATGTTGCTTGGAGGAGTGAAGGAAGGAGTAAGAAAAAGAAAGGAAAATACTTATTATTTATTTATTTATTGTGAGACCTGTAGAAAGGTATTGTGATAATAAAATGCATTTATTCAAGCCCAGTTCTGGAGTTTGTGCACTTTTTGTCTGAGGTGCAGGATTGGTTTCGTGATGCCCCCTAATGGTCACAATATCTATCAGAAACCTGATATCAACTTTGATAACTCCAATATAATCATACAAGGAAAATCTTAATGTTGTCTTTTGGAATTATCTGTCCTGAACAACACACACTCTCACAACCCGAGGAAGCTAAATTCAGAAGTTATAAGAGTTTAAGAAAAACTATGCATTTATACTGACTGGTGGCTTAGTACAGTAATTAACCAATTATTGGTAAAAAAAAAAAAAAAAAGTGAATACATTAAAGGCTTATTTGCAGCTGTAGCTGTGCGAACTGTGGTTTAGAGTTTCATTTAAATCAGTGAGTTGCCAGTATATCTCATTACTTATCCCAGTTACAGTGGATGCAAACTTTTTTTCATAAGTCAAATGGGTATCTATAAATTATAACAATTGGTGACATCTTATCCACAAGTCATAAAAGCCACTGGGTAATTGTTCTTCTATATATTATGGGATGTTGCATTTATTATATAGTCTTGCATTCATTGTTATTGATGCATTGTACTACAGTCATTATCCTGTGGGATATATGCAAGGAAGAATTTAGAAGGGCATTGTAGTATAGAGGCTAACTCTGATGCTTCAAAGATTTTGGGTTTGAATCCATGCCCAGCTCTTGTCTTTGTGGAGTTTGCACATTCTCCCAGTGTTTCTAGTTTTTCCTCTGGTACTCTGGTGTCCTTCCACATTTTCAAAGATGTGTGTTTTAGGTTAAATAGGTGCCTCCAAATTGTCCATATTGTGAACAGACTGTGCGTGACTGGTGCAATTCCAAGGTGGTTTCCTGTCTTTCACCTTATGTTTAATTATGCAGTTTTGAGTATATTATGATAAGGTCAGTACATATACAAATAAAACTGAAATAGAATGCAGGTTTAATAAATAGGGATGCTCCAGTCAGTTTTTTTTTTTTTATGGCTGATGCTGATCATCAATATCATGTTACTGGATTGGCCAATTCCAATTTTTTTTCCCTTTTTCATTAAGCTCCTGTTTAACCAGATATGGAGAATCCTTATGTCCTATATTAAAGTGTTATGTTTGGTATTTTTATTATACAGTTGTTTCCTGTTCATTTTTTATTAACAAAATTCAATTCTATGGGCTTATTGTTCAGCCATCATAAAAACACTAAAATAAATAAAATTCCCTTAATGTACATGTCACATGTGTGTGCATAGATGATAGTTAAAGGGCTCTGGTGATGGTAGTTCTCGGCTGCTCCTGTGGTTGGATGTCTTTGATAACTGCTTATCTTTCTTTCCCTCTGTACACTGGAAGATTGATGGCTTTTTCCACCATTGATGTCACTTCTGGTATCTATCCACCTGGACAAGCCTCTTCTTACCGGAAACAGTCGTAACTGGAAGAACCTCCATTTTTGGCAGTCGTACCCAGACTTACATCTGAAAAGACGCAACGTAATGCTTTAATCCATTGTTATTTCTCCTTTTTAGAGACAATTGCACTGGGTTTGCCTACAGGTGCCCCAAAACCTCTCACATTCTTTTCTTTGTTATTACAATACTTTTTGAAATAATAAAATTTTGTAGAGAATACATTTATCCATATTACATATGGCATTAAAGAAAAAAAGATTCTCTAAAAAAAAAAGTTATTTAATAAAAAAAAAGTAGTTTCCATGATTTATATAACAAATATATATATATATATTCTCATTTAGTCAATCATTCATTTAATTCATATTGGCAGTTAGACACTGCTTGAATGTATATATACATGTACTAATAGGTTTTAAACCATTTTTTAACTAGAGCTATTTTTGCTGTTGAAATATACATTTACTATATTTATAGATTTTTTTTCTCCAGTGTACAAGCTTGACAGTCCTAATTCTAGAGGTTTAATTAGAAATATGGATTACCATTTTAATTAAACAGTGCAAAACTTAGACTGTATAACATACACAAACAAATAATAAATACAGTACAAACCCTTGAAAAAACAGGAAATCTACGATATGTTCATAAGATATTTATCAAGAAGATGTAAGGCTAACATGCATAACAAGTAAGTTCACAAGTAAAATAACCACATTTTTCTTTTAATCTAACAAGTCTTTTGTATCAAACATAATTTCAAATTCTTCTTTATCCATTCTTTTTCTATTTGAAAAGGTAAGCTACACTATATAAAACAAGCTCTCTCACTGTCCAAAGTCAAGACAAGCGGTGTCAGTATTAATTAAATGACAAAATAAAAAGGTCTGAATTCATGAAATAGCTTTTCTTGCTGTTAAACTGCACAGGATGCCTCCTCAGATTCCCTTTTCTCCATTTATCACTCCACCTTCTTTAATGCAAAAGCTTATATTACTTTAGATCGGTGGATGGTGAATTGGAACATCACTGTTTTTCATTCCATGCAGGATTAAGAGGATGTAGGCTTTATTCAAGCAGAAATAGACAAGACTTAACTCTAGAAGGGACAGTGGACCATTATATCTACACAAAAAATTTAGTTCAATTATTAATCCCTATTTCAAGATTTGGCTGTTAGAAATATGTATATACTGTTTATGAGAATGTTTACATATCATTTTATTAAAATGGGATTAGATAGTCATATATACCAACAGTAAATACAGTGTGATGCTTGACCAATAAATATTTTTACAGTAAAATCAAGGAGCACATCCAAAATATAATGTCTATGCTGCATTTTCAATAATGCAGGATGGATTATGGCTATTGTGTGTGTGTGTGAGGGTTTTTTTCTTGAAACACATTGACTGTACTGTTGTTTATGTGAGTGCATCTTTGACTAAACTGTGTGCTACTGTATGTATGTCGTTCTCTTAAACTAAACTAAAAGAAATTAATGATACAGTTTTGGTCCAATTGATATCAGCTTCATTGTCTTGCTGAAAAATTCTAAAGTATTTCATATGAGCCAACAAAAATAACAATGGCACTATAGTTTTTCAAAGTTCATGCACATCAATACTTTAGTAACTATCAGTCTATTAAAAGCAATAAATTATAAAAATAACTGTCACGATTATAACCTTAGTACATATGTACTGTAGCTGTGATGACAATGTGTACAATTCAGATTTAATTACATGAGTTCTGACTTGATTTGAGACAAATCAAAAACAGTTTTTTATCCATTTTCCTAACCCGATTATCCAGAGCAGGATTTCTGGGAAGCTGGGGCCTATCCCAACAATCATCAGACCCCAGGCAGGAATAACACCTAGATAGAGTGCTGGTCCATTTCAGTGAGAATACACACAAGCACACACACAGGCCAATTTAAAAACACCAGTTTACTTAACCTGCAAGACTTTAGAATGTGGCAGGAAACCAGGAACACCCAGAGGAACTTCTTGCAAGGGGCACCCAGGACTTGAACCCCAGTCTCTTTAATGCAAAGAAGCAGCAATACCACTGTGCCAACTTCAAAAACACATTTTCATGTAGATACTAATGTAACGTTTTATTAATATAATAGCTAATTGACATTGGACTATAGAATCAGAATGATAAACTGGATTTTTTAAATTTGAAAATGCTAAGCATTGGTGGTTTACACCTCAAGGAGCCTAGGTCTGGATCCCAGTCTAATTATATTCTTTGTGGTATTCCAGTGTTCTCTCAATATCCAATTGCTCTTTCCTTTATCCACCCTACAATGCACTGGTGCCCTGAACAGGGTATTGTCCCTACTTTGAACCATATGCTAGCTGGGATAGGCTCTAGCACCCCCCATGACCCTGTTCAGGAATAAATGAGTTAGAGAATGTCTGATTGACTGACTTTCCTTTATGCAAAACTGAGGTTTCCACAAAAGCAATTGCATACTAATCAATATATTTTCTTGTTTAAAGCAGAATTATCCAATGAATCCTAAGCCCAATCTTTATTTTTTCTTCTTATTTATACCCAGTACAAACACAGCAATGGATGGGACATTAGTACAGTTGCCTCAAGAATTCAACATTCAGTATTTGTACTAGGATGCTGTCTGTGTTACTTTTCCTCCAGATATTCCTGTTCTCCTCCAACACCCAAAAATTACACATTAGGTTAACTGATGACTCTAAATTGCATAGCTCTGTGTGTGTGTGGGCCCTACAATGGACTGGCACCTTGTTCAGGACTGTTTCCTGTCTTGAGTCCCATGCTTTAATACTACTTTGATCCAGAAATGGAAACATTGGGTTTATGAATATTATTATTATGTTATGTTCCTAAAAGACAGTCACAATCCCAAACATTTCCTATACAATTGCAGCATATTGATTAATCTACTGTAAGTAAAAGTGATATTTAGTTGCAAACGATGAGTGTCTTCCATGAAATGTATCCTAATTAATTCTGGGCCAGCTCTTCACCATAAACACAGTAGACAATGCTGCTACCTCATAGTTCCTTTGTATTGGATCATATGAAATGATCAGTCACTTTCTGTAGCATGTGTACATATTCTCTTTTTATTTACATTACTTTTTCTAAAGATACTCCAGTATTCACTACATAACAAATGACATGTTTCTGAGAATAACTAACAAAACATAACATTCTCAAATGCATTTAATCCAATTCAGTGTCACAGGAGAACATATCTGTGAAATTTGAACTGTTTCCATATTTGTATGAGCTAGCAATGGGATTGTGTAGCATACTGCCAGTATGGGCTCTGGTTCAAAGTGCTCCTGAATTGGTTTAAATTGGCCTGACAGTGTTTACATTATCCCTGCCCAAACATTCTGTATGTTCCTAAATTCTATTTTCAGTCTCTCTAAAAATATTGAGGATATTAATGAGTGAACTTCATCCATTCAAATTTTGAACACACTCATCCCAATACATAGTTTTCAGCGAAGGAGCACAGTCTTTCTGTAAAGTACTAAGTAAAAGGCAACCATAGGTAGAGTGCTGATCCATCACAATTCACACCTAACTTTATTGTCTTTGCAGCGGATGAGGAAAACAAAGTAAACATGAGGATAATGTGCAAACCCTATGTTGACAGCAATTGGGCTGAGATTTAAACTACGAACTCTGGGGCTATGAGGCAGAAGAATTAACCACTGTTCCACAAGAGAGTGGTGTTCAATTACGGTTTGACTTCTTACCCTTCATTCATTTCTATAACTTTTTTCTTTTCTTCTAGGCACTATAGCTATTTTTAGGAAGTATCCTGTAATAGTTTGCTCATTTATGTCTGCTGGTTTTTTAGTTCCACAGTATAAACCTTTGATATAACATTGTGGCACATGCTTTGAATTTCTGTGAAATCAGGACATATTTCATTAAGTCATTCATGCGATGACTATTCTATTTTGCCTAGTGCACGTAGCTTTGTAATTTGATATTTTGAACTTACAAACCATTTAAAAGGAACAGCTTTGACTGCCTTATTTTACATTTAATTATGTTCTGATTCCATTAGGTTACAAGCTCAATTCATCAATTTCAGCCCCATTGCTTATGTTTTGAGGGACAGTAATAGATTGTTTCAAAGCTGCATTCACAAGTTAGGTTAGAGAGTAGTCATTTATTAGTTGTGTGTTTTTATGCAAATGTTTCAAAATTTGATTAGACTATAGCAGACTGTTCTTATACTGCAACCTTATGGCAAAATACACACCTGAAGAAGAAAATATAATATAAACCTTAACTCGCATAAAAACTGCTGTTTTGATTAACAATTAGGAAATGATTATTGTCTTAAAGTTTACAATGGAAAAGATAATTATATTTAAACACAATTCTATCCACTTTGTCTGAGATTTTCATTGATATCAAGTAAGGCTTCAACACACTGTACTATTTAAAGGTTCGGAACCTCATAGAAATTTCCATTTTTTTGATAGAAATTAATACTTTTAATTAAAGTACCATTACATTGATTTTAAATTATAGACAAAGCATTAATAATGTTGCTAATTGGTATTACTTGCTTGAAATGATGAATTTGTAATGTATTATTAAAATACCAGTAACGGCGCACTGCACGATAACGTGCAGTGAATACAGTTGACTTGAGCATTCATACATTTTCATACTCTTTCTCTATATGTTTAGCATTCGTTTGCTCAGAGGTTGATGTGCTTCCTGAGAAGCTCTTCTTTTCTCCACCCTAGCGGCCCGCTTCTTCTCTTCTTTCGTCGGCATCTTTTCATGTTAAAGCGTCAGTGTTTGTGTTGAAGTTACTTAGTACGTTTTCCTTCATTTTTCACTTAAGTTGGCACTTAAGTCTTTAATCTGCCTCAAAAATGATTTAAGATGTGAAGAGGTAGGGAAAGTGGTAGGGAATGAGAACGGCGCCTGTATGCATGTGCCGCACAGCTGCTCTGCTGGCCACTGCGAAGAGTTTATTCTACAATAAAATAAAATAAAAATAAAAAGAGGAATGACCTTGGAGGTAAATCATCACCCCAAAAGCGGATAGGAGACGCCACGTAGTATATGTGTACCAAATTGCAGGTGAATAGTTCAAACAGTTTGTGAGCTACAGGTGATTTAAATTCCTGGACAGACAAATGGACAGCAATGGTAGCATATTATATAAGGAGATGACGGCAAAGTGCCATTTCCCCAGCCATTTCTCTATGCTCTTACTTAATTAATCATGTGTATATCATCCATCCATCCATTATCCAACCCGTTATATCCAAACATGTTTAAATGGGTGTAGTATTCTAAGTTTTAAATAATGGAATAGTTATATGGGTACTAATATGTATTGTGTAAGCATCATATACAGTAAATTGAAGAGGGTACTTTATTTTTTGTTTTAGAAAAATGTAAAAAAGCCATTGTTCAACAAGTATGTTGTAATTAATGTCAGAATCCCAAAACAGAAAAAATCCCGAAAAAAATGCAAAGTAGTTGCAAAATAGCAAGCAAAAGGATTAGGAACACTTAAGCAATAAAATAAAAAGAAAAAGAAAAGAAAAGAAACATATGAAGTTAAAATGACAGGACAAATGATGAAGCACAAACGTAATTCACTCTCTCTCATGCACAATAGGAATATTAGATGTGTCTTTGTATTTTCCTTGGTGAAAAACAGAAATGTTATTATACCCTGTGCATGTTATATTTGTAACAATCAACTTCAACTTTGAAAGGCATGTAAAAAACTGAAAACGGCTTATAATATAATTTCTTCAAGTCAGTAAATAATGACTACATATTTAAAACCTTTTTGTGTCTAAGTTTACTAGTGGTACCTCTACAAACAAAAAAAGCTTTTTTTTTTTCTTTTTTTTTTTTTGCTTTTTGTTTTTTTAAGCCAAAGTTAGCACACAGGCATTTCTCACCATAAGGAAGATTTTTAAATCTGGAAGGCTTAGGGAGCAGCTCAGGTTAGATGAAGTTGTCATAACACCACATCTGACTCAAATCTTCTAAATCTTGGGATCATAAATCATATTTAGATCAAAATCAACCATTTTTCCCACTTTTTATTTAAAGTGAAATTTGGAAGCAACACCATAAGAAAAAGAGCTACACTTTCACAACAATGAGTAGTATTAAATAATCCATGAAATGATGGTCAGCACACTTGCCTTTCATTCAGGAAATTTAGGCTTGAGTCCTGCTTATTACATTTATGGGGTCATAGTTTCTCCAGTATTACAATTTGAGGTTTTCTGCACAATAGGGAAAATCTAAGAATACTGTACTATTTATGTAGTAAATGCAACAAGTTTAACACATAAGATCTGTTTTCACTTTCACATTTCTGTTTATCAGTGTCAAAAAATACAAGTTAAATCCTCTGTGATTCAATGTTGTATAATGATTATATGTGAAATTTTCCGAGGTGGGGTGGGGGGATACTTTTTATAGTCCCTGCTTAATTTGTAATGGGTTTTTATCATTCCACTCTCTCACCTTAGCAACACCTGATACATCAGCTAGTATATAAATAGTATTAAGCATAAGTAGTACTGGCAAACCTATATGTAGAAACTGGTGTTATTTTGTTTACATATATACTAGTCTCTCTATACTAGGTGAGACTCACACATCTCATTACACGTGTAGCAAGCCCTTAAATAGATAAATTACCAGTTTAATAAAAGCATACTTTGTATCTTGAGGATATCCAGAGACGATAAGAAGGGCTAGAAACTGTGAGCAGTGCTGACTTATGTTTGGAAGACATGAATATTAGATACACCATTTCTTATTCTAAATTCAATGTAAATATGTGCTATGCTATGACTGAAATTCTAGCATTCTCAGTATTTTTATTACAGTTTATTTAATCACATGTACAGTATTAGCACTACAAAAAACAACAAATAAATATAAACTGAGCTTGAACTCTCATACCTTCTCCATAAGTGTATCTTTCTCGAGTATGCTCCTGTTTTATCACAGGCTAAAATATCATACAGATCACCTTTGAGAGGAAATGTCAAAATGTCAGCTATAATATGACATTTGGGCCAGTGTAAGGCATAATTTTGAAAACTTCTATTTTTTGTCACCAAGTTATAGTAATTTGAGGATTTATTTTATTGAAGCATGCTAGGTCATTTTATTTACTGGTTCTGTGTGAGGGTGATATGCAACAGTTGAAGTTTGTCATGCACAACAGTTTGGGATATTGAAGTATGTTACAGAAGACTGGTACCCAATAAGGATGAAGATGCCCCTATATTTTCAAGGTGTGAAAATATTTTTGGGGGCTCCCCAAGGAGTGTAAAACTGTAAAATATTTGTAGTTTTAGAAAGAAAGCAAACATGAGAAAGAACTTAATAATTTATTTAAAAATGCTGAGGATTATTCCTCAAATATATACATATATATAGGCAGCCTGTCCACATGTTGTTCCCTGCCTTGCACCCCATAAGTGCTGGGATAAGATACAACTGCCTTACGACCCTGCCCTGGATAAGTGGGTTAGGAAGATTAAAGGATAGATGGATGGATAAATGTAGAGATGAACACTGTCCATTGGATATACATATATTGTAGAGCATGAGTGCTATGGGAGCATATTTAAGGCTGAAAGCAGGTAGGGTCACATACCTCAGAAGCAACTTAAGTTCTGTTACATTAAAATTATGGCAATCTTTTCTTTTATTTCAGTTGTTTTTTGTGCATTGCCTAAATATAAATAAATGGGGCTTTGTGCCTACCCCAAAAGCTCAAAGTTGACAAGAAATAGAAGACAACTTTCTGATACTAATCTTAATTGCTATTTGTGCCAAGAAGCATATACAGTGATCCATCGCTATATCACGCTTCGACTTTCGCGGCTTCACTCTATCACGATTTTTTTCTCATACACGCTTACGTCACTACGCATGCTCTTTCTGAGAACTTTTATCTAAGCCTCATGATGGCTCCTAAATGTGCTGCTTTTTCTAAGCCTTCTGACAATAAAACTAAGTGCTGGAGGAAGATGCTTGCTATCAAGGAGAAGGTGAAACTCGTGGATATGATCAAAGATGGCAATACCCTACAAAAGCCTCCTCATGCATATGAAAAGACAGCGCCAGCAACTGCCTATCAAGATGTTCTTCAGCCGCGCACCCAGATACCCACTGCCTACTCTTAGTACTCCTTCAGCGGAAGAAGACAACAATGCACCTGCTGAATATACTGCACCAACTGAAGACTCTCCTACTGAGGCTGTGCCTTCATAGGTTAGTGGTTGTGTGTAAGAACTGTGTGTGTGTGTAATTAAATGTACAGTACAATAATCTACTATATAAAAGCGCTCGGGATTGTCCTTCCGTCCCGTGAGTGCAAAGTGTAGTGGTATTCCGCTTATCACAGACTTACTACTTGCGGCTTGAGGTACGAAGCGACGCGATGTGAGCAGAGTTCTGCTGCTCCCATCATCCCCTTGCTTTTGTGCGTGATGCGCTGGAAAAATAGACAAAATTATGTGTACAAATGTCTCACTGCGTAGTAAATATCAGGGGAGATGGTGCTTGCTTATTCTCATCTATAGCTTATTTAGTGCATGAAACTCCGTCTTTAGCGGTACAGATTCGGGCTGACATTGTACGACTTTGGACAGGCACTCGAGGGGATAAAAAAAACTTAGGTTTTCAGGAGATGTTATGAATGGGCACTTTAATGTTCTCATTCCCTACACTTACATGCCTGATGTGCACATGGAGCGCACACAAATTGAGGATAAAATTTGGTCGCCTTAAAAGGCGGGTGAGCCTAGTAATAATATATTTGTAACGTCTAATATGTCTTATTTTCTCTTATTTTGTCTAATATATTGGGTAATACGAGTGTAATGGTGACTAAAGGGTGTTATTTCATGTCTAGAGGGCTCTAATAATATTAAAAAACATATTTAGAAGGTCATAAACAGGTTTTCTATACTCTAACTGCAAAAATATTCGATTTATAAATAAAGAATCCTACTTCGCGAAAATTCATTTATCACGGTAGAGTCTGGAACGGATTAACCGTGATAAACGAGGGTTCACTGTACTGGGTGTTTTTTTGGTTTTCCTCTATTGCCATAGACTATATTATGACTTATCTCTTCATGACCATTTTCATCCTAGCTAATTTAAAGAGACACATTGGATAGAAGCAATATTTTGTTAGGGACTCTATTCAATAAATCTTTCAATGTAATAATTGTATATATTGTATATATAATAACTAGCCGACACCCGCCGTAGCATACGGCGGTGTAAGAATAGGAACGGAAAACGGTGAGAAAGGAATTCAGAAATCAAGAAGAAAGAAATACTTCTTGAAAGACGCAGTTGTGAATAGGTGTTTTGCTGGAGATGACAGATAATGAGTCGAAAAATCTAATCTCGGAAAGAGCTTGAATTTCAGCTTCACCACCATAAACTCCAGATGTTGCCATGTATTGATAGTGCTCCTGACTTGTGATAACTCGACTTGCGTTTTAAAGATCAACAGGAAGAACGTCTCCAAATCTGTGCCAATGTGATGCAACGAAATCTACTGCCTTATGTCGTACTGACAGTGCATTGCCTTTGTCAACCATTTGTGTCAAGAAATAACCCACTGATAGGAACAGGCAGTTGCTGGATCCCGGAATACAGATGACGTTGTACAAAAACCCGTCGACAGAGAAGATACTGTAGTTTATTTTATAACAAAGGCTTAGGAAACAACCGCTGCAGTATAACGAAAACAGCAAGGAGTGAAACCAATAGCAAGGAGTGAAACCAATGCCAATGGTCGAGAAAGTACCTTCCTGTAGCAGGCTACAGAAAAGACTCCCAGGCGCACACATGGCCGAAGTGAAAGGTCATGAGGTCAGGCTAGATATAGGGCGGTGATGTGACACCAATTGGGTCATGAGAGAGGAGCAGGGAATGTGGTAGTCCGAAGGAGGAATAGGAATCGAGAAATGTGGCGTGGGGGTGTATGGGAGGCCACAGGCTGCATGGGGAAGGGTTTGAAAGAGGACAAATAGGAATCGAGAAATGCTGTTTGGGCTGCATGTGGGCGGGTCCGGGTTTGAAGAGGAAGCAACACGAACCAGAAGAGAAATATATATAAAATATATATATATATATATATATATATATTTATTTTTATATATATATATATATATATATATATATATATATATATATATATATATATATATATATATATATATATATATATATATATCTGTATTAAATTTCATAAAGCATTGGACTCAGTTGATCAATCTGTCCTGTGGAACATTCTGAGACTTTGCAAAATTTGCTCACATGGACTGGGTATTGGGCAGGGTCATGGGGTGCAGTGTCTGTTGGTGATGAATGATTCACTGAACTTGACTTTGCTGACGATGCTGTGATCTTCCCGGAGTCAACAGAGGTTCTGACTGGGGCTCTGGATAGAAAACAAGTGCTGTACAAAAAAGCATTAAAATAAACGCAATATAAACAATCATGCAAAAGCAGATTAATAAAACAACCAATTGTAACATCCACCACAATCTCATCATACACAATGAAAGACAGAAGAAAACAAGTAGGCCTTAAGCCGACTTTTAAAAACCTCAATCGAGGATGAAGACCTGATGTGCATAGTTTACTTACCTCGGCAGCGACATTCGTGTCTCTGGTGACTCTTCCAATTAAGTCAGTAGATGGATTAGAAGAGCATGGGGGAGTAATGAGGTCGCTAGAAAGGGGTGTGTGGTGCCCGTGATATCTTTGCAAAAGGATGAAGGTTCAAGTCTTTAGAGTCCTGGTGCTTCCTGTTTTGCTCTGTGATTACGAGTCTTCGACGCTATCCAGTGAACTGAGACAAAGACTGGACTCCTTCGGTACTGCGTCTCTTTGGAGAATCCTTGGGTACCGCTGGTTTGACTTTGTGTTGAATGAGCGGTTGCTCATGGAGTTCCAAAATAAGGCACATTACATGCATTGTGAGAGAGCATTAGTTACAGATTTATGGACCTGTGGTACGATTCCCAGAGGGTGATCCGGCTCACAGGATCCTCAATGTTGAGGACCCGAGTGGCTGTACCAGGCCAAGGGGACACCCACGTAAATCCTAGCTGTGGCAGATAGATGGTTATTTCTTTAGGGGGGGCTACACAGTGTACCAGTGCATGCTTCCTAACCTGACCTGACATGATTAATTTTTATGCCTGCTGTGCTCATTTTGCACTTACTGTAATGCTAGCTGTGCTACTGGTTTGAAACCTAAGTAATCAATGTAGACCTCAGAGTTAATGTTTGTAGCACATTTTGTCCATCTGGTTGTTATGTCTCTGCTACATACCATTTGGTACAGGGTTAATAAAACCAGTGTTAATGTTTTTGATGCACTATCTGTTGGATAGCAGAGGTATAGCAAACAGACAGACACACAGACACTTGTCCTTTCGTTAAGGTCGATTGTGTCTTACATATTCCAGGACTGTGATTGTGTCTTAATTTTCCATTGACCTTGTTTATTATAATGTTCATCTCGCACTAGAAGAGCACTGGATTTCATGGTATTTTTTATTTGGATTATTTGAAGAAACTGCACTTATTTATTATTTGAACTGTGCGTTTGGAAAATAAAAGCGCTAAGCACCTTTTTACAACTGCTTTCACACTTTCTTGTTTGTGTCCCAGCTCATCCTCAGACATGACTGCCGACAACCTGGGTTTAATGGAGTAATTCCTGCTGCTGGTACCCAAGCTGTCACCCTCTGCAACATGACTGAACAGATTTCTCTTATTCCTACAACACCTTGTGTAAAGAAGTGCCTCACTTTTCCAGTAGTAAGGATCCTTTACATTAGTCTTGTGTGTGTCCTGGCTTCTGTGGGGTATTTTACTGTATTCCTTTTTCAGTAAATATGGCTTAACTACTTCAAACTAAATGCAGTTAGGGAGGAGATGGATTCAAAGAGCCTAACAAAATTTAATAAGAAAGTCACATGATACAACAATTATTTAATCAACAATAGGTTTAAAAAATGAATATGGGAAAAAGTTCAATTTTTGAAGTAATAGAAAGACCTAGAGTTATTTCTGTTTAATGGAAATGAAGAAAACAAACAGCTTTCTTAACATTTGACTGTTGCAATGTGAATGTCCATTTTTAATTTTGTCTCCTGGAGGCAGGCCAAGTAAACTTGTACTGGTTTAATTCTAGAATGTCTCCAGATAAAGTAGCCAAAGCAAAGAAAAATAGCAAGATCACTGTCTAACATTACCGCTTATATTATGTCAAGTAAGCATAATTATTAATTACATTGGAAACTAAAAATATATATATATTTTTTTTTACAATTGCTTTCATCAATGCTTCTATTTTGATTTTTAACATATAAAAATATCTTACAAGAGTCATGACATCACACAAACATGATGGGTATCAAGGTCATGTATGATCAAAAATAAAATCAATACAGTAAAATAACCTTTTAATTTTCCAGGTTAAGACCTAAATAGAGTCCTTTTAATTTAGTGCCCTGGCATATGTGTGTTTAAATCTATAAATTCCTTTAGTCAAGCATGTAAAACATCCCAGCAGCCTTACATAAGACATACTGGCATTTCTGTGAGTGAGCCAATTGTTGAAGAGTTGAACCAATTTAAATCTATGACTATTTTGCGTGTTTTCACAAACATTTATCCAAGTATGTTTGTTTTCCAACATACGATAACTGAACAATAACTAGAAATTAGACTGCAAGTGAAATTGTGGAGCTTTGAGCCAATCAGGAAAGTATCCAGTCTGTTTACCAACAAAAGGAGATACCATGAAATCAGAAGCATTTTTTCTTACCTTGCTAAGACAAAATTATCATGTCATCTTAATGTAAAGAAGTGAATATTCCATCAGCTAATAAAACAAGTTATTAAACTGTTAACAGAAAAATGTTTTTATATTTGTGGAAAAAGTAGTAAACATTTGGCAATTCTTTGACAACTGACATGGTTTGGTTGGCGGATGATTTATTTTATATCCCCTACCGGTTAAAATGTATTTGGACAAGTTTTACAGTTCACTACATCAGTAATACTGCTCATAAGATATGCATGGCCTAAAAATAATCACCTCCTAAGATAAAGGTACAAGTCATAATTAAAATACATCTCTATGCTCTAAAGCGGGTTTCCAAAATGTAACCCACCATATAGTATGAACATTGTAAGAGGGAGATGTATTGCACCTTGGCCATTTTACAATCCAAAATTGTTTTAGTCTCTTTTTATAAGCAATCACTTTAAAAATTAGTAGATAGAACTTTATTTGTCCCCAGACATAAATTTTACTTTTTACAGAAACTCTTTAAATAAATACATACACACACTTTGGTCTAAACACACACCAGAATGAATGCAAAGCAAGAAAATTAAAAAGAGAAAACTTATGACTTGACTGTCACAGTCACAGTGAGGTGTTATTGATTATGTATTGCTGATGTTATAAAGGAGCTCTAGTGGCATTTCTTGACACACTTCTGCTAAATAATTTGTTGGCTGAAAGTTCTCCAAGTAATTGTGTCAGAGAGAGGATGTGAAGCATTGTTCATAATGGCACTCAGTTTTGTTTTTATCCTGTCCTCTGCTGCTAACTCCAGAGTTCCAGAGGGCATCCCATAACTGAGCTTGCTATTTTAATTATCTTGTTGACTCAATGGGTCTTTCTTGAAGTGATGTTACCAGCCCAGCACAGAATTATAGAAGATGTGAAGGATTTCGCTTCCCACATTAAAGGAATTCAGTCTCCTAAGAAACACTCTTTTCTTTTCTTATATATGTTATAGTCCAGTCCAACCTGTCATTGATGTGTACCCCTAAGTATTTGTAAGAGTGTACCACCTCCACATCCACTCTCTGAAAAGTGACAGGACATAGAGGTGCTTTGTCCAGCAAAAGTGAATAACCAGTTCCTTAGTTTTGCTAATGTTTATTTGCACACAATTCTTTCTGTACCAAAATACAAAGCTCTCCCACTTACTCCTATTTTCTGGCTCACCTGGCTTATCAATACATCCCATAAATGAAGAGTCATTTGAGAATTTCTGCAAGTGACATAGCCTGGTGTTATATTTATAATCTCTCAAAGGTGTACAGAGTAAAGTGAAAAAGAGACAAGACTGCTAATTGTGTTGCACCTGTGTTGTTCATATCCATATCAGAAACACAGTCCTTATGTTTTAAAAAAACTGACAGATAGTCCATTTTCCAGGACCACATAGGCTCAACCTCCTGCATATCTCTGAGCCTACCCCTTAACACTAGATACCCATAGATACTCATAGATCCAGACAACCTTAAAACCATTCGCACCTCTCCGCCAGCGCCTTTTGTCCTCTAAATGTGCTGATAAAGAAAATCTGCAAGCAGCCGGCCATTCCATCACCCCACAGACTTAGAATGTGCACGAACTTCACCCAGCTCATGCCTTGATTGATTATCTGGGAGTGAAGTGGAGTTTTAGAGTGGAAATAATAGATCGTTATTTCGAACACACGCATTTCATGTGTGTTTCGTTTCTACAGTAATCTGTGTAAATACATTTTTAAAACAGAAACTTTTTTTTTACATTTTAGTAGTAAATGACAAAATGTAGGCTTAAACTGTATAATGTATGAAGCCTGAAGTCCAAAGATCAAGTAAACACTTTCACAAAAGGTTCAAGGAAAAGACAACAGCTTCTGTGGCATAGCGGTAAAATTGGCTGACTTGTAATCAGTCCCTGGTTTGATCCCCACTGCCTTCTATATTTGCCGTTTTCAGTAGTGAGCTGCTCTTATTGCTAATATTATACAATACACACATACACTTTGTTTGCGTCTTTAACACACGGTGTACATTTATAGGACTTGTAAAAGTTAACTTTTTTTTCACATTTATCCTCTCTAAATCACGATCATGATACATACTACTGCCCCCCCACCCAGAAATCTGACGCTGTTAGTTTTAATTTGACACTGGGAATAACTGGAGATGTGAGTGGTGTTTTGAGGCAATGGAAATGGACATTCTCTCATCTGGAGGGATTAAAGATGACACACATAAGCTGGCGAATCTGCCTTCTTCGTATCTCACCGTCACTTGATTTTTTTTTAATTCAGTTTTATTGAGTGTTCCTGCTCACACAGAATTAGTATGTGCCTTATGGTCTATGATGTCAAAAACAAAAAACAGAGACATAGGTATATATGATATTTGGAATTATTCATTTTATGACCTGTATAGTACATTTCAGAAAACTTTGTGGCATGGATGTAACATTATTCATATTCATTCTCATAACATATTTTCCCAGATCTTGCCAGTCCCCACATGTTGCTATATGCCGTTCCTTTTGTACTCCAGGACATGCAGAGGAAAGAATAGTACAGAGCAGTAACTTCAACGCTATATGCAATTATCAGATTCAAATGTTAACAGTTCACACATGCAAGGATCATCTTTCCTATATTTACAACGTGTGTACCTGTTACAATGTACACACTTCTCTCTATACTGTGGTTTCCATTACACACCTGAAAGAAAGAGACAATCCATCCATCCATCCATCCTCTTCCGCTTATCCAAGGTCGGGTCACGGGGGTAGCAGCTTAAGTAGAGAAGCCCAGACTTCCCTCTCCCGGCCACTTCTTCCAGCTCTTCGGGAGAATCCCAAAGGCGTTCCCAGGCCAGCCGGAGACATAGTCCCTCCAGCGTGTCCTGGGTCTTCCCGGGCCTCCTCCCGGTTGGGCGTGCCGGAACACCTCACCAGGGAGGCGTCCAGGAGGCATCCTGATCAGATGCCGAGCCACCTCATCTGACTCCTCTCGATGCGGAGGAGCAGCGGCTCTACTTTGAGCCCCCCACCCGGATGACTGAGCTCCTCACCCTATCCTTAAGGGAAAGCCCAGACACCCTGCGAACGAAACTCATTTCAGCCCTTGTATTCGATCTCGTTCTTTCGGTCACTACCCATAGCTCATGACCATAGGTGAGGGTAGGAACGTAGATCGACTGGTAAATTGAGAGCTTTGCCTTACGGCTCAGCTCTTTTTCCACGACAGACCGATGCAGAGCCCGCATCACTGCGGATGCCGCACCGATCCGCCTGTCATCTCACTCCATTCTTCCCTCACTCGTGAACAAGACCCGAGATACTTGAAACTCTCCCCAACCCTGAGAGGGCACTCCACCCTTTTCGGCTGAGGACCATGTCTCGGATTTGGAGGTGCTGATTCTCATCCCAGCCGCTTCACACTCAGCTGCGAACCGATCCAGAGAGCTGAAGATCACGGCCTGATGAAGCAAACAGGACAACATCATCTGCAAAAGCAGTGACCCAATCCTGAGTCCACCAAACGGACCCCTTCAACACCCTGGCTGCGCCTAGAAATTCTGTCCATAAAAGTTATGAACAGAATCGGTGACAAAGGGCAGCCCTGGCGAGTCCAACTCTCACTGGAAGCGGGCTCGACTTACTGCGGCAATGCGGACCAAGCTCTGACACGGTTGTACAGGACCGAACAGCTCTTATCAGGGGTCCGGTACCCCATACTCCCGAGCACCCCACAGGATTCCCGAGGGACACGGTCGAATGCCTTTTCCAAGTCCACAAAACACATGTAGACTGGTGGGCAAACTCCCATGCACCCTCAGGACTCTGCTAAGGGTGAAGAGCTGGTCCACTGTTCAGCGACCAGGACAAAACCACACTGTTCCTCCTGAATCCGAGGTTCGACTATCCGGGACCCTCCTCTCCAGAACCCCGAATAGACTTTTCCAGGGAGGCTGAGGGTGTGATCCCTCTATAGTTGGAACACACCCTCCGGTCCCCTTTTAAAGAGGGGACCACCACCCGTCTGCCAATCCAGAGGCACTGTCCCGATGTCCATGCGATGTTGCAGAGGCGTGTCAACCAAGACAGTCCTACAACATCCAGAGCCTTAAGGAACTCGGTATCTCATCCACCCCGGGGCCCTGCCACCAAGGAGTTTTGACCACCTCGGTGACTTCAGTCCCAGAGATGGGAGAGCCCACCTCAGAGTCCCCAGGCTCTGCTTCCTCGTGGAAGGCATGTTAGTGGGATTGAGGAGGTCTTGAAGTACTCCCCCACCGACCCTAGCGTCAGTGAGGTCAGCAGCACCATCCCCACCATATACGGTGTTGACACTGCACTGCTTCCCCTCCTGAGACGCGGACGGTGGACCAGAATCTCCTCGAAGCCATCCAACAGTCGTTCTCCATGGACTCTCCCAAACTCCTCCCATGCCCGAGTTTTGCCTCAGCAACAACGAAGCCGTTCGCTTGGCCTGCGGTACCTATCAGCTGCCTCCAGAGACCCACAGGACAAAAAGTCCTATAGGACTCCTTCTTCAGCTTGGCGGCATCCCTCACGCGGTGTCCACCAGCGGGTTGGGGATTGCCGCCGACAGGCACCGACCACCTTGCGGCCACAGCTCCGGTCAGCCCCTCAACAATAGAGGCACGGAACATGGCCCATTGGACTCAATGTCCCCACCTCCCTCGGGGCGTGGTTGAAGTTCTGCGGAGGTGGGAGTTGAAGCTACTTCTGACAGGGGACTCTGCCAGCCGTTCCCAGCAGACCCTCACAACACGTTTGGGCCTACCAGGTCTGACCGGCATCTTCCCCCACCATCGAAGCCAACTCACCACCAGGTGGTGATCAGTTGACAGCTCCGCCCCTCTCTTCACCCGAGTGTCCAAGACATATGGCGCAAGTCCGGCGACACACCACAAAGTCGATCATCGACCTGAGGCCTAGGGTGTCCTGGTGCCAAGTGCACATATGAACACCCTTATGCTTGAACATGGTGTTCGTTATGGACAATCCGTGGCGAGCACAGAAGTCCAATAACAAAACACCGCTCGGGTTCAGATCGGGGGGGCCATTCCTCCCAATCACGCCCTTCCAGGTCTCACTGTCATTGCCACGTGAGCATTGAAGTCTCCCAGCAAAACGAGGGAATCCCAGAAGGTATGCCCTCTAGCACCCTCCAGAGACTCCAAAAAGGGTGGATACTCCAAACTGCTGTTCGGCGCATACGCACAAACAACAGTCAGGACCCTTCCCCACCCGGGGAGGAGGCCACCCTCTCATCCACGGGGTAAACCCCAATGCACAGGCTCCAAGTGGGGGCAATAAGTATGCCCACACCTGCTCGCGCCTCTCACCGGGGGCAACTCCAGAGTGGTAGAGAGTCCAGCCCCTCTCAAGGAGATTGGTTCCAGAGTCCAAGCTGTGCGTCGAGGTGAGTCCGACTATATCTAGCCGGAACCTCTCAACCTCGCGCACTAGCTCAGGCTCCTTCCCCTTCAGAGAGGTGACATTCCACGTCCCAAGAGCCAGTTTCTGTAGCCGAGGATCAGACCGCCAAGGTCCCCGCCTCTGGCCACCACCCAACTCACACTGCACCCGACCTCCTTGGCCCCTCCCATATGTGGTGAGCCCATGGGAGGAGGACCCACGTTACCTCTTGGGCTGTGCCCGGCGAGCCCCATGGGTGCAGGCCCGGCCACCAGGCGCCATCGAGCCCCACCTCCAGGCCTGGCTCCAGAGGGGGCCCGGTGACCAGCGTCGGGCAAGGGAAAGCGTCGTCCACAGTTTTTATTCTTCATTGGAGGTTTGGAACCGTTCTTTGTCTCATCCCTCACCTAGGACCAGTTTGCCTTGGGTGGCCCTACCAGGGGCATAAAGCCCCGGACAACATAGCTCCTAGGATCATTGGGACACGCAAACCCCTCCACCACGATAAGGTGACGGCTCAAGGAGGGGAGAAAGAGACAATATATGTAAAAACATCATCGCACTAATGCAATATTATTTGAAAATAAACATCAGATCGGGTGTGAATTTATGCTGCCGCTGTTACTTAGAGTCAGATAAGGAACTTATTCAGTGCGTGATAAGAGCAGGGGGCAGTGGGAATCGAACTGGGGACTCTTGATTACAAGTCAGCCAGTCTTACCGCTATGCCACAGAAGCTGTTGTCTTGTCTTTAAACCTTTTGTGAAAGTGTTTACTTGATCTTCGGACTTCATACATTATACAGTTTATGCTTACATTTTGTCATTTACTACTAAAATATGAAAAACATTTCTGTTTTAACAATGTGTTTACACAGACTATTGTAGAAACGGAACACACATGAAATGCATGTGTTCTAAATAATGATCTATTATTTCCATTCTAAAACTCCAGCACTTCACTCCCAGATAATCAATCAAGGCATGAGTTGGGAGAAGTTTGTGCACATTCTGCAGCTGTGGGCGGATGGAATAGTAGTCTGCTTGCTGCTTGTCTTTATCGGCACATTGACAGGACAAAAAACACTGACGGAGAGGTGCGAATGGATTTAAGGTGGGCCGGATCTACGAGTTTTTTCGTAGGCTCTGGTAATTTTAGTGTTAAACTATGTGCATGTGTGTGCGTGTATAAATATAACATTATATATAAACTGATATGTGTGTATGCATATATAAAGTATATTTTTTTCACTTTGTTCATAGAGTAGCTTCTTTAAATGAAAACTGTCTTGTTATTTGTGAGCTCATGTGCACTAGCATTAGTCTCAAAGCTAAGGTTTGAGGTGCTTTTATATCCGGAATCATTGAAGTAATTTTGATACGTAGGGGTAAGATCATAACTAGTAATTAAACAATGATCTGAGATGGTGTTATTGTGAGGAGTAGCTGATTACATTTTGAATGCATTGTGAAGAGGGTATCAGAGGCAAAGCAACCAATAGAATGTAAAAGGACATGGAAAAAAGTATGGGATTCCTGCAGCATTAAAGGAATGGTATAGTTTGCAGGTGCTACAATCCTTTTTACTCCAGATCCATTTTTTCCAGATTTTTTTATGATCCCACCCATGTCTCTCTATTATGCAGTGCTCTGTCTGTCTCTGTGTTATGGATCTTAAAAATAAGTTATAAGGACACCTACTCATGTTAATTGCAGTCTCAGTTGTTAAAAAATATTTTAAAAAGGAGCATCCCACATGAAAATATAACAATCTCATTAATTGACAGTGCATACCAATTTATAAATTTTATGTCCGTTTGAGGTTAAAAAAAAAAAAAACCACACAACTCTTTCTCCTCAGCTGGGAATCAAACTCAAGTCTCTGAGGCACGCCAGGAATGCTGTGACAGCATATCTTACAGCTACTCACAGGAGATGTTGTAGCATTCTTGAACCTTTTGTGAAAGTGTTTATCTGATCTTTGGAAATTAGGCTTCATATATTCTATAGTTTATGCCTAAATCTTGTTACATTTATTACTAAGATATGAAAAAGTTTCTGTTTTAACAATGTGTTTATACACATTACTGTAGTAACGGAACACACATCTAATGGGTGTGTTCCAAAAACAATCTATTATTTTCACTGTAAAACTCCACTTCACTCCCAGATAATCAATCAAGGCATGAGCTGGGAGAAGTTTGTGCATGTTCTGTGTCGGTGGGGGATGGAATAGCCGGCTGCTTGATGCTCTTAATCTGCACATTAACAGGACAAAAGACGCTGGCGGAGTGGTGAAGACGGATTTAAGAAGCGATTTATGGTGGGACGGATCTACGAGTTTTTTCATAGGCTCTGGTAATTCTAGTGTTAATGAAGTGATGTTTAGAGTAATGGAAGAATCAACATGTACTGTATACAAAGTTACTGGTGGCTGTGGTTGATTGGCTAAGATGATAGAATTCTGCATATTAAAAGTCAGGTAATGTGATGTATTAGATAAGGTAATTAAAATAGAAAAGTATAAAAGGGCATTTATTTTTTATACATCACTCCATGGACTGAGATTGTTGTGCATATCTATGTGCGAATAAAGAATCGACCTTCGTTTTCATCTGGGTTCTGAAAATGATTTATTTGAAAATAGAGGAAATTTTTTTTCACAACAAAGTGAAGCCTGATCTTTAATCACAATAAGTTGAAGAAATAAAATAAGGCAAAAAAAGGAACAGCCTTAAATGGAACCCATGCCAGACCATGATTATCTGGGTTAAATAAAATAGTTCCATTAAATAGTTCAAAATCATTTTTCAGATTTTTACAGAGTGCATGAACTTCATTTAGTTACTACTGAAGAACCAGTAAAATAATAAATAAGGAGTTTTAATTGTTAAATTGAAAGGTAAATTGCTACCTTTTTACGTACACGGTAAAAATAACTTGCCTGAAGTTAAAAACCAGCAAGTGAAAACAACCCAAATAATAAAGTCTAGCACTGAACCAGAATCATAGTTGTAAGATCAGGGGTTAGATTCATAAAACTTGCATTTGCACAAAAAGATTTTGTACAGCTTTCCAAGTTAACATTTCTAAAAGAGAACCCGAACAGATCACCACATGCATATGCTTATGGCAACTCTGATCTATATGTATGTGACATTTTGAAATTTCAGAGAAACTAGGAAATGACAACACCCTTGATAAGAAGGGAAATGCAGTCAAAGTAAATGTGACTCATACATATGATAATTCATATCACCGAGTCATTATTTTATTGTGCATTGATGTGACAAACATAATAATGTTGAAAAGTGATGAATATGATGTTATAGACTCTATTTTAGCACCATTTTATGAGGGCCGATGCTGAGTATTTGCACTGAAGAACTTTTTTTTTGGTCAGTTTATATAGCCTACCTGTTGTCAGTTCTCGGGATTAGAAACCATAGCACAGTAAAAACACAGGAATGATTCACTGCATATAAAACACTCTTAATGGGATGTAGGGCATAACAGTTAAGAGCTTAACAGTTTAACACAGCATTGCCTGTTTGGCACTCATTGAAGGCAATGCAAATGGCCATATATGAAAGGAACAAGCTTTCAGAGACTGGATGGATTTTTTTCTTTTTTTTAGTCAATGATGATGACTGGCTTATGATCCAATTTAGGCTCCCAAGAGCCAGTCAGGATTCCTGATGTAATCAGAGAAATTGACAGAACTCATAGCAATAAGGGCACCTAGCAAGAATGACGCTGCTTTTGCTAACCGTGAGAAGTCACATTCCATTAACACACAAGTCATCTGTGATGCCAAGATGAGACCGAAAAACGTCATGGCTTGGTGACCTGAGTCAACTCATGATTCATTTATTTTGAGGCGAAGTAGCTTTGGTAGACATCATGGTACTGTACATTGTAGCTGGCTTGTTGGTAAGTTGCTGACCAAACAATTTATCATATGGCATATACCATTCATTGTTACAGCAATCATTTCATTACATGTTCCAAGTTTCTACCTACTCAGATGCTAAAACCTTATTCCATTCACCAACCCTGCAACTTCAATGTCATAGATGCAGTTGGCAGTATCTTTATGCATCATATAGAAAGCTGTTCCATCAGCCAATGAAAATCTGCAGAATAGTGATTATGCATTTATGAGATTGATTAGCACAGTCCATATAGGGTTGTTTCAGAATATGGTTGTTAGTGGGGTTTGAGGAGTGTTCATGCTTGCACGTTTAGATGATTGTGATTTATAAAGGCAAATTCTATACATGTGTATGCCAGGTTTTATAAATCATATTTTTTTCTTTTTTGGGAGTTTGTATTTTCCTGTTTTGGCTTTTCTTTTTTTTCTTTTTTTAGCGTACTCATATTTTTATGCTCAAATCCACACCAAGTTTTATAAATGAGACCCCAGGAATCTATGACCACGTCTGAAAAAAGCATCAGTAAAAGAAACATATTGCAGTCAACCTTTTTAGAAAGTGTTAAAAATTCAAAATTAATGTTAGTAATTCCAAAAACATTCTCTGGAATGTATAGATCTCAAGGGCCAGAAAAAAGGAAAGAAAAAAACCCCAAAATGAAATAAATTTATAACAGTTAGTATAAAACTGACTAAAATATGAAAGGCTATATGAATAAAACAACATGAAATTCAAAGAACATTTTTTGTCAATAGGATAACAAATAACCTAAATACAGAAGCAGAGAGTAAGTACTATTTAACACTTGGTTGTATATATTACCACGGGATAACATTGGGTATAGCCTGATAATGTTAATCTATGGCTTATTTGCTGCTTGTTAATATCATTATAATTAAAAATAATGTTAACACATGAGGTGCGCCAGTTGAATGGACAAAATAGCCTACTTTATATATCCTTGCATTTATTTACTTATTTCATTTGAAACAATAGAACTTACCCAAAAGCTTGCTTTTGGTACACTCAAGTTAGAAGTTTTTCATTCTCTTCTAGGGTGTAAAGATGTGATATGAGGAAGAGGGTTACTTGATACAATCATGCTTAGTGCTACTTTGTTGTCCATTCATAAAAGTGTTAACTAATGGAAATTAATTTAACACTTTGAACACGAGATATGTTTCAGTCTATTTACAGTATATCATCCTTACCGATTCAAAAAAGTGTTGCTAGCCTCAATGCAAACTAAACAGTCACTTTATGCTTTTTTTTTTACTAATCATATTTTGCACACTAAAATGGAATTTTAAAATATACCTTTTTAAAACCAAATTGGTTTGAGCCAGCTTCCGTTCCAATTAAATAATAATTTGCAGTTCTGAATGTTTTTGTCTCATTGAGACTGCTTTATACTACCATATATTAGTCACCAAATTCATCCATAATACAGCAAAAATATTACTCCAGTACCATAAATCAGGGACTCCTAAGTTCAGTTCTAGAGGGTCACGATGGCTGCAAGTGTCTATTCCAGCCAATTTGCTTTAATAGAAGTTAATCTTTGCCGATAACTTTACTCATTATTTTATTTTATAGTGTTTTTATTCTCACAATTCATATCATTGTTATATTGTAAAATGTTCCTTTTCATGGACATCATATAAAGGATTTGTAACTTAGAACAGACTAGTAATTCTCAGTCTTTTTTCCTTCCAAATATTTTATTAAAACACGTTGAATACATATGTATAAACTGGAATATATTCAATGAACTGCTGATTTTGCTGTCATTTGAATTTCACTGTTAATTGATAGCTGGTTAAGAAAACACGAAACAGTTAACAAACAGGCAACTGCTTGAAATGAATGAAGCAAATAAAGGTTAATAACCATAATTAGAGTGATAGTTAAATTGAACCCTAAAATTGTTGCCTGAACCACAATTTCTTCTGAGGATATTAGCTTTTAATGAACAAATTGGGATAAAATAAAACATTTCAACCACCATGATCCTCCCAGACTAAGTTTGGGAACCATTGTCGTACCTGATAAGATGGTGTAATAATATCACTTTATGCAACAGTTATAGACCCATATTACTTGCAAATATGGATGTTAAACTACAGGAGTTGGTGCACAACTTCATTTATTCTGACCAGTCAGATTTCAGATGTGGACATTATGCTGTCTCCTTTCATATGAAAAAAGCATCACCTGTCTAAAATATACTACTTCAATTTTAAAGGACAGGAAAAAGAGAATGAAAAATACTTTAAATGCCAAAGAAGTACACATCATAATTTACAATTTAAATTACTTAAAGAGCAGAAAAAGGCAGCTTTCAATTAACCTTATATAAGCAATGAACCATAAGTTATAATGAAGCTGCAATATACATGAGTTTCAAAGAAAAATCTTTAAAATGGAACAAACGTGATTTGCTGTCTAAAATATATTCCCATCCATGTAAACTAAAAGAGAAATGTGTAACCTGAGGTAAACATTGACAGATTCATATTTTCTTTATTGTGATTGACCATCAATAAAATAATTGGACAGGATAACTGTTGTCATTGTGAAAATGAGTTATATCTACCATACCCCCTTGCAAAGCACTGAGTTAGCATTTTTAAGAGGGAGGATGGAGATTTTAGAAATGGTTAAAGGCATTAAGGACATTGGTGTTTTGTCAGACAGCAGAATGTAGATGGCATTTTATGGGAGGTTGGAAGACCATTTTGAACAGATAGGAGAGAAAATGAAAAAAAATTGGGAAAACGGGAAAGAAAAAGATGTTCTAAAATAGACACTGTATTTAACAATCTGAAAAATAAAATATCAGCTACTTATACATATAAGCAAAACTTGGGTATGATTTGGACTCAGCCAAGTTAAACCATATATACCTTCTCAATGTTAATTTTCCCACTCACAGACCTCTAGTCAATGATAAAACAAATGGAATAAGGAAAGGAAGTGATCATTGTAAATGTTATATGTTGTGAAATAAGTTGTCGCATATAAATATATACCTTGATGATGAAAGAAATACAAAGTTACCAGCCTTCCCTTGTGTCAACAGTGAATCATACCTTTTCCCAAAAGGAAACACTAACTCATTGATCTCACTGTAGAAAGCAACAACACAAATCTATCCTGACATAATTAATAAGTTTATACTTCGCTTGTAATAAAAGAGTTTAAAAGTCCAGAAACAGACTCTGTTGGGAGACCCTAAATAAAAGCTGCTAGAGTGTAGTACAGCAGTGAGCTGAGGTGCCCACACTTCTTCTCCATATGTTGTTATGTAGGGCAGTCATTAAGATTTAAAAGTCCCAGAGTTGAGTAGATAATCATGTCCAGGTTCAGCGGACAAAGACAAAAGGGGTAAAGACTGGAGTGTCCAGATGTGCAAAGCTGATAGAGACCTGTCCACACAGACTCAAGGCTGGAATAGCTGCCAAAGCCACATCTACCAAAAAAAGCAGATGAATACTTATTCGAGCAATTATTTAGTGTTTTATGTTTGTAATTAAATTAGACCATTTCACATTATAGTCTTTTTTTGTTTATCCGTGTCAAAAAAGACAAATTATATCCACTGTGATTCAGTGTTATGAAACAATAAAACATGAAAACTTTCAAAGTAATGAAAACTGTTTATAGGCACTGTATGTTTTTTATGTAAACAATGCTTTTGATATATCTTGATTTTTTGAACCTATTGTTATACCGGTCTATTCAAAATGAAAGAGCAGATTTCAAAATTTTGTTTCAAACAAACTGTATAAGACAAAAACACATTCAGCACATCACTAGATAGAGGAAAGTTCAAAGTTTAAAAGCCCAATATATTGGAATGACACACAGTGATACCCTTGACCACAAACATAGAATTACTAGACGCCGCATGACCAGCAGCATCGTATGTAAATGTTGCCGCCATATTGCAAGTGGCACTGCTGTGGAGTGAAGTAATGGATAAAGATGCCTCACGCATGTGCTGCTTGGGATTGTACAAACCGCTGTATGCTCCAAACCAGATCCCGGGGGATTACATTTCATAGGTAAGGCTGAACAATTGTTTTGGTTATATTTGGCCATTAGAAAATCCTGTTTTATAATCTTAACTTCAGCTAAGTCAGGCTAAGCTAGCAAAGCTATGCATTTATGTACTCAAGTGAGCCTCCAAACAACGTTTTGGCTAAAAATATTTAGTCACTATGTAGATTGTTGTTAGCTGTTAACATTTCTCAACCTTTGAAGGATTCCCAAAGAAATCCACCTCAGGAAACAGTGGGAGGTAGCCCTTAGATGGGATTTTGAGAAAGCTGTCCTGTGATGTGTACCATGCTAATGTGGTAACAGATGCTACCACTTGCTCACATTATAAAACAAAGGAGGTTTGATGATTCCTTCTGAGGGTACAGTCAAGGTGGTCAAAGTAGCTGAGCATGTTATCCGACAGTTGACATTAGGGCAAGTTGTCAGTGTATCTTTGATCGATCAATTTGTTCAGGTTGAGATTGGTTCAGATGATGTGTTTTTTCTCAAGGAGCACATTGAGGAAACACAGTTTGAAATTGACAGCCATCATTTTATGGTCATGTCTTTAGTTGTGTCTGTCTTCCACAAACTAAGGCTGCACCATATTGCCAGACTAAACACTCTCAAATTACAGAGTGGCAACACACGGAAAAAGCTTTGTAAGACAGTTCTGTTTCAAGGATTTTAGATCTTATCCTGTATATTTTTAAGTAACCACAATGTGTGTGTGTGTGCGTGTGTATGAGAGAGAGAGAGATTGAGAGAGGAACGAGTGAAATGTTTTCAGAAATTAAGCCAATTTGTATACAGTAAAATAGTTTATTTTTGTCATTGAGTGTATCATTTCACTATTAAAAGAAAGATCAGACTGCCAGTTGCAGTCTTACTATTTTGACTTTCAAACATTGGTCAAGTTTTCATCTCACTAATTAAAAATAATAATAAATTTTATTTAATAGGCGCCATTCTTAGCACTCAAGGTCACCTTACAATAAAATTAAACAATAGAATACAGTTTATTTTTGTATAGCCCAAAATCACACAGGAAGTGCTGCAATGGGCTTTAACAGGCCCTGCCTTTTGACAGCCCCCAGCCTTGACTCTCTAAGAAGACAAGGAAAAACTCCCAAAATAACCTTGTAGGGAAAATGGAAGAAACCTTGGGAAAGGCAATTCAAAGAGAGACCCCTTTCCAGGTAGGTTGGGCGTGCAGTGGTTGTCAAAAGAAGGGGGTCAATACAATACACAGAACAGAACAAATCCTAAACAACATTAGTAAAATTAAAACAAGAGAATGATAAATCAAAAAGCAATAATTAGCAAGCAACAAAAATAACTGTTAGTAACAGTGCAAAATTCACAATTGGTATGCCAGTTTGAAAAGATAAGTTTTGAGGGCAGTTTTAAAATATGTTATTTAATTGAGCTGACGAATATGTGAAGAAAGAGAATTCCAGAGTTGAGGATCACTGTTAGATGACGCTCGAGCTGCCATAGCACTGAGGATCTGAGTGAGCGAAAGGGAGTGTCACTCTGGAGAAGATCAGTGAGGTAGTGGGGAGCTAGACTGTGGAGAGCTTTATATGTTAAGAGCGGTATTTTGTATTTTATTCTGTAGTTAACAGGGATCCAGTGAAGTTGAGAGAGAATAGGTGGAATATGTTCAGTGGATTTGAAAAAATAAGTTATTATCCTGGCAGCAGAATTTTGAAGAAGTTTTAAGTGATGGATAAGTTTTTGTGGGATGCCAGATAGAATAGCATTACAGTATCTATACATCAGGTGTCTAGGGCATTAACCGATACTTCAGTACTGTGTCGTGTAAGAACAGGACGAAGTCTAGAAATGTTTCGGAGATGAAAGAAGGCAGTCCGAGAAGTGTTACTTATATGGGAGGAATTATTTATAAATAATAATTATTATTACTATTTAATAATTGCCATTATTAGTGTATAAATGGATATAAATAATTGCATTTAAATGGGTCGCCAAAATCTGTTGTATGTTAACGATATTGTTTTTTCATCAGAAAACCCGGTTTCCATGTCTACCTGTATTAGTTTAAATGGCACTTTTGCCACTCGCAATATGGCGGACACGCTGACGTATCGTGTCGACTGGGCAACACAGTGAAGGCACCATCTATCTATATATGTCTATGACCTTGATTACATAAGGTTCATTCCAGGGACCCTGTCTTTTCTTACCTTTTTTATTTGTCATGCAAAGACAATTCATTGTAAATGGCCAAAATCTTTGTTTTTATTTAACAACTTTTCTATGTGATGTTTCATGTATTATGAACCTCTTTGTGTATTGTCAAATATGATTTGGATGTAAGATTAACTGGTCCAATTTATGTCACTTGCACCTTTGTCCACCATGTACCATATTCCGGCTCCCCAGTAGCATTTCAGTTTTTACCCACTCTGTAATAACTAAGTGCAACAACTCCTGAGTAAATAATAACTCAAAAAATTCTTGAGCCAGTTAGTTTTAATTTTCTTGTCCATGTGGCAGCTATCAAAATTAATGTTATCTTACAGTACAGTTTTTTTTAAGTTCTGTAGTTCATCTGCCACATCTTCCAAGTTGCTTAAACATATTCTGTATCTCTCATACATCTTAAGGACATATAATGTCAGTTTTTCATATTTTTAATTTCATTTGAATCTACTGTGTCACAGAGCATTACAGAATCTTACATAACTACAGCTCATAGATGGTAGTTGCTACTCCATTCATTCCATTAAAATTATTCACTTGATAGATAGATAGATAGATAGATAGATAGATAGATAGATAGATACTTTATTAATCCCAAGGGGAAATTCATAAATAAACTATGCAGTTTATTTCAGCCATGCCACATACAATAAAAACTGAGATATTAGCAGGAACAATATTTAATTACTATTTTAAATGACATTTTGGCCACTTATAGTTTCTATTATTCCATACTTTTTGCTTTTATTTATTCTTCCTGTTCAAAAATGGTACTTTTTAAATTATTTCATAATTGTGATGACAGGGATACATGCTGTTCCAGGTTGAATGTATTCCCAATTCAACTGTTCTTCGTAATCCTCATTTTTTTTAACTTCACTGTTTATAAAGACATAATCTATACAGTGGAACCTCGGCTCACGACCGTAATTTGTTCCAAAACTCTGGACGTCATGAACCGAAGTAATTTCCTCCATAGGATTGTATGTAAATACAATTAATCCATTCCAGACCGTACGAAATGTATGTAAATATATTTTTCATAAAGATTTTTAAGCACAAATACAGTTAATTATACCACAGAATGCACAGCGTAATAGTAAACTAAATGTAAAAACATTGAATAACACTGAGAAAACTTGAACTGAGAAAAGTAACACTGCAAGAATTTGCGCTATAGCGCTACGAACCTCTCGCTAAAAACACTTTTTTTAATGAGTTTGAAGCACAGAGAAACAAATGAACATTTGAAAAATCCGTACTTTAATAAGCCACCAAGAAAAGTAACATTGTAACAATGCATGCTACGAACCGATCGCTGTAAACACAAGTGGAGGCTAAAATCCAATAGAAAAAAGTCTTCATTAAATACAGCGAGGTTAAAACAATGCTTGGATCTGTCTCATTAAAAACAAGCCTTATGCATCCAGCCGTCTCTCTCGTGTGTCTCTCTCTTGCGCATGTGTGTGCGTGTGTGTCTCTCGCGCACCTGTGTATGTGTGTGCGCATGTGTGTGTGTCTCTTTCGCGCGCCTGTGTGTGTCTCTCTTTTGCACGCCTGTGTGTGTCTCTCTCTCTCTCGCGGCACCTGGCTCTGTGTGTGTCTCTCTCTCTAACTCTCTCTGCACAGGGAGAGACTATACACCTGCGGAAATCATTGGCGCACATACCGAAAGGGAAACTGGCTTGTTCGTATACCGAGTGTGTGGTCATGAACAGATGCAAAAGTTTGGTGAACTTTTTTGTTCGTAAACCGATTTGTACGTGTTCCGAGACGTTCGTGAACTGAGGTTCCACTGTACTTTGTATTATTTACTGTATTGATCATCTCATAAACCCCTTCACATCCAAGCAATATGGTCCAAAGACATTTTTCTTATTGTTATAAATAGTAACATTCTGTTTTCTTTCTGAAATTCCTGCTGGGAATGCCAAGTTATTCAGCTTATTTTGCACAATTTGGCAAAATGTTCAAATTCAAACTTTGCATTTTTTTTAGTGTTCTCAGGGATCCAAGATAGATGCCTTATCTTAAAGTCTTCAGGTATAGTCACGTTGTGCAGTGAGTAAGGTCACATTCTCATTGTGTGATTTTACAGGGTGTGGTTGCAAGATCTTGGCAGCCAATTTGGTTTATGGGCTTTTTATAGTGTATTTAATACTTAGACCCTAACACAACTTTCAGCTTCTCCCCCAACTCCTAAGTTGTTTAAACATTTACTGTATTTCTCATATGTCTTAGGGACATAGGAACTGAGTTTTTTTGTGGGTTTAATTTAATTCAAATCTACAGTGTCCCAGAGCATTTCAGAATCTTGCATTCCATAGATGGCAGTTGCTACTCTGTTCATTCCCTGTACAAATTTTCATTATGCAGTTTCAGTAATGTCATAAAAATTGAAGTTAGCAGAAACAGTATTTAATTACTATTTTAATAGGCATTTTGGCCACATATAGTTTCTATTATTCAATACTTTTTGTTTTAATTTATCTTATTCCTAATCCTAATGTATCCTGTTTATCATATATCAAGTCCTAACACAAACAAAAGATTTTTAATATCTTCTTACATAGATGTACGTGACTAATGGATGCAACTATTGGAAAACCCTATTCTAATGTCACTGGTTCCCTGTAAGTATGTTAAGACCAAACAAAGTATTTTAAGATACTGTTACATAGAAGTGATTGATTAATAGCTGCACCTAATCAGCCCTTAACCAAAAGTGTTACCTGTTTCTGGTTAATTTTCTATACTAGGTAAAATCTGCTGTAAAGGTACAATAATAAACAGCTCCCCATAAACTTGAAGGTGGCCCACTGTTATCTGACTGGTTTCATATTTTTTGAGAAGTGCTGGTGTTTAACTGGAGGTGTTAAAGTGAGTCGAGAGCAAGTCAGTAGATGGTGTATATAGGTTGTCAGTCCTTCATTTTTTTTTCATTGAAACTATGTGGCTTTTTTTGCAAAAAGAGTCGAAAGAACAACAAAAGCCAGCTCCCTACTTGCTCTAAGCCTATTGAGCTCCCATTTGTACTCCATTCTGCTGCTCTAAGAAATTTCATTGGGATAGTCAAAAATATACAGTATAATATATGGTCATAATCAGACGTGTTTTCACTGTAAAATATTTGTTGATGGGAAAGTAACATGAATATTCTTATTGTATTATTGCAAAAATATTTTATGCTGGAACAATATTCAGATATTGTAAAGTAATTTTTTCCAGTGCAAAATTCTTGACAGTGCCCTTACTGTGACATCTTTTCTCATTTAGGGTGCTGCGTGGATTGTTCTCATCTGTACTGGAATGTTATTCTGTCTTTTCAAGGTGCCATTGCCTCAGTTCATAATTAAGAAATACAACATCTTTATGCTTGTGTAACCCATACTTGAGATATGTCTTTGCCCTGCCTCTGTGATCATATTATATGTGATATTAATTTAGAAGGGGACTATACCAGAAACCACATTATTTATATTCAATATCACTTTGATGTCAGATTTAGTAGAATGCAATGACTTTGAACTGTATGGCAAGCTTTAAAGATTTTCATATAGCAGAAAATGTTACCATAATGCAATGAAAAATATAATGTATTAATATTACTTTTACTTCTTTGTATCTGTACTCAAAAAACAATTGTTTTGGGCCAACAAAAAAAATTAACGCAACACTCTGCATCAAGATTTTTGAGTTGCTACAAGTTCTCATAAAATTACATAGAACCAACACACAACATTGAGTAACTGAAAAAAAGTTTTTCTTATATTCATTTTAAGTACCATCTACTTAAAAAAGTATATGATAAACACAAGTTTTTAAATTGACTGCACATAAAAATTGGGACACTAATTTATCTTAAAATTTTTAAAAAGACTTTTAAGTTCTACATACTTAATTATTGATACTATTTTAAAGTTGTGATGATGTAAAAATTAAGTTGGTGTAATTAGTTTTCTGCCTATAGTTTTAAACTTTATAAAGTTGAATTAGTTATGAAATTAATTATTTAAACTACAATTGCAAGATGCAGAAACATTTTGAAAAATATAGCAACATCACTATGAGCACTTACAAAGATCACAAGGTATGAACAACAGCATCTACTCTGATCTAAGAATATTCTTGGACAAAACAGCAAGATTCTATGAACACAGGGTTACAAAAGCATAATGAACATGTTTTCAAAAGCAGATAATCAGCAAAGAAATTAAAACAAAACCTGAAAATGTTTACAATTGAAACAGCCCTTTATGGGTTAAATAACAACATGGGGTTAAAAAAATGCTTGAAATTGGCAGTGGCTTGAAAGAATAAGTGTTTTTAGAAAATGGTGCACTTGAGATTCATTACTTTTGTGCTGCTTTTTAGTCCATCAAGTTCATGGAACAGTTTCTGAAGTATTTCATATGTACATTTTAGATCCTTGGGATAGCTCAGACTCAGAGCATATATTAAACCCAATTAGTAAAGCACACGAAGTATTGGCACAGCAATACCATCCAGGATTTTGGCTCCCTCAATCACGATGGTTACAGTGTTTGGATCCTGGTCTTTGATGATGGTGATGTTAAATACTTGCCTGTCAATGTTTGCCTCAAACTCTTCCATATCCTAGTAGAACAAATGCAAAAGTATGTTAAGAGGTTTAGTAAAACAGAGTTGTGTTATTACTGCTGACTTTATTTTAACCACTCCAACACACAAGTATACACGAACATACATGAACTGGCTCAACATGAGCAGTGACTAGTATTGCCATTACACAGTAGCTACGGAGACACATTTAACTAGCTTTTGTTTATTGGGGTCAAAATAGTGGTAAAGATGGTCAGGTATTAATCCACCGATGCTGTAGTGGTTATTTCTCTATTATTTAAAGAAGTCTTCTTGCATGTATTGTGTGATGTTATCCTCTAGCATTGTAATGTGTCATTTTTTAGGAAAGTGAGAATGTTTGAACTCTTTGTGATGTCAAGTTTTGCCACAGTAGAACTTACTTTCAGCTTTCAATTCTTTGGTTGAGGACTACAGAGAACAATTTCCTTTTTTTCAAATATTATGAAATTAATCATCTCTTACTTTAGGCATATCACAGTAACAGGTATCAAAACACCAAAAATTTTAAAAAATAACCATTTTATAAGTGAAACAGGTTTTCAGTAACAGTTACAGCCCTCTGTAGCAGGTTTTTTACCTAACATATTAAAGTGTAGATTCCATGGTGATAAATTACTTACATTAAATTCCTTGAAGAGGTCCTCTTTCTGTTCTCCAAGGTAGACAACATGGCCACCTTTTTCTGTACTTCAATTGTATTGTTCTAATTGAGTAAAAAGAGAACAAAGAAGTAATAAAATTAAATTTCAATATGTCTAATCCAAATGGGTCACAATTCAGCAAGCTGAATTTGAAAGACAAGTTTTATTAGTTCTCGTACCTCTAGAAGCAGATTCTTCATGCGCCTTATTCTCACTCCTGAAGCTCCTCTCCTTGATGAGGCTACAGCCAGTACTTTGGAGGTGCAAGCATCATGTTTGGACATAAAAGTAGATTCAAGACTTAAAATGGTTATTATTTTGAATTCTTTATTGATCTAAGTGTCACACAAACCAATAAGTTGTCACTAAACCATATTGTGACAGTTCAAGAGCAACAACAAAACCCAGCCTGGTGATGTGCTGTTTACCAGCAGTGCACTATGCTGGGCTTTAGTTTGAACATGTTGGCTGCTCTTTAGTGTCAGGTGCACTCACTCTTGGGAGGTTAATAGATAATTTAATCTTAAACTAGGGATGCATCCATCCAAGACACCGGCATACATCATTTAATGCCCTATCTCACTATTTAGTATCAGTCGCTGTGTCACTCAAATTGCTTTACCACAGCAAGGACCTGTGTTCTGCTTCTATGTGGAAAACTACTAAACTCAACAATACTAGAAACACTTTGTAATTAACTGTCTAAAGCATGCCAAACAAAATTTGACTTTAAATTTTATATAAAAATGTGCAATCTCACCAGTGTTCCATCAAATAAAGCTCTGTTTTGGAGCAAGTGGCAAATTTACACATTTTGCGGTCCCACTGCATTTTGTTAGATCTAAGCCTGCTTCTGAGTACTAATGAACTGAGAAATACCATTGCATCACCTGTTTTAAGTTTTTAAGTAGAGTAAAAAACACAAGAAAAAAGCTGTAATTGACAAACTAAAAAATAACTTTAGGTATTGATACTACATTATTTTTGCTAAATACTTTGGGATAATATGGTCTACACAAACAGAAAGAGCTCTATGTAATTCAACCTTTAAGACCAAAATAAACTTGATGTGTCCCAATTTCTAATATTATACTGACCAAAATCCTTGGACAACTACCACAATACAATATCAATACAGGTTCCATCTCCCCTGCAGATTTTATAAGCAAATAAACACATTACAGTCCAGTTGAGGCAGAGCCCACACATATGATGATGATGATGTGTTTAACATACATCCTAATTAAAATGACAAAAAAGGCAAAATAATTAAAATAAACAATAACTTTGAGAAAAATGACTAAACATCTTAGGAGTAGATAGATACTTTATTAATGCCCAAGGGGAAATTCACATACTCCAGCAGCAGCATACTGATAAAAACAATATTAATTAAAGAGCAATAAAAAAGCAGTACAAGTTCAAAAAAAAAAATGCAAGGTGGAGATGGAGGTATAACAGTCTATAATCTTGTATAGTGTTAACGTTTACCCCCCCAGGTGGAACTGGAGAGTCGCATAGTGTGGGGGAGGAACAATCTCCTCAGTCTGTCAGTGGAGCAGGACAGTGACAGCAGTCTGTTGCTGAAGCTGCTCCTCTGTCTGGAGATGGTACTGTTCAGTGGATGCAGTGGATTTTCCATTATTGACAGGAGCCTGCTCAGCGCCCGTCACTCTGCCACAGATGTCAAACTGTCCAGCTCCGTGCCTATAATAGAGCTTGCCTTCCTCACCGCGTGAGGCATCCTTCTTCTTTATGCTGCCTCCCCAGCACACCACCATGTAGAAGAGTGCGCTCGCCACAACAGTCTGATAGAAAATCTGCAACATCTTATTGCACATGTTGAAGGACGCCAGCCTTCTAAGGAAGTATAGTCGGCTCTGTCCTCTCTTGCACAGATCATCAGTATTGGCAGTCCAGTCCAATTTTTCATCCAGCTGCACTCCCAGGTATTTACAGGTCTGCACCCTCTGAACACAGCCGCTTCTGATGATCACGGGGTCCATGAGGGGCCTGGGCCTCCTAAAATCCACCACCAGCTCCTTGGTTTTGCTGGTGTTCAGTTGTAGGTGGTTTGAGTCGCACCATTTAACAAAGTCCTTGATTAGGTTCCTATACTCCTCCTCCTTACATATATATACTATATATATATGTATATATATATATATATATATATATATATATATATATATATATATATATATATAGTATTAAACTTAAAAACTGGAAAAAAAGTAAACTCAAAGAAAAACTATTACAATTAATGAAGTATCTCGTCAATATGCCATCAGGCTTACATGCAGTAAGGCAATATAGCATCTGAAAACCTTAACCAACATACAAGCACACGTGAGAAATCATCAGCGGGTAAAACAAACAGTAATGTTGAGAAAATATGGTAAGATGGACGCCACTAAATTTCACTAGTGCTATTCACCTGTTATGCTAAATAAGTAAATGGTATCTACTATGTTAGAGCAATGCAAATAATTATTAGCTTGAAATTGCTCCTGTATCACTCAGCTTATATCTGCTGATTTGCCTAATGTTAGTTAGACAGCCATCACGTTAGCCTGTCTGCAAACGTACCTTAACCTCTACAGTTGAAAAGTAGTGCTACTATTCAGCATCACGCAAATAATAATGCAGGAGTATTGATAAGGAATTAAGTTTTAATCACCTTTGATAGTGATTTAAATATCCATTCTATCACCCATCAGAGTTATTTTTTTAATTTGCAGTATGACGTTATGAACTTGACACAGCACGTTAAGAGGGCGGAACTTTTAAGTAGCCATAGCTGTTAGATGAATTTTAATTTTGTTTTACAATAAATGAAAAAATAAATTTGAATGGGTGGCGCAGTGGTAGCACTGCTACCTCACAGTTAGGAGACCCGGGTTCGCGTCCCAGGTCCTCCTTGCGTGGAGTTTGCATGTTCTCCCCGTGTCTACGTGGGTTTCCTCTGGGCGCTCCGGTTTCCTCCCACAGTCCAAAGACATGCCGGTTAGGTGGATTGGCGATTCTAAATTGGCCGTAGTGTGTGCTTGGTATGTTTGTGTGTGTCCTGTGGTGGGTTGGCACCCTGCCCAGGATTGGTTCCTGTGTTGGCTGGGATTGGCTCCAGCAGACCCCCGTGACCCTGTGTTCGGATTCAGCGGGTTGGAAAATGGATGGATGGATGGATGGAAAATGGATGGATGGATAAATTTGAGTTTAGATTACTTACAAATCTAAGCTAAAGTATGTACTAATATAATTCTTTCTCGTCAACACATTAAATAATGTTTTCAAATTAAAATGTTTAATAAAATCATTGAACTTTAATTTATAACCTAATAGCTTTCATTTGATTAAGTGATGATTAGAGGTCCCTTGAATTGCTTTTTACAGTGTGTGATTTACAGTATATTAGTGTAGAACCCTCATAAAAAGCTATGCTGTATACTCACTTTGTACACAAAAGCTTCATTTTGGCTTTCACAATTTCATTATGCCCAAGAGTGTACATGATAATCATACAGTCAGTAGAAATGGATTATCACATCAGCAATGAAATGCATAGTAAGTGCAAAGAAACATCATGTATGGTGTTGGTGTTTTGCTTAACTATATATGCCAATCTTATCACATCTTCATACTGTAAATTAAATATGCAGGTAAAAATATATGAAGCTATAACAAAGAGAATTGAATTTAATTTCAATGAACATATTAACTCAAAAAATCAAATTGAATGGACTTTTTCCAGATGTAAAGGTTTCAGGATCTTGTACCTGTTAAGTTTCAAATATGTTATAAATTCCACAAGACCCAATTTCTTTCAGCCAGCACTAATCTCGTGCAGCATTCCATATCCTTTTGGCACTTAAACTTAAAACTCTGGCATATTTGTCATTTAAATCCATTTTTCTTTAACCACCATTGTTTGTATTTTCCCAAGGCCATGATGTCAAAAGATTTTTTGGTTAATCATTTACACACATCTTCCCCTCCATCTTCATGTAACGCGGCCTGTGCCTTTAATTCTGGGCATTTCCCTTAAATATGCTATAGCTGCTGTGCAAATGTGCTCAAGAGAACCGCCATTCACACCAAAATGGTTCCATTATGCTAAAGCATACAAGAGATCATATTTGAATGGGGTTATTTATTTACGTTGGGAAAACAATTTTAAATATTTGCTATAGGATTGCAGAATATAAGTGCACCACAATAACAGGCTCATTAAAACATTCAGTTTCTAGATATTTTATTACGGTACAGCATTCTGTTTCAGACCTAAAATGTACAGTTTTAGAAAATGTAAAACCAAACCCCATTCGCGGTGATTATAATAATCCTTTACTTTGTAAAGAAAATAATTGGATATTCAAACTTTAGACTGTTCTCCCATTAGGTCTTAATCAAGCTAATGATTTATTGTTTTTCTTATGATCGATCCATGAAAAAAACACTGTTACACTTCCCCTTTTCTACTCATTTCCGCTACATCAAGTCCTATACCAGACCTGCTTTTGTTAGACAAGCAATCAGAGATCTATTCTCCATACTTAACACTCTAATCATGTTATTCTGTATTTTGATAATACATCACACTTATATTCATACTTTTACTTTGTTTTTGTAGACTTAATCCTCGGTACTGTGCATTGAAATCCCTTTTTATGCATTAGCTCATTATTGTGAGGTGAGCCATCTTCTCTGGTGACTATGGGTTGTTACAATTACTTTGTTTTCTTTATACTTTTACAAGATTTTCATATCTTTACATACACTTTTAATTTTTTTTAATTTCCTTTATATTTTACAACAACAGTGATCAATCCTACAGCTATCGTGACAATCATTATTTTCTCTCAATTTGGATACTGGTGTAAGTTAAGGATGCACTGATTTCACTGTAATACCTGATGAGTTAAGCAAACAGTGATTGCTTTAAACCATTTAAGTTTAATGATTCAATCATTTGAGAAGCACTAATTCTCTGAACTGTGTATGAACAACTGCAGTACTTATTGTTATATAAACTTAAGCAAAGTGATTTGTACTAACTTTATTTATTGTGCTAAACTTTAATAAGTCCAAACTTAAAATAATTTTAAGTTAAGTTATTATGATTAATGAGAATGACTTTAGACAAATTCTGCAATTTAAGCTGAACTAACTCACTTCTTTCTAACCAGGTAAAATCAGACCACAGTTGTAGAAACGTTATACTGAATAGTTACTGCTCACTTCAATTAAGGAAACTGATTGCCTTTAAATCATATTGGTGTAAATAAATAACCCCATTCAAATCGCATTAACTCAATACCAATACTCAACAGGATAACCACATACAGTATAAGCAAACAGTATATTAAAACACCAGTTACATTCTTGACTAAATGGCATGGTAAACTTTGCACCAAGTAGATAAATCAATAAGAAAACCTCTGAGCAATAATTTCTGAGATTGTTACATAGGTGTTATAAAAGTCCCAGAGAAAATAAAATCAAAGAAAAAGATGCAACCATAAAATTACCAGGACCCATATTTTAACTAGTCATGATATCCATCCATCCATCTATTATCCAACTCACTATATCCTAACTACAGGGTCATGGGGATCTGCTGGATCCAATCCCAGCCAACACAGGGCGCAAGGCAGGAAACAAACCCCGGGCAGGGCACAAGCCCACTGCAGGGCTAGTCATGATAATTAAACAAACAAAAACAAACAAAACTTCTGTTTTTAATATGTATTAGCTAGTTCTCTGAATTTTCTCAAAGCCAGCGGACATACAGTGGTGTGAAAAACTATTTGCCCCCTTCCTGATTTCTTATTCTTTTGCATGTTTGTCACACAAAATGTTTCTGATCATCAAACACATTTAACCATTAGTCAAATATAACACAAGTAAACACAAAATGCAGTTTTTAAATGATGGTTTTATTATTTAGGGAGAAAAAATCCAAACCTACATGGCCCTGTGTGAAAAAGTAATTGCCCCCTTGTTAAAAAATAACCTAACTGTGGTGTATCACACCTGAGTTCAATTTCCGTAGCCACCCCCGGGCCTGATTACTGCCACACCTGTTTCAATCAAGAAATCACTTAAATAGGAGCTGCCTGACACAGAGAAGTAGACCAAAAGCACCTCAAAAGCTAGACATCATGCCAAGATCCAAAGAAATTCAGGAACAAATGAGAACAGAAGTAATTGAAATCTATCAGTCTGGTAAAGGTTATAAAGCCATTTCTAAAGCTTTGAGACTCCAGCGAACCACAGTGAGAGCCATTATCCACAAATGGCAAAAACATGGAACAGTGGTGAACCTTCCCAGGAGTGGCAAAATTACCCCAAGAGCGCAGAGACGACTCATCCGAGAGGTCACAAAAGACCCCAGGACAATGTCTAAAGAACTGTTGCCTCAATTAAGGTCAGTGTTCACGACTCCACCATAAGAAAGAGACTGGGCAAAATCGGCCTGCATGGCAGATTTCCAAGACACAAACCACTGTTAAGCAAAAGAACATTAGGGCTCGTCTCAGTTTTGCTAAGAAACATCTCAATGATTGCCAAGACTTTTGGGAAAATACCTTGTGGACTGATGAGACAAAAGTTGAACTTTTTGGAAGGCAAATGTCTCGTTACATCTGGCGTAAAAGGAACACAGCATTTCAGAAAAAGAACATCATACCAACAGTAAAATATGGTGGTGGTAGTGTGATGATCTGGGGTTGTTTTGCTGCTTCAGGACCTGGAAGGCTTGCTGTGATAGATGGAACCATGAATTCTACTGTCTACCAAAAAATCCTGAAGGAGAATGTCCGGCCATCTGTTTGTCAACTCAAGCTGAAGCGATCTTGGGTGCTGCAACAGGACAATGACCCAAAACACACCAGCAAATCCACCTCTGAATGGCTGAAGAAAAACAAAATGAAGACTTTGGAGTGGCCTAGTCAAAGTCCTGACCTGAATCCAATTGAGATGCCATGGCATGACCTTAAAAAGGCGGTTCATGCTAGAAAACCCTCAAATAAAGCTGAATTACAACAATTCTGCGAAGATGAGTGGGCCAAAATTCCTCCAGAGCGCTGTAACAGACTCATTGCAAGTTATCGCAAATGCTTGATTGCAGTTATTACTGCTAAGGGTGGCCCAACCAGTTATTAGGTTCAGGGGGCAATTACTTTTTCACATGGGGCCATGTAGGTTTGGATTTTTTTTCTCCCTAAATAATAAAAACCATCATTTAAAAACTGCATTTTGTGTTTACTTGTTATATTTGACTAATAGTTAAATGTGTTTGATGATCAGAAACATTTTGTGTGACAAACATGCAAAAGAAATCAGGAAGGGGGCAAATAGTTTTTCACACCACTGTATCTTAAAAGAAGTTGCATGTACCCACGGCACTGACATTTCTAGATTTCTTGAAAATGAATTAATGTGTCTCAAAGCCAGACAAATTAATTTAAGATAGAAATTAGTATGCACAATGCTGAACACATAATAAAAAGCTAATAAATCTACTGGGTCCTTCTTGAAATATTTTAACAGAAAAAAAAAACTAAAGGCTGAGATTGTTCACCTCAAAATGCACATTCTTTTGTCAAAATACACATACATGTACTAAGAACTTTAGTCAAATTCACTTCTCAAGGCATGTAACTTAGGTTTGAGTTGTTTTCATCTGTCATAAAGAGTTAAGAGCATGACCTGGATGAACTCAAAAAAGTCACTTAGTTTCTCTGAGTAGCTCAGATAAAGAGCATATATTAAGCCACACGCAATCGCCAGTGTATCTGCCCAAAGGCTGTGAGACATTATAAATTGATCTTCAAGAATAATGGCCACAAAGAGTGGCTGAAAAGGAATCAATGCAGACATGTTGTCTTCATCCACCACTGTCACCAGAGCCACAGCCCCCCTTTGAAATTCAAACACCTCCTGCTAAAAAAAGGAAACACACTTTTTTCGCCCTCTTTCTGAAATGCACAATTGCCCTCGCTTAAAGTATTCTTCACATCATAGGAGAATGATGGACCTACAAAGACCCTTGGCCACCTATTGAGATGCTCAGGTAAATTTATATTATCTGAAATTACTACCATGTCATCAGTGCTGTTTGAGCCAAGATTAGAGTCAGCTTTGCTGGACTATATTTATAGTTGCCTTTGATGGAAGATCCTCTATATTCACTAAATTACAAAGGGCACTATCAAAATCAGGATCTTGATACTGTAGTCAAAAGTCATGGGCCAGGTTCAACTTACTTTTCAGCTCTAATATGAGGCCATTAACACACTCAGAGCAATAAAGCAACATGAGATTTTCTGTTTTCTTTGTCATGGATGACTTAATTTGAGAGGCACTGCCATTTTAAGTTTATTACAGAAACCTATAAGAAGCACAAAACATTAAGGTTCAAGCATCTGCACGTAACAGCACTGCATTTATAACATCTTATGTTCCAATACTATTAAATAATATTGAAAAAAAATAATAGTCTTCACCTTTAAATATATCAGGTAGTCCTTGGTTTCACTGAAATCACCAGACAAAAAAACAAAATGACTGCTGGATGTTGCACTCCTCTTTTACTCAAACGAAATTAAATGTTTAGTGGGGAGAATGTTCTTGCTTGACACTTTGTAAACTAACAATTGAACCTTGTTGTTCAGTTGGCATACAGATTTCACTGAATACTCCATTCCTTCTTGAACTGTTAACTCATATGAGTGAATATATTCAAAATAGCAAGTCTCAAAGAAGATTTCATTGGCAAAAAATATGTTTGTAATCTCTTTAAACTTGGGCAAGGCTGCATGTACCCCAGAACAGAGTAATATGCCAATGAAGAAAGGTGTGCCATCAATAGTTTCCTTTTGTGTGCCAAATACACTATTGCCTTCTGTAAAGCTTCTTACAAATGTACATTCCTCTGTGGAAAATGATTCAATAAACACAGATCCCACTTTTAATGTCTTAATTGATGGTTTGAAAAATCTCTGTGATGACAAGTAAAAAAAAAACATTATGTTTTGTATCTCTCTGACAAAGTTAAAACATTTTTGAAGTTATGCATGTCATGAACACCTTGTGTTTCCCCTCAGATCTTATTGTCCAAAGATGCAGTACAGGACCATAACACTTAATGAGATAAGAGCAGTGCTCAACATAATGATGTTTTGGCCACAACTGAAAGATAGGAAAGACCTCCTGAAGCAGCTGTCTGTGATCAGAAATATTAACAGATATGTACTATACAGTTTCTTCTGTGAATGTACTAAATATAGTAAGATCTATTATATCGTTTAACTTCATTATGATCTCCCAAAATCTTTCCCCTTCTGGTACTCTTGAGCTTATCAGAAGTGGCGGCAGTCTAAGCAGACTGTGGTTCTCATACCCATTCCCACCAATTCTTCCTTGCGTGGCAAAATTTTGTGGAATTGGGTGGGGTTGGTAAAATGGTAAGGAAAAGATATTATTGCCATATTTAAATCCTACAGAGAAAAATATTTTTTTGTTATCATACCTTTCAAACACAGCAAATTCCACAGGAACCACACCTTCAAAGAGGTCATGCAAGATGTCAGGTGGAAGTCATGTCATGGGATGGAAATATGAGATATGGTTTAGAAAGGACAGAACTGTTTTCAACACCATAATACTTTTAACTGTCATTCCTCTGTCATTGCTCTGTATTGCATGATTGAAGTGAACATGTTCATCTTTTGTCCTCCTCTGAAAATTACCACTAATTACATCTAATATCTATATGTTTGACGTGGTAGAAAGGCAAAACTGGCAGCAATACATAGATCTAAAACTTTCATTGAGAGCAGCTAGCCCATGTGCAGCAAGGTTATCAGCAAGAACAAGAGTAGACTGTGCCTTTGACGTAGTCACCATACATTTCAACATAGACACCTTTCTTTTTCCATCTTCTTTAAATTATTCAAGATGGACGCAAACACTTTTCCATACCCAAACTGTTATGCACCATTAGAATTGTTGTGTGGAGTTGTAGTGCAGTATGATACTTTACTGACTGGTTAGCCAATGTCCAATAACCTGTACATAGTTTGTATATTTTCATTGAAGAGTGTTTGCAATTTCAAAATCATCTATATATAGAGTTATAGCTAACTTCAAGCCTTCATCTGAGAGAAGGGAGTTTTCTTGACAGTACAAGCCATCACTATGTGATGAATACTGGCCTGATGAATATGGTGAATACTGATGAATATGGTGGGTTTGTGTATTTTCCTAAATACTTCTGCTATTTATTTTTTTAAGCAATGCTTGTTGAGATAAGAGAATGGGTACATACATGAAGGTATACTGTGATAACTCAATAAGGTATTCAGCATGTTTAATATATGGAAACTTGTCCTCATAAGATGATTTTCTGCTCTTAGAAGTGGAAATGAGGCTTCAGAGGAGATTGATTTGCGAAAAGTGTTACTCTCTAAAACTGTTTGCACAATTTTCTTTACAACAGTATCAGTTAAAGAGAAATTGTTTTTTAAGTATTATAATAACAGCTTTTTTGATAAATTGGCTCCAACCGTGAAAATAACTGATCAATATGCTCAATGATTTCCTGTATTGCCCTCTTGGATACATAGAGAATTGTTTGCATTTTCAAAAAGAATGCTGTAAGATTAGATACTGCAACTACTATACTAATCCTTCAGTGCTGCCACCTGACACTTGTGTTGTTTCATCTTTATCAGAAATGTCTACATGATCTTGTTTAATGTAGGTATTTTGGGGAAAAATCTGACTCAATTTGCTCTACACCTGATGTATCAGAATCAGAAGCATTATGATGTACTCTGCATTTATGAGAATTAAATGTGGAGTAGACATTTGTTTTAAACATGCAGCGCATAAACAGACAAGGCACAATTTGCTTGAGCCAAAATGCCCCCTTAAATAAAGAAATGGCTCCTTAAATTCACACAGTGGGCAACGAAAAGCCAAACTGTTTGCCACACTCTGGCTGTTCGTGCAAGCTACCATTCTTAGATTAATCTAGTACAGTAGGTTAATCAGTGTATCTTGAGGGAATTAAATGTGCTAAAGGTGCATGTACACTTGTAATACAAGCATAGTAAAGGGGAAATTGTAGAATACCAGCCATGCTGGAGTCTGTAATGTCTTAGTAATTGTACACTAATGGAAGTAGAAAATGAATACAACTTCAATTTCCTCATAATGTTACTGGCGACTTAGATCTAAAATGCAAGCAAGCCTTCCTTGAAATGGACAAATCTTTTAAAATCATATCTCCAATTAATCACCTTATTTCAGAAGCAAATTGTCAATACTCTCTAATATAAATACATGACGATTAATATTTTAGAATCGAGCAGCCGCCATTTTAGACCACCCAAGTGCAGGCTAAGGTGGTTGCAAAGCTGCTGTAAAAGTTAACAAAGCTTGAGCTTGTGGCACAAGTAAAAATAAATGCAGTTGGGGGTCAACAAACATTTTGTGTTCAATGGCCATGTATTTGAATGCCATAATAATTTGAGTAACAAGTGATGGTCACAATTTAATTGAATAATTATGATATAGTTTCAATATCGCTACGTTGTGCTTATTGGGGCTTCAATTCAGAGCGCTTTTTCCTTTCGCTGTGAAGCGCAAACTGAGAGGCATGAAGAAATCCGGAAATTACTTCATTCAGTATACAAGGCAAAGCTGCCCTTGTAATATTTTCAGCAGAATAAATAATTAAGCGATTGTTTCTAATGCCTTGAGCCCTGTGCTGGCTGGGATTGGCTCCAGCAGACCCACGTGACCATGTTTGAGGATATAGCGGGTTGGACGATGATTGGCTGACTGACTGATATATTGCCTAGTATTAGCTCATGCCAGTAGATGGTGCTGTTTGTTTCATGTATACCAATAGGGTTTTTTTCAATTGATTTATGTTCTTGTCGCAAGTTGTAATATACAGAGTTCAGAAAATAAACAGTCTTTTTCCAGGATATTCATCTGGGTGGAAACTCACTTCAATACATAATATAATGAGAACCTGACAAAGTGCTTGAAGAGCAGATTGGGAGAGGCTTTAGTTCATTGTGTGTTTAAAAAAAAACAAAAAAAGCTCCTGGACTTTCCTTCCAATACCAAGAAATCTGTAATCATTGTTGAACTAATTGTGCTATTGGACCAAAGGAAAAGAACATAAATAACTAAATAAAATGCATCTGTGACATGTATTGTAGCGTTAATATATAATTTTTAGGGAGATGGGAGCTGATTTCGTTTTTCTGAAGAAAAAGCAGTGTAAAAATACAGTGAATCTATGACTCTGTCCTGGATTCAAAAATTACCTTACACATTAAAAAAATGTATACGCAAGTAGTAATTACATAAAGTTCAGCTAATGAAACTCCTACATTAATTTCATTTTCCTGCCAAAAATAAAAACATTCAGCATACAGAGGGGACATTGCCTAGTATCAAAATTTTCTATGCCTCTTGTTGCAAAAGAGAGTCAAATCAGGCCTGAATGAGCTTGTCCCTCCGGTTTATTTTGTAACTTTTAGGGATGGGCAGATTGATACTAAATTATCGATGCTTCTGATCCAGATCTTTAATTAAAAATACTGTTCACATTAAAAGTATCGATATTACACATTTACAGTAAGATTCAAGTTTATTAGAAATATTTTTTTTAAATATTTGATGGTGAGAACATGATTAAATTAAATGTGTCATAATGTGTAAAACAGGAGCTATTTTTCCTTCCGAACTTTTCATCGTCTTGCATTCATACTTGCAGTGTTGGCATCAGTCAACCAAAGCAGTGGGACTGTGTATGTGAGGCAATGGCAGAAAGAAAGTGAAGCATTGTTTGGAGTTATTTTACTCCACTGAGTGAATAATAATGAAGCAAAATGTGATAGATGTCAAAAGAACGTATGTTATTGTGGGAAAACTTCAAACCTAGTAAAATACATGAAAGTCAGTCACATTGCTGAACATGAAGAGTTACAACTGAAATAATGAAAAAAAGTGCACAGACACTCAGGCTGCAGTCTACTCTTAAAGAAGCCTTCCAGAAAGGCAGGTAACATTATTATTGTAAACTGATGTAAGGCTGTAATTGTTTGAACAGAAAATAATCAATATCTGTTTTTAGGGAGGAGTATATTACATTTATAGCTTGATAAATGGACCTATTTAGAACACATTTTTGAACCTAATATATTTATTATGTTCTTTATTAATTTTATTGTAATCATTCCATACAAATCAATAAATATTTACAAAAAATAGGATTGAGAACAAGTTGACCCCCAACCCTGAGAGAGAAAGCATGGCCAATGGGGTAAAACATAAGGCTTGATAGTATAAAACATAGGTTTCCCACTGACTTAAAAGAGGAGAGTTAGGATTCTTGCAGTTTACCAAAATAATTCTGCATGCCAAAAGTGTATTGAATGCAATCACAATTTGTTTGTCCTGCTCCACTTTATACCCATCTGGAAGAACCCCAGACACAGCTGTTAATGGGTTAGGAGGGATTGTGACACCATGGCTATCTGAAAGGTAATTAAAAATTTTGGTCCAGAATGATGTTAATTTGGTGCAGGATCAAAACATGTGACCCAGTGAGGCTAGGACTTGATTGCAGCGTTCACAGGTTGGATCCTGCCCTGGAAACATTTTGGAGAGCTTTAGGCGAGACAGATGTGCTCGATATATAATTTTGATTTGAATAATTGTATGCTTTGCGTATATGGAGCTCGAATGAATTCTCTGTATTGCTATTTTCCACTACAGTAATCCCTCCTCGATCGCGGGGGTTGCGTTCCAGAACCCCCCGCGATAGGTGAAAATCCGCGAAGTAGAAACCATATGTTTGTATGATTATTTTTATATATTTTAAGCCCTTAGAAACTCTCCCACACTGTTTATAAATATTCTCCGCACAGTTATACAGTAAACCCTTGTTTATCGCGGTTAATCCGCTCCAGACAGATAAATGAATTTCCACAAAGTAGGATTCTTTATTTATAAATGTAATATTTTCGCAGTTAGAGCATAGAAAACCTGTTTACGACCTTCTAAATACGTTTTTTAACATTATTAGAGCCCTCTAGACATGAAATAACACCCTTTAGTCAAAAGTTTAAACTGTGCTCCATGACAAGACAGAGATGACAGTTCTTTCTCACAATTAAAAGAATGCAAACATATCTTCCTCTTCAAAGTGCACGTAAGGAGCGGAGAATGTCAGAGAGAGTAAAGTAAACAATGAAAAATCAATAGGGCTGTTGCGCTTTTAAGTATGCAAGCACCGCGATAAAGCAGCGGCAATGAAGGGATCAATGCAAAGGTAGCCTTTCAGCATTTTTTACAGGAGCGTCCCTATCTTCTAAGCAAACAGCCTCTGTGCAAAAAGCCCTCTGCTCACATCTCCTCCGTCAAGCGCAGAGAACGTCAGAGAGAGAGAGAGAGCGCGAGATTAAAGCAAACAATCAAAAAATCAATAAGTGAGCTTTTGGACGCACCTCGATAAAGCGGCATTTCTTAGAGGAGCGTCCGTATCCACTAGGCAAAAAGCTTCTGTGCAAACAACACCTCAGCACACACCCTCTCCGTCAGGCGCAGAGAATGTCAGAGAGGGTGAGATAGAGGCAGAGACAAGCAAACAATCGAGCACCGCGCAGGAGGCATATCTTATAGCATTGAGGAGTTTTAGTTAATATGTAATACGTGCTCTGATTTGGTAGCTTCTAAGCCATCTGCCAATAGCGTCTCTTGTATGAAATCAACTGGGCAAACAAACTGAGGAAGCATGTACCATAAATTAAAAGACCCATTGTCCGCAGAAATCCGCGAATCAGCGAAAAATCCGCAATATACAATTACATATGCTTACATATAAAATCCGCGATAGAGCAAAACCGCGAAAGTCAAAGCGCGATACAGCAAGGGATCACTGTACTTTTCTGATAAATTAAGAGATCTTTTTCCCAGTGTCCCCTCTTAGATCATTGAAAGGGAGGGACTGTGAAATACTTTTATATATTGCATAGATGGTGTCTAAGTCCTTGAAATTGAGCAATATTTTTTCCAGCATGGACGAGGGTGCAAGATGAGGAAAATCGGGCAAGTTCTGTTTAACAAAGTTCCTAATTTGAAGATAGTGGAAGAAATGTGTAGCTGGAATGTTAAATTTGGAATGTAATTGTTCATAAGATGCAAAGATGTTGTCCATATAAAGATCTCTAAGCAAGTTAATCCCAAATTTGTTCCAGATATTAAAAACTGCATATGTTTGCGAAGGTTGAAAGAGGTGGTTCTCTTGCAGAGGTGCCAAAGATAAAAGCTTCTCCATCTTAAAATGCTTTCTACATTGGTTCCATATTCTGAGTGAGTGAAGCACAATTGGGTTATCAGTATATTGCTGATAACTTGCATTTATTGGGACACAAAGCAGGGAATATAACGAAGTACTGGAGGATTTTACTTTTATTGCGGGCCAGGTCTGTGTATGTTCATCTATTTGTATCCGGGTTTTTATAGCTTGTATGTTTGCTGCCCAGTAATAAAACTGAAAGTTAGGTAGAGCCATGCCACCTTCTGCCTTTGGTCTTTGTAGGGTCGCTCTTTGGATACGTGGATGTTTTGAGTTCCAAATAAATGAAGTTATTGTTGAATCTAATTGCTTAAAAAATGATTTATTGATGTATATTGGAATGTTTTGAAATAAAAAAAGAAGCTTAGGAAGAATATTCATCTTAACAATGTTAATTCTTCCAGCTAGAGTGAGATAAAGGGTTGACCATCTATGCAAGTCTTGCGTAATTTTTTCCATGCAGATGGCAACATTTTGTTGATAAAGAGCTTTATGTTTACTTGTGATGTTTACCCCTAGGTATTTAAACTGTTCTGCAATAATAAAAGGTAGGGTGTATAATCTAATATTATATGCTTGAGAATTCGCTGGAAAGAGTACACTTTTATTCAGATTTGTTGAAATTCTGTAAGTGCTATTACAGGCACAGAATTTTGTGGATCTGATATATACAGTACCATAGCATCTGCATAAAGAGAAATTTTCTGTTCCAGTCCTTCTCTGATAATCCCCTTTATCTGATCAGCATTTCGACAATGTATTGCCAGTGGTTCAATGGCAATCGCATACAGCAGCGGTGACAAGGGGCATCCTTGTCTAGTGCCACGTTCTAGTTTAAAGTAGTCTGAGCAAATGTTATTGATACAAACTGAAGCTTCTGGGTTAGTATACAGTAATTTAATCCATGCACAAATGTTTGGGCCAAACCCAAACTTCTCCAATGTAGTAAAAAGGTATTTCCATTCAATCATGTCGAATGCTTTTTCTGCATCCAATGATAATAATATTTCTGGGGTGTTTGATTTAGTTGGTGAGTATATTACATTAAACAGGCGTCGAAGATTTGAAGATAAGTGCCGGCCCCTAATAAATCCAGTTTGGTCTTGTGATATTACCGAAGGGAGCACTTTCTCCATCCTTTTAGCTATGATTTTTGAGAGTATCTTAACATCATTATTCAGAAGTGAAGTTGGTCTGTATGATGCACATTGTAATAAGTCCTTATTTAGTTTAGGAAAGACGGTGATTAATGCTTGGCGAAAAGTTTGAAGAAGAGTTTGATTTCTTATAAAATTCTGCAGGGTAGCCATCAGGGCCTGCTGCTTTCCCGCATTGAAGTGACTTTATAGCATCTAGTAATTCTGATAGCGCCAGAGGTTTATCCAGTTCCTCCGCACCAAGTATCTATTTGTGCTATCTGTAATGTATCCAGAAATGTATTAGATTGTGTGCTGTCTTCTTTAAACTCAGTAAAATATAAGGATTTATAGTAGTCTCTAAATGTGTGCATTATATTTTTATGATCGATGATTTTGTTCGTGTTGGTGATTACTGGGATTGCGTTGCAAACTTCTTGCTTGTGGATTTGATGAGCTAAAAGCTTTTTAGCTTTCTCTTAGTAATGATGTCTAGATTTATAAATTAGTTGTTCAGTTTCTTTAGTTGTCAAGAGGTTGAGTTCTGAATGCAGAGCCTGCCTTTTCCTATGTAGAGCTTCGCTTGGAAGCCTGGCAAGTTCTTCATCTATTCTAGTAATTTTGCTTTTTAACTCTGATACTTTCTTGGTTTCTAATTTATTTCTGTGGGAAAGATATGAAATAATCTGCCCTCTTAAGAAGGCCTGTAGAAATCTCTGAGGATGTATTTGTCTCTAGGAAGAAACTGATTTGTTTGGATATAAATTCTGTACAATTCTCGTCTGCTAATAGAAGCGGGTTGAGATGCCATCTGCGAGGTGTGTGTGGGGCATAGTGACTTTAGCTCCAAGATCAGAGGTGCATGGTCGGAAATATCAATAGCATCGTACTTGTAAGATTTATTTGTAGGCAAGAAATTATTATCTATAAAGAAAAAATCAATTCTTGAGTAGCAATGATGTACTGGTGAGTAGAAAGAATATGTTGTTGAGTTTGGGTTTAGAAACCTCCAGGGTCTGATAAGTTGTGGTCAGTTATAAACTTTGTAATTATCTTTGCAGTGTTAGATATCGTCCCCCCTGTGATAGAAGTCCTATCTAAGAGTGGATTTAAAACACAATTAAAGTCCCCAGCCATTATAATTTTATGAGTGTTCACATTGGGAATGGATGCAAATAAATTTTGTATAAATTCCTTATCATCAACATTAGGTGCATAAGCATTTATCAAAATCATTTTACAGTTAAATAAGTTGCCCATGACCATCACATATCTCCCTTCAGGATCTGATACTACATCTGATGCTACAAATGAGACTATTCTATGTATGAGAATTCCCACACCTCTAGTTTTCTTTGTAAAGCTAGAATGGAACATTTGGCCAGTCCAGTCCTTTTGCAGCCAGAACTGATCCTTGCTTAGTAAGTGGGTCTCCTGTAAAAATACTATTTTAGCATTTAAACCTGTTAGGTGAGAGAATACTTTTTTTCTCTTTAATTCGTGATTCAGGCCTTTAACATTCCAGCTCACAAAGTTAACTGTCCCATCATGGAGACATTGATTCTGAATTTTTGATGTCATTTTATAGTCTTAACTGGAAGTGAGACAGCTTTAAACTTAATTTCCTATTTCCCCAAGAGTTATTGCCATGCAGCCTATTGTTACGTTGGTAGTTATAATTATTGGAATTAAAGGGATAGATTAGATATAGATATATCCTGCTGTCTTTCTCTACCCCCCTTATCCCCCCACCCTCCCATTTTGCCTCCCCACGTGTGGCTGGACCCCACTTCACGCAGTCCCGGTCCTCTGACATACCTAGAGACAGAGCACATCCAAAGCAAAACAAGTGCCCATGCAGCGGCGTTTTAGGATTAAAAAATAGAGATATCTATTGCCAATATAGTCTAAATACTATATGCCTAAAATATAATCATTAACAAACTATAAACTTAAAATATAATCTTCAGCAATCTTAAAGTATTAAGATAATAAACCCGGGGAATGGTGTTAGAAAGTGGTCCAGAATAAGCATAGTAAGTCTTAATGCAATAATAACAATAACAATAAACCAAGGGTATGATGTTAAACAGTCTCCTTTAGGGTATTAGAAAAAATAAGTAAATTAATAAATAAATAAAAAAAATAAACACACATGTCTATAACTGTACTTAAAACATAAACAGATACCGTCCGAGTAATAAAAAGGATGTATAATTATAATACCCGTATCATTACAGATAGATCAGACAGTAGGTTATTTATCCTTGCCATGTCATGACAGGCTACGAATCACTATTGTGTTTCAGAAAAGTGTCGGGATCAGCTTTCTTAATTCCTTTTCTGTTTCTTCCTTGTTGGCGAAGACACTGAATTGGCCTTGCACTTCCACTTTCAGTTTGGCAGGATACAAGAGGCTGTTTTTGATATCGGCTTGCCGTAACCGCTGTTTAATGTTGTAGAAGGCTGCACATTTAGCAGCTGTTGCGGGAGAGAAATCAGGGAAAATATGAATGTGGATATTTTCATATATAATCTCTTGCTTGTGTCTGAGGAGTTCCATCACCTGTAGCTTAAATAATAATCTCTCGAATCGGATAATAAAAGACCTAGGTCTAACGGTATTTGATCCGCGTATGCGATAAGCCGCTGCTATTTTAGAATCTGATTTAAAGTCTTCTCCAATTATTTTAGAGAATAGTTCAGCTGCGAATTTCACTGGGATTGGACTTTCACGATTCTTAGCTAGACCCTCGATTCTAATATTATTCCTTCTGCTTCAATCTTCCAGAGCAGCAAGTCTGTCTCTGAGTTTTTTGTATTCAGAGTTGCCAGCTGTTGCTTTTCCTTCATCAGTGGCAGCTAGATTTTCATCTGTTTCAATCTGAGTCGTGAATGTCTCCTTGACATCCTCCAGCTGATCGGCGAGTGTGCTCAGTTTAGATGTGGTTTCCTGAATGTGCTCTTCAGTTTTACCCTGCATATCTTTAAAGACTGCCTCAAAGCAAATATATATGCGTTTCTCCAAGTCTTTATTATCCTGCTGCAGCTCCCATCACAGCTTCTCATTTGCCTTCTCGCTTTTCCTTATATTTTTCTTTATCTCTTGCTTAAGCTCAGCAATCATCACCTTCAGTTCAGACAGATCATTTCTGCTTTCGTGCACCGTACGTGAGGCAGTGGGCTCTATTACAGCCGGTGTTCCCGGCTCGCTTGGAGTATATGAAAGCGCGGACTGCAAGGCCTTTTCCAGTTTTAGATGATCTTCTCCAATCGGTGAGCTATCGTGACCTGCGTCACTCACACTCATACATTCGCTTCCCATTTTGCTCTCAGCTGGAGACGATGTAGTGGACCGTGGTCCCGAGGAGTCTGGGCTTTTGCCCATCTGATCCAGGTCAGTCTCTAAAAGGCCATACCTTGAGTTTAGACTTGGACTTGTCGGTCTGAGCTTGGATGTAGCTTTAGTTTTCATTTCTTTCTGAGACCCTTTCTTGCTGGCCATGTTTATATATGCTTGCATATTACTATAGTAGTACCCTCAGGTTGGATAAATACAGGATATCTCAGGATAATAAGATAATATAAAAAAAATGACACCGCTGCTAACAGAGCTCCGCTTCAGATGTCCATCTCTCGCAATGGACAAGACCAAATCTTAAAAAAAAAAAAAAATGATTCAATATTATCTTTAATTCCACTTGCCTTGTATTGGACTTCTCCACTCACCTGTAGTCATACCTAGTAATAATAGCATCTTGAAAAAAATATTTTTCAGCAGCCCAAGTGTTACACCCTTTTGAGAGTGAAATTTAAATAGAAAATGAAACCGAAAATGTTTCTGATGTATCTTAAAGTGACTCTTGCTCAGTATTTTCATCATTATACTCTTTACACTTCTGACTGCATACATTTAGCATTTTGCATGTTTTATAGTAAAGAATAGAAATGTAATTTTTGAGCCAAAAAATGCAACACTTTTTACATGTTTTTTCGAGAAAAAATGTAATGCTAATGCTTGTTGTTTTACAGATCATTTGCAGAAACTGAACATGTTTAATAATTTGTTAATAAACAAGCAATGAAGTGTGATCTCTGGCACTATATGTAATAGTCTACTAATGCAAAATCTTTAAAGTGTGACGTTTTGATGCCCATACATACTGTAATTTTTACAGAAGATTAACCCTTCTTTAAGATGACACTGTGGCTCCATCTGTATTGGTGTTGGTATCGGCAATACTAGCCTTAGTATATCACCTGATATTGGATCAAAAAGAAAATTAGCAATATCGGCCATCACTACTTTTCACTTGTGTGATTAGTATGGCATGGATAGATTGGAATGAGGGGATTGTTTCACTCTTATTACAAGACTCTGGAGAACAGGAGGGTCTCTTATAAAATTTGTGGTGGTGCAATTAAGTAATTCAAACACTGGAGAGTCTACTGCCAGCCGTTAACAAGATGCACTGATCTCCATGATTTTAACATTAAAAGACTAACCAGCATATATTGATTAGTATGTCTAGGTCTTCACATACTGGTAAACAATTGGGGTAAAGATAGTTCTGAGACAAAATATTTGAAGCAGCATTTTTTATTAACATGAATACACCAATTAATCACAAATTATCGTGAGAAGCATATAAATTAGTTTTTCTTTGTGTTGTATTAGCTCTTAGACTCAACTTAGAAAAAGCAATGAATACAAAACATTAGAATAAAGTTAGCTTTACTAAAAATATGGCAAAATAATATCTTACTCAAAATGAACTGATTTATTATTTTTTGTTTTTGAGTTTGTGGTAATATATCTATAAGTTTAATTTATTAAGATGTGCTGTTTGGAATTCTGGGCCACTGCCAATATCTCATAATGTCTATGTATTTATCTGCCAATTCCAATGGCAATGCTAAAATACACATTTATAAGATACAGAGAAACATAAGACTTGATCTGTCTGGAAAATGAAGGTCTATGTTTTAGTTTTGAAAGATGGCACTGAATATAATGCTAAATTTGCATACATGCTATTTGGCAGATGCAGGGATTTCAGACAGGAGCACCAATCCCAAGGAATGAAAATCTACTGAAATACTGGAATAACTACTGGAGTTTGTTTCCTACCATTGCCAAAGAAGTACACAAGTTCCTGTCAGTCTCATTTACTACTGAGGACAGTGAGAGATTATTCAGTGTGACTTCCAATGTGAACAATGAAAAGAGAAACAAATTTCCTGCAACAAGGCAGAGATGCTTTTGTTTGTTAAGAAAAACCTTTCCATCATGATAGAACAGAATGATAAACATCTGGAAAAAAGTTATTGTTATTTGTTGTTTACCCTTGTACACTTTTCCCTTTTTTAAATTTTCATTCTTTTAGTTGTGGTAAGGTTTATTCCATCAAAAAAAAGAAAAAAATATTATGTAGCATTTAATACTGCAGCCTGTAAAACAAAGGATCAGATAGCCATTTAAATGTAGTTGAGCAGAAGCCATTATTTAAATTATTGTAAATAATCTGCAAAAATTATCATTATTCTTGAGTGGTATTACTTATTCCATTTTCATTGTATCATTTTACCCTTTTTCAATTACTGTATATACTCACATATAAGTCAGGTCTTGTAAACCAAAAAATCGATCATAACATCAGACCCCATCGTATACACTCGTTCAAAAATACGACACTTACATTTTTTTTTACATCTTCTTGCTTCCTCCAAACTTGCACCAGTTTCTCAGACACATCAAATTTTATTACAGCAGCTCAGTTGCCAATTTATTTTGCCTCTTCAATGACTTTCAATTTAAAACCAGCGTCATTTTTTCTTCTGATGGAACGCTCCATCGTAGATAAGGGATGCTCTTATGCTAAAGGTGTATGAGAGTGTGAGATACAAAAAACACTAAACAGTGCAAACGTCGCTTCGGAATAGTTCAGGTATTATCATGTGGTCATGTTGGCACAATATATAGAAAAAAAAGGCAGTGTGCTCCGTGATTACTCTCTCAGGTGGGCATTAGCATGTCAATCTCTTGGACCAATAGCGTGAGTTTTTCGCGTTTGACTTATATGACCATTATTTTAAAATACTGCAAATTATACGGTAAAATCAAGCCCCGACTTATATGTGGGAGAACTTAAACGCAAGTATATATGGTATTGTTGAATTTGTTCCATCAAAAAGAAAAAGAAAATTATAATTTAAAGCAACAGCCCACAAAACTATTTCCCATATAACCAAAATATAGCCACCCAAATGTGGCAAATATCATTTGTTTTTAATGATTGAATGGGCTATGTGAAATTGTTATACAAATAAATGTTACATTTCTTTGTAATTCTCATCCTTTTACAAAGGCTATCACATTTAGATTAGAATCTTAATATTAAAAGTAAACATATGGTATTTGAATATAGGGTAAAAATGTTTGGTGCTTGAATGCATGTCTATATTTGCTATTTTTTTTAAATATTTTATTACTAATAATTTTTTACTTTTTCAATGTAAATCATGAAGTGCTTAAGGGTTGCTCATTATCGTTTGAGATACTTGGGTGAAAACAGTGGCTTTAATGAATGTGATTGACTCTCTCACAAATGCAATGCACTTTCTAACTAGAATGTCCATCCATCCCTCCATCCATTTTCCAACCCATTGAATCCAAACACAGGGTCACGGGGTTGCGCTGGAGCCAATCCCAGCCAACACAGGGTGCAAGGCAGGAACCAATCCCGGGCAGGGCGCCAACCCACCCCAGCTAACTAGAATGTTCATAAGATAAACAAACAATATGGTCTGTGATTGCACAAACAAAGTAAATGCAGTCATTTGTTTTCTTTTTTTCCCTACAGCCCAGAAGACATTCTATCCCTGTATCTCTTTTTTACAGTCAATAAACTGAAGCACTCTGATCCTTTAAGTGTTTTACAAATGAAACAAGTGTATTAAATGTTGCTTTGGGGTGGTTTTGTATTTTCTATGTACAGTAAATCACCTACATATGAACCTTCAATTCAAGAACTTTCAAAGATGCGAATGTGCATGTCCAATAAATTAGTTAAAGTTAAAAATTATACCATAACTTCAAATTTTGAGGCAGCGCTCAAGTTAGTTTGCATGTCTGCCACTAAGCGGAGCGCAAAACTCACACTATTAATGCTTACATTCTCAGTCACATATGTACATTCTCTACAAGTGGTTGAGGTTTTGGTTGTATGTCTGCTTACGCTGAGTAAACACGCTTCATTTCATGCCCAAGAATCCAGAATGAATTGTATAAGCAGCGGTGATGTACTACTAAGAAGCTTAAAGCGAGGTGAAAAGGTGGTCATCATAGCTTTTTCATATAACATGAACTGTTCAATGATCAGCACAATTCTGAAGAACAAGAGCAAGATCATGGATTATGGAACATATTTTTGGCACATATGCCAGCTTGCTAGCGGTAAGCATCTACCAAGATCAGCTGACTGAAAACATGAAAAAAAGAACTTGGTAATTTGTTGTTAAAATGCACTTGAAATCAATACAAAAATATACATACAATAAATAATATGTGGGTCACAGACTTGCATAAGAGAGGAGAAGGTGAGTCCAGATTTCTAAAAAAAGATCACTTTTATTGTCATCTCAAAATTATCCACATGGGAGCTGTCTCTTTAGCACAATTAAAAACCCCAGCATGCACACAATGACACAGTTGACATCTTGCAGTCACTTCCTTCTCAGATTAAAAGAGTAGACAGACTTCATGCACAAAGTAGAAAACATCAAGTGAGCACACGGCCAAGTCATCAACCGGTTTCAAATTTTCCCCCGCATCAACCAGTGGGTGACAGACATTTACTCAGCGAGCCTCTGAACTTGAAGTTGTACTGCCGGTGGATAAGCAATCCCTGCCTGCGTTAACAGAGTTTCGGCATACAGCGCAATTGGGGGGTCTCAAAAATCTCACAGTTAAATATTAACTTTTACAAACTTTTTGTACTGTTCATACTGTACAAATAACATGTTTTCGATAAGAGTTGAGGAGAGAGAGGTATGGTAGGTCTGCATACGTAAGCTCATTTACTAGCAGTGAGATCAGCTGATAGAAAATGGGAATTAAAATAACTTTCAGGTGTTTGTTATTAAAATGCATTAGAAATAAAAAAAATACAATTGTCAACTTTTTAAAGCACTTTCTTATGTACAAATAGCTATACATGTACATGTTTTCTATATGAAGTTGAAGGTTGGGGGTTGCATTGTGATCGTTGGGTGCCTTGGCTAACTTTTCTGGACTTATGAACAAATTGGACTTGTGAACACGCCTTTAGAACAGAACACATTCATATGTAGGGGACTTACTTTATTATAATAATTTATTTAACTGGCAGCCTTTTTCAAAGTAACTTGCAAAATAATCTTTAAAATTGGTTTGTGTTTATTTATGAAACTACTAAGTTAACATGCACCGAACAAAAAAATCATAAAGGAAAGAAGCATAGACCTTAGTTCATTCACTAGATGAAAAGTAGTGACCTTTAAAAGGGGATGTTTAATGCACAGGATGCTGCCATTAAAAATTTAGAACAAATTAGGTTAAAAATTTCAAAACACATTTAGGCTTATCCTAAAAAGTTATGCGTAAAAACAGATTTGTAAAATCTCACAACATTGCACAGCATGTCTTAAGTAATATGATGCCGAAGTTAGGGTAAAACCAACTACCACTCTTTTACATTCTTTGACTTTTTTTTTTGCCTTCCAAGAGTTTTTATACATTTGAAATATTCACGATAATCGATATGACACCTCTATTTAGTACTTATAATGTACAGTAAAGATCTATGCTGAGCTATTTTTTTGCCTTTTTTTTCTTTTCTACTACCATCTGCCAACGTGTTCTCCAAGAAATTCAAAGAGCATGCATGTCCTCTTGTCATTTATCTTGGCCCTTTTCTGTTGTGGACAATCTGGTTGTGACTCACTTGTTTGCATTTTGTTTGACACAAGTTCCATCTGAGCTTGCAACATTTCAAGTGCTAGTGATATTACCTCTGCATTGAAATAGCAGTCATTGTATCTCGGGTCTATAATAATGGTAAACATAGTACATGGGTTCTGTGTAAATGTCAATGAAATGATTGTTTACAGTCTGTAAGAGAGTTAATGCATTAAAAAGACTGTTGAACCATTATAAGCCAAGGCTTCAGATTGGCAGATTTCTTTTGCCAGTTGTTCAAATGGAGTGAGGAGTGTGATTATGTTCTCAGTCAAACCCTGTTGATAGGGGTTAAAATTGCAGGTAACTCAAAATTGGAAGCATAAGCCACAAGGGCTGTTTTCTGCTCCAGGAAGCTTGGCAGCATATAGAATGTACTATTCCAACTAGTCAAAAAGTCTTATTGAAGCATTTTCGGCTGCATACCAAGTTCAGTTTGTATAGTTTTGAAACAAGATTTGGCTAATTATGATTATAAAATGGCTGACTATTTTTCTGCCAATTGCTATTATATCCCTGACACTGGGAAAATACACCATCATTCATGGCAAGCTGTAAAGTATGAGTCATACACGATAAACATGGGATCCCACATTACCCCATAGCCTTTGTAATGTGTTGTCTCGTAGTAGTACATGAACATCCTCTTTGAGTATTTTCCATGTTTCAAACATTCTTTTAAAAGCCACAGAGTGCAGCACCTGTTTTAGATCCAGAGCATTCTTGAGCATGCAAGATTGCTTTCTGTAATTCAAAATTGCGGCTGATCCAATGTGCAGTTAAACTAAGCATATTAAATGAACTCGTATGAGATATCCATATATCAGTGGTAAAGCTTATGGCTGTCATATCGTCAGCAAGGAGTTTGTGCACATTACTTTTCACAATATTATTAAGCACTGAATGTGCTACCTCAGAGAAATAATGGTGACTGGGTATCAGATAACAGGGCTCGAGATGCTCAATCAGCCTTTGAAATCTTGTATCTTCTACAGCAGAAAATGGCTGACTGTCCAAAGCAATAAATTCCATCACTTTTGCAGTAATTGTTTGGGCTTTAGGACTATCGTTATCAAATTTTTTAAGTAACTGATTAACAGGCTGAACAAATGCATTTTTTGATTTTGTGCACAGTGGCGCAGGATTCTTCTGTTTTGCTCTGAGGAATTCTGTATATTTGTCAGGATGGCTGGTCTTTAAGTGTGTAATTAAGTTTGAACATAGTGAAATTTCACACTTTGGTCCTTCAGCGCAAGACATTCGTTGAACAAGTTTTACAAATGGCATATTTTTCTGTCACTCTCATTTACTGTAAAAAAACTTCTACACCGCAGACATTTTCGTGCAGTAGCTTAGCATCTCCTAAACATTTTGTTCATCTGGAATACACTGAATGCATCATCAAATAATTGGTTTGAATTATCAGTCAAATTTAGTCTTTGGTCCAATGGGTTATTTTAACCCATTATCTGATGATACAGATATGTATCCGATATTATCTGGCATCCCTAGTAAGTAGATATATTTTTACTGTTTGCTCATTTAAGTTCTTTCCCTTGTTTTCATATATAATTGTATTTTTATCCAACAAAATAACCACCCTTACTTGAAATGCATTGGTCAGAATTATTATTGACTAAGCATTATACATTATAACAGGAACTTCCAATTGTAGCATATGGCGCACACACCCTTTTGAATTTTGACTGATTTTGTGTAAACACTGATGTAATCTTCAAAGTTTCTATGAATATTTCAATTTCGACTGTACTTTATTTTAAATACTCTATTTTTCTTTATAATACTCTTTCTGAAAAACATGGAAAATAATTTTCCTGTGGTTATGTAAATCAACTTAGCTATTATAGTACTTTCTGTATTATTAAATATCTAGATAACACGTTTATATCCTGTTTATACGGATTTATTTGGTTCAATCAACTTAATTTACTATAATTTCTCACTTTTGTCAATGTATTATATTTATATGTGCATTATTTATACATTATGTTTAAACATTGGGTCTATTTCATTTCTTCATTTTTTGTTATTGCAAGGAAGAGATTTTTTTCTTTTTTCTTTTTGTTTTCTTTTTTATCATTAATCCTGTTATCCTTTGATTTTCTTTTGTGTTTTTCACAGTACATTAGATAGATAGATACTTTACTAATCCCAAGGGGAAATTCACATACTCCAGCAGCAGAATACTGATTAAAACAATATTAAATTAAAGTATTAAAAAAACCAGGTAAAAACAGACAATAACTTTGAATAAAGTTAGCGTTTACCCACCAGGGGTGGAATTGAAGAGTCGCATAGTGTGGGGGAGGAATGATCTCCTCAGTCTGTTAGTGGAGCAGGACAGTGACAGCAGTTTGTCGCTGAAGCTGCTCCTCTGCCTGGAGATGACATTGTTCAGTGGATGCAGTGGATTCCCCATGATTGACAGGAGCCTGCTCAGTGCCCGTCGATCTGCCACGGATGTTAAACTGTCCTGCTTCATTCCTACAATAGAGCCTGCCTTCCTCACCAGTTTGTCCAGGTGTGAGGCATCCTTCTACTTTATGCTGCCTCCCCAGCACACCACCGCATAGAAGAGGGCACTAGCCACAACCGTCTGGTAGAACATCTGCAGCATCTTATTGCAGATGTTGAAGGACGCCAACCTTCTACGGAAGTATAGTTGGCTCTGACCTTTCTTACACAGAGCATCAATATTGGCAGTCCAGTCCAATTTATCATCCAGCTGCACTCCCAGGTATTTATAGGTCTGTACCCTCTGAACACTGACTCCTCTGATTATCACGGGGTCTATGAGGAGCCTGGGCCTCCTAAAATCCCCAACCAGTTCCTCGGTCTTTTTGGTGTTCAGGTGTAAGTGGTTTGAGTCGCACCATTTAACAAAGTCCTTGATTAGCTTCCTATACTCCTCCTACTGCCCACTCCTGATGCAGCCCACAATAGCAGTGTCATCAGCGAACTTTTGCACGTGGCAGGACTCAGAGTTGTATTGGAAGTCTGATGTATATAGGCTGAACAGGACCGGAGAAAGTACAGTCCCCTGCGGTGCTCCTTTGTTGCTGACCACAATGTCAGACCTGCAGTTCCCGAGATGCACATACTGAGGTCTGTCTGTAAGATAGTCCACGATCCGTGCCATCAGGTGTGACTCTACTCCCATCTCTGTCAGCTTGTCCCTAAGAAGCAGAGGTTGGATGGTGTTGAAGGTGCTAGAGAAGTCCAAAAACATAATTCTTACAGTGCCACTGTCTCTGTCCAAGTGGGAGAGGGATCGGTGTAGCATATAGATGATGGCATCCTCTGCTCCCACCTTCTCCTGGTATGCGAACTGCAGAGGGTCGAGGGCGCAGCTGACCTGTGGCCTCAGGTAATGAAGCAGCAGCCACTCCATGGTCTTCATCAAATGTGATGTCAGAGCGACAGGCTGGAAGTCATTCAGCTCACTAGGACGTGCTACCTTTGGGACTGGGGTGATACAAGATGTTTCCAAAGCCTCAGGACTCTCCCCTGTTCCAGGCTCAGGTTGAAGATGCTCTGTAGAGGACTCCCCAGTTCCAGCGCAGTCGTGGTGATACTCCATCTGGACCCGCTGCTTTGCTGGCATGAAGTCTCCTCAGCTCTCTGCTCACCTGTGCTGCTGTAATTGTGGGTGGGGATGTCTCTCCTATGGTGGTATCAGCAGAAGGATGGTTGGAGGATGCAGTACTCCGAGGTGAGAGTGGGTTAGGTGGTCAAACCTGGAAGTTGTTCATTTGGTTTGTCCACGCCTCTCATCATGAGCTGCAGCCAGTGATGATCTTCATCCCATCCCACACTTCCTTCATGCTGTTATTCTGCAACTTCTGCTCCAGCTTTCTCCTGTATTGCTCCTTTGCCGCCCTGAGCTGGACTCGGAGTTCCTTCTGCACGCGCTTGAGCTCATGCTGATCAACGCCTTTAAAAGCCCTTTTCTTCTGGTTCAAAAGGCCATTGATGTCACTTGTAATCCATGGCTTGTTGTTAGCATAGCAGCATACTGTTCTTACTGGAACTACAATGTCCATACAGAAGTTGATGTAGTCAGTAGTGCAGTCAACAACCTCCTCAACGTTCTCACTATGTGATCCCTGCAGGATATCCCAGTCTGTAGTTCCAAAGCAGTCTCTCAGAGCCTGCTCTGCCTCAGGGGACCACTTCCTGAATGAGAGTGTGGTTGTAGGTAGCTCTCTCACTCTTGGTTTGTAGTGAGGCTGAAGCAGAAACAGGTTATGACCTGCTTTCCCAAGCGCAGGCAGCGAGGTGGCGCTGTATGCGTCTTTAACGTTTGCATACAGTAGGTCAATAGTCCTATTTCCCCGGGTGTTACAATCCACTTACTGGGAGAAGGCAGGTAATGTTTTGTCCAGTGTTACATGGTTAAAGTCTCCAGCGATTAGCACAAGCGCCTCAGGGTGCTGCGTATGTAATTTAGCAACCCCGGAATGGATGACGTCACTCGCTATCTCCGCATTCGCTCGAGGGGGGATGTAAACAATAACACCAATCACGTGTACAAACTCTCTGGGCAAGTAATAGGGACTCAAACTTACAGCCAAGAGTTCGATGTCCCTGCAGCAAGTGGAGATTTCAATGTTTACTTGTCCAGAGTTGCACAATCTTGTATTGACATAGAGAGCGACTCCCTGTCCTTTCTGCTTCCCGCAGGTACTTGTGTCTCTGTCCGCTCTAACTGTGCTAAACCCGGGTAGCTTCACGTTAGCATCTGGGATGTTAGGTGTTAGCCACATTTCACTAAAACACTGCAAACTGCATTCTCTGTAGATCCTGAAATTTTTCATCAGTGCAGCCAGTTCGTCGATCTTATTTGGTAGTGAGTTCACATTTCCCAGGATCATAGAAGGCACCGAAGGTTTGTAGCTCCACTTTCTTGCTAGATGCTTGGCTTTTATTTTAACACCGGCTCTGTTGCCCCGATACCACCTTCTTACCTCGTCAGGTAAATAGGGAACCACACCGGCGTGCGCATTTGTTCTTAGCGCTTGAAGTTGACTACTTGAATACACAAGTCTCAGTGTGTAAAAATCCATCTCCAAGTAGTAAAAAGTGTCCAGGGAACGAGTCCACATGAAAAAAAGTGGTAGGAGTTAACAGTGAAATAACGAAAAATACTGTAGAGAAAAAGGTAGAAAGATAAAGACAGTATAAATTATACTTAAAATATTTTTTGTGAATTAAATATATTTTCATTATATTACATTTTCTTTTTGTTTTGTCAGTTATTTTTATATTTATATTATTAATCTTATTTTGCTTCCCTTCTTATCCTGTTAGTTCACCATTCCATATCCTTTGTAAGAATTCTAGAAATGTGTTTGTTGTATATTCACAACTAATACTCAAAAAAAAATCCTTTCTTTTCTTTTGAAAGAGACATATGAGGCATATACGTCAGGTCCTTTTGTAATTCATACTCTTCTTTTAAATTCTGCTATAGAGTGCTTCTAATGGTACTATTGTGTTTCAGCCAGTGTCAATAGAGCCCCCTCTCAAAATGAAAATGGGGTTCAAATATCTCATTTGTGTCTAATTTGTAAGTTTTTGTATGTTAACAGTGTGTTAGGTGTTATGTGTTGCTCTATCTATTGCTTTTGTTCATTGATTATTATTTATTGCCTGTTTTGAAGGGTTTGCCTTCTGTGCCTTATGTGCTTCTGGGAGCTTATAAATGAGATTTTTTGTTGGTTTTTAGGGAGTTCCACCATTCACTCTGGACATTTTTGTGGTTATTTCATAACCTTGAGCTAGGGAACTCTCTTGTTTAGTGTTTCCCAACCTTTGTGGTGTCACAACCCACTTTGTCACATGCCAGAGTGTTTCCCCTTGGGGACCAGAGCATCAGAGCTTTACATAAATCAAGCACAACCATCAATGCTTTTCCTTCTTGGTGAATCAAGCACAATTGTCCGTGTTGGTACTGGGGAGGTTGTCCAGGTTTGGCTGCACTCTACCTGCGATCCTGCCACTGTGAATCAGCTATGATTGTCAAAGCGGTGAGGAGGGCAGGACCCATAGTTTTTGGAAAACATTGCTCTGTTTTATAACAGTAACTGCATTAGTCCATCCACTGAAGACATTCCTTCTACAGTTTGAGGCATACAGGAGTGAACCACCCTGCAACACATGGTAACAGATATAACTATTTGCCTATTTTGATTTTCCCAATTGAAAATATACTATTTTAGTATCAAGATCACATTTTTTTCAACAGGGTGTTTCTGTATTCTTAAGCAATCAGTTCACTTAAGAGTGATATATCTTTAAGAAAGTGCTCTTTCGTCTTAACCCCTTAAAGGTGAAATGCGGTACTTGATTTCAGAGCCTGGAGCTATGTATTGCTTATTGTCAGGCACTAGATCTGCTGACCTTTGCCCATTCTTATATGCCCACACTTTCTCTCCTTTTTGGTCCCTGTCCCTCTATAAAGAGGGTCACACATACATGGATTGCATGCCCTCTAATGCCCTCAATGAGCTTTTCCCATTTTTTCCCAGGTCACCTTTATTTCTCTTCTTCCAGAGTCCCTTTGCTCCTAGCATTTCTGGACAACTCAGGGCAAATTCTGGCTATGCCCATTAACACTGTTATAAATTCATGCATTGTTATGCAATCAAACATGTTTTCGCTGTGAAGGCTGAAATAAACTTCTTTTTAAACTTAAAGATGGTTGTTGCTGTCTGACTAATGGATTTCCATTCTAAATCATAGCAGAAACTGAAACATCTGTAATCTTTTATCTTGAGAATAGGTTGCCTACAGGATTTTGCATTATCACCACTGTTTTATTTTTTTGCACACAAATAAATGCATTCTGTGAGGATTACTGACAAGTTTACTCCTCTTCTAGTGTTTGTCTCGAGTTATGATAATTCTTTTTTTATGAAGAGGTAATGGTAATACCATGAAACTAATTGCCAAAACAACTACATAACTGGTGTTGAACCTTAAAGAAAGCAACAACACTTTTTTTTATTAAGATAACACACTTTACAAATCAATGGCCACATTGGAGGTTGTCCAGAACATCAAACTTAAGGGCATCACACACATCTGCACTCTAACAAGGACAGTCAAGAAAGCTCATGACAGGGTGTTCTTTCTGAGATAGTTAAAGAAATATAAAGTAGGAAGAATTGGCCCTTACCTTCAGGTCTGTTGTAATGTTTTAACCTTTATCATCAAAGTGTGGTATGGCAGGATCTCTGCTGAGAACATAAAACAGCTAGACAAAGTTTCTGAAATTATGGGATCTAATCCCCCTCTGTGGAGTCATTCCACCTTTTCTGACAAAAAATTGACAGGAAAACAAAAATGATGCTCATAATACACATTAATATGCAGAAGCACAGAAAAAAAACTCATAAAAAGAACATCAATTAGGCTTTTACAAAATGATCAATACAGCTAATAATCTTAATATTTTGTGATTACTTGACAGGCAAACATCACTTACAGTGGTCTCCTGCCATCTGCTGGATGGAGGTTCACAGACTGCACACTTCATATTAATTTAATACATTATTTAAAGCATTATGTTATTTTACTACATAACTAAATAAAATATTTTTAAAATATATCCTGTACTAGCTTGCTACTCTTTTTAAATTACTAAAGTAGGGTCATTTTGAAAAAGGCTAATAATTACTCACTTGATTTTTTTGTTACATTTAGAACAACACAAAATAAAGTGCTACAAAGTTTCTATTTTTCCCCCTCGGTTTTGACAATTCCCAATATTATGCCTGCGACTACAATAAAAATGCTCATATAGTCTGCAGATCTTAATCTATTTATAATTACTTTTTCTTCTCTCAGATGAAGGTTAAATTTAATTGTATCTCTAACACTTGTTTTCATTTGAAAAAAGTGACTTTTTTACTACTGTTCTCCCACAGAGCTTACCAATCATTGATAATTGCCTTTTTAAGTACAAATTTCACCTAAATCCTGCTCAATGCTAATTCAGTATCCACCTGCCTTTGCACAAAGCCTATTTTACCAATGTATTTACTATTTTATTACCTTGGATTCCTTTATGAGCTGCAATTCATAAAAATACTTTACAGCCATAGAAATGCAATTGATATGTTTTAAAAATCAAATCCATTCATTTTTTAAGATCTTTGGGAATCTAATTACAATAAAATGGATGATTCCTTTAAAGTAATCACATTTGTACGCTAAGCTTCATTTATAGTATCCATTCTAAGACTAAACTAATCATTTCAGCTGAGAAAACCAGTCATTTATTTGTGTCCTACAGGGTGCAATAGCTCCATAGATGAACCAGTTTCAGCGCTAGGAAGATCATTCTGCTTATAGTGCCAACTCACATTCAGGATGGGAACAAAATAACCAGAACAATAACACGAGTCAAGCACAACACAAATAATTTGTGTTCCAGAATACAAATTTACTCTCAAGCCCTGCTAGGAGACCCAGATGTTTGCAGCACTTAGCTGATGTGTTTGCAGTTATTATCTAGATATTGTTGAAGCCTGTAGATATTTGGAAGGTGTAATGTTATGAAGGGCCACATTTCAAAAGTCCCAGGGTTAAGCAGGCCAGCAGTTGTGGGGCTGCAGCATGTGCATGTTCTCAAATGTCAGCTTCTGGTTACACTTTAATATAAACTTGTTTTATTACAATAAACCAATTAGTGTCTAACTAAGAACTTTGCCTCCTCCATACTAGAAAGGACCATATCAATGTTTTTCCTGGCAGAGCCCAAGCAATGTATTCTAACAATATAGTAATGAAAGCAAAAACAAGAATGTATAATAAAATGGAAAAACAAGCATAGTAGAATAATAATAAGTTGAAATGGCACAGAAAGAAACAGTATTTTATAAGCAGGTTATATGAGTGCAAAGTTATTGCATACACAAACCACAGTGATGCACTAAATATTAATTGAATTTCATGCCTGCCTACATCATCATAAATCCTAGCAGCAATACCTTATCCATATTTTTAACATAAAACCTTATTACTTATTTGGTATTTTGTTCCATCTGTATAAATTTGCATAAAATCTATATACTGTCTAGCCAACGTATTGATGAAAAGTGATTCTATCCACCAGTCAACTAATTCCCATGATTTTTGCTCTCATTTCAAACTCAGTTGTATTGGAGTCAGTGGATACCATGTAAAAATTTTCATGAGAAATATTTCAATTGTGCAGGCCTATTTTTTATTTAGACCGCACCAAGTGTTATGATTGCATAAAGGCTGGAAAAAAGATAGGATCACCAGTCAAACAGTGCAATAAGGAACCTAAAATAACAAAACTGACAAATATCTGCGGAAATGTGCTCAACAATATGTAAAGTCAAAAACAAAAAAATAAGGTGGCTTGATTTTTAAAAATCAATTGCAGTGTTAATGACAACTAGCAAGTAGGTGAAATTGAATAGTCATAAAAATATTAGTAATTGTATCTTTACTAAATAACCTCCATCCATCCATCCATCCTCTTCCGCTTATCCGAGGTCGGGTCGCGGGGGCAGCAGCTTAAGCAGAGAGGCCCAGACTTCCCTCTCCCCGGCCACTTCTTCCAGCTCTTCCGGAGAATCCCAAATGCGTTCCCAGGCCAGCCGGGAGACATAGTCCCTCCAGCGTGTCCTGGGTCTTCCCCGGGCCTCCTCCCGGTTGGACGTGCCGGAACACCTCACCAGGGAGGCGCCCAGGAGGCATCCTGATCAGATGCCCGAGCCACCTCATCTGACTCCTCTCGATGCGGAGGAGCAGCGGCTCTACTCTGAGTCCCTCCCGGATGACTGAGCTTCTCACCCTATCTTTAAGGGAAAGCCCAGACACCCTGCGGAGGAAACTCATTTCAGCCACTTGTATTCGCGATCTCGTTCTTTCGGTCACTACCCATAGCTCATGACCATAGGTGAGGGTAGGAGCGTAGATCGACTGGTAAATTGAGAGCTTTGCCTTACGGCTCAGCTCCTTTTCACCACGACAGACCGATGCAGAGCCCGCATCACTGCGGACGCCGCACCGATCCGCCTGTCGATCTCACGCTCCATTCTTCCCTCACTCGTGAACAAGACCCCGAGATACTTGAACTCCTCCACTTGGGGCAGGATCTCTCCTCCAACCCTGAGAGGGCACTCCACCCTTTTCCGCTGAGGACCATGCTCGGATTTGGAGGTGCTGATTCTCATCCCAGCCGCTTCACACTCAGCTGCGAACCGATCCAGAGAGAGCTGAAGATCACGGCCTGATGAAGCAAACAGGACAACATCATCTGCAAAAGCAGTGACCCAATCCTGAGTCCACCAAACCGACCCCTTCAACACCCTGGTTGCGCTTAGAAATTCTGCCCATAAAAGTTATGAACAGAATCGGTGACAAAGGGCAGCCCGGAGTCCAACTCTCACTGGAAACGGGCTCGACTTACTGCCGGCAATGCGGACCAAGCTCTGACACCGGTTGTACAGAGACCGAACAGCTCTTATCAGGGGTCCGTACCCCATACTCCCGAGCACCCCCACAGGATTCCCGAGGGACACGGTCAATGCCTTTTCCAAGTCCACAAAACACATGTAGACCGGTCGGGCAAACTCCCATGCACCCTCCAGGACTCTGCTAAGGGTGAAGAGCTGGTCCACTGTTCGCGACCAGGACTAAAACCACACTGTTCCTCCTGAATCCGAGGTTCACTATCCGACGGACCCTCCTCTCCAGAACCCCGAATAGACTTTTCCAGGGAGGCTGAGGAGTGTGATCCCTCTATAGTTGGAACACACCCTCCGTCCCCTTTTAAAGAGGGGACCACCACCCCGTCTGCCAATCCAGAGGCACTGTCCCGATGTCCATGCGATGTTGCAGAGACGTGTCAACCAAGACAGTCCTACAACATCCAGAGCCTTAAGGAACTCCGGCGATCTCATCCACCCCGGGCCCTGCCACCAAGGAGTTTTTGACCACCTCGGTGACTTCAGTCCCAGAGATGGGAGAGCCCACCTCAGAGTCCCCAGGCTCTGCTTCCTCATTGGAAGGCATGTTAGTGGGATTGAGGAGGTCTTGAAGTACTCCTCCCACCCACCAACGCCCGAAGTGAGGTCAGCAGCGCACCATCCCCACCATATACGGTGTTGACACTGCACTGCTTCCCTCCTGAGACGCCGGACGGTGGACCAGAATCTCCTGAAGCCGTCCAAAGTCGTTCTCCATGGCCTCCAAACTCCTCCCATGCCCGAAGTTTTGCCTCAGCAACAACGAAGCCGCGTTCCGCTTGGCCTGCGGTACCTATCAGCTGCCTCCAGAGACCCACAGGACAAAAAGTCCTATAGGACTCCTTCTTCAGCTTGACGGCATCCCTCACGCGGTGTCCACCAACGGGTTCGGGATTGCCGCCACGACAGGCACCACCACCTTGCGGCCACAGCTCCGTCAGCCGCCTCAACAATAGAGGCACGGAACATGGCCCATTCGACTCAATGTCCCCACCTCCCTCGGGACGTGGTTGAAGTTCTGCCGGAGGTGGGAGTTGAAGCTACTTCTGACAGGGGACTCTGCCAGCCGTTCCCAGCAGACCCTCACAACACGCTTGGGCCTACCAGGTCTGACCGCATCTTCCCCACCATCGAAGCCAACTCACCACCAGGTGGTGATCAGTTGACAGCTCCGCCCGAAAGTGTCCAAGACATATGGCCGCAAGTCCGGCGACACACCACCACAAAGTCGATCATCGACCTGAGGCCTAGGGTGTCCTGGTGCCAAGTGCACATATGAACACCCTTATGCTTGAACATGGTGTTCGTTATGGACAATCCATGACGAGCACAGAAGTCCAATAACAAAACACCGCCGGGTTCAGATCGGGGCCATTCCTCCCAATCACGCCCTTCCAGGTCTCACTGTCATTGCCCACGTAAGCACTGAAGTCTCCCAGCAAAACGAGGGAATCCCCAGAAGGTATGCCCTCTAGCAACCCTCCAGAGACTCCAAAAGGGTGGATACTCCAAACTGCTGTTCGGGCATATGCACAAACAACAGTCAGGACCCTTCCCCACCCGGCGGAGGGAGGCCACCCTCTCGCCCACCGGGTAAACCCCAATGCACAGGCTCCAAGTGGGGGCAATAAGTATGCCCACACCTGCTCGGCCTCTCACCGGGGCAACTCCAGAGTGGTAGAGAGTCCAGCCCCTCTCAAGGAGATTGGTTCCAGAGTCCAAGCTGTGCGTCGAGGTGAGTCCGACTATATCTAGCCGGAACCTCTCGACCTCGCGCACTAGCTCAGGCTCCTTCCCCTTCAGAGAGGTGACATTCCACGCCCCAAGAGCCAGTTTCTGTAGCCGAGGATCAGACCGCCAAGGTCCCGCCTCGCCACCACCCAACTCACAATGCACCCAACCTCCTTGGCCCCTCCCATAGGTGGTGAGCCCATGGGGAGGAGGACCCACGTTACCTCTTGGGCTGTGCCCCGAGCCCCATGGGTGCAGGCCCGCCACCAGGCGCGCCATCGAGCCCCACCTCCAGGCCTGGCTCCAGAGGGGGCCCGTGACCAGCGTCCGGCAAGGGAAAACGTCGTCCAAAGTTTTTTCTTCATTGGAGGTTTGTTGAACGCTCTTTGTCTCATCCCTCACCTAGGACCAGTTTGCCTTGGGTGGTTCTACCAGGCATAAAGCCCCGGACAACATAGCTCCTAGGATCATTGGGACACGCAAACCCCTCCACCATGATAAGGTGACGGTTCAAGGAGGAGACTAAATAACCTATATTAAGTAAATGCTGCCAACTTGTTACATTCATAAGAAATGTTCAAATTCCCCAAAGTAATGATTATAGACAGATACAATTAATGTGTTAATTTCTCAACAGTAAATCCAGTCTTTTATAAATAAACATCCATTAAGTCAATTACTGTTTTTTCCAAATTTGTCTTTCAGATTGTAAAAAAGAGTAAACATTAAAAATATTTCATTTATTAAATTACTAAGAACCCATTTTAAATATGGTGCCCATTTTTATCATCCTGTATTGTCGCCTGTCTGGTGTTCCATCTGCATGGAGTTTACATGTCGCTCCCTCATGCCTTAGCTTTGCAGTCACAATGTTAGATTAATAGGCAATACTAAATGGGTCTGGAGTAAAATGAGTGTGCCCACCACTTCTTGGTACTGACTCTTACTTATCAGCTTGTGTAGAGTGAATTTGACATGGTAGCTCAGCACAGCTTTGTTGGCTTGAGCCTGAATGGTCAATATGCGTTACCAGCTGTTATAATTATGGTTACAGGTCTACACATTATGATTAATTTGAAACATGATTTATTATTGTGCAAATATTTTAGCCTTGTGTTTAAAATGTTCCAATATCACAACTTTGTGTGTCCTTTCAAAGGTTGATTACTAACTTTGTGTGTGTTTTCCAAATAGCTAAAGCAGTTTTATTGTAGCAAAATGATCACCATGCTTACAATTCAGTGCAATGTGATTGATCTGTGACTACTTAAAACAGCAGAACACTTCAGCTTCATCGAAGTATCTGGATTAAAAAAAATTATATATACAGGGTGGGCCATAAGTTTGCATACATAGGAAAAATAAACATTTTTTTTATGAAAAAACATTTTTATTTATATAATATGCTCTACATGACTGCCATTGTTTTGAAAATACATTTCAATATGTGTCCGCCACTGCTGATGAACACGTGTTAGCACAACTGCAGTTATGCTTGTAATGGCGTTGGTGATACGTTTCCTAAGATGATTTATGTTTCATATCTTTTCCTGATACACCATGGCCTTCAAACGCCCCCAAAGATAAAAATCAATCTGGGAGGCCACTCCACAAGACCACGGCGATCATTCCAAGCATCCGGAAATTGCTGATCTAACCATTGACACATGTGAATACCATAATGAGATCGAGCTCCATCTTGCTGGAAGTAAACTGGGAAGTTACCATGCTGGTTTAGCAGGGATGGAAAAATCTCTTCTTGCAACATATTACGATACTTTTTGGCATTAAAATTTCCAAGATTTACCAGCACCTTACATCTTCATTGGACTCATCCAGTGAGGGTTAGCATTACTCCAATAATATACGTTTTCCCAATTAACCTTTCCAAATTTGCTTCATCAGTAAACAAGATCTTGGTTGAAATGTTTGCATCCTCATTCAGTTTGCTTAATGCCCATTCACAGAATTCCATCTGTCTATCCAGGTTGTCTCACTCATTTATTTGCTTTCAAAATACGCCTGATACTCAATCTGCTGACACCACTTTCTGCAGACAACTGTCATGTACTTTTTGTGGGACACCGTGTATGCACTGAGAGTATCGTAGCTGTTGTCTCTTCATCGGTGATCTGTAACACTTCCAGTGTTTTGAAACTTTCTAAAAAGTTTTGCCACAGTGTCATGTGTGATGCTCGTTCCATGTTTTCTGTGAAATTCAACTGCAACCATGTGACTGCCTCCTGACCCGGCCATCTGTATGATTTCAATTTGTAGCTTTTTATTCAAAAGCATTTTTTAAGGTATCTGAAATATAAAAAATAAAATTTTAAAAACTATATGAATGGAAACTTATGGCCCACCCTGTGTATATATATAAATATAAATATATATATATATATATATATATATATATATATATATATAATTGACAATTAACAGTTGGTCGAAAAGTAGCAAATCTCCTTATTTACTAGTTGGTCCTCAACCCTATCTTCACCTATACTTATGATTTCTGGGTAGTGTCTGAAAGATTGTTAATTGTAAATACAAGCAGTTAAAATAAAACTCCTTAACCATGTTTCTGCACTCTCTCACTGTGACAGAGTGAGGAGGATAACAATACACAAGGACCTCGGAGTTTAACTGTTCAGGATCAAGAGAAGACATTATAGGTGGTTGGATTATATACTTAAAATGCACCCTAGGCACCTGTCACAATGAGGTGCCCCAATGGGAAAATACACAAGAGCAGGTCCAGGACCTATGGCATGGAATAAATCTCTTGACTAGCTTGAAAGCACTTGGGGTATTACCTGGGAGGAGCAAAAAACTAATTTTGATCAAATATGCTATATTCACTGAGAGGGATTATGGTTTATTAATTATGTTTTTCTTCCCTTGTAAACTGTTATCAGAATGATTTTTCAAGCTGTGTTTTTACCTTTCAAAAATCCCAGAAGATGTGTGTAGTCAAAAAGATCAGGCTGTATGTGACATTCACTTTTTCCTTTGTGAAAATATCAGCATAGGTGCCATTTTTTCCTTCTGCCCCCACAATCATGAATATACAGAACATGTTCTACATAAACTTTGCACGTATCAAGACTTAACTCAATTAAAAGATATTCCGTTTTAGATGAAGAAGGCAGAGAAATCCATATTGGCGATACAAGCCTTCGGTGCCTTCTGTGATCCTGGGAAATTTTAACTCACTACCAAATAAGATCGATGAACTGGCTGCGCTGATGAAAAATGTCAGGACCTACAGAGAATGCAGTTTGTTGTGTTTTTGTAAAATGTGGCTAACAACTAACATTCCAGATGCTAATGTGGAGCTACCAGGGTTTAGCACAATTAGAGTGGACAGAGAAGCAAATACCTGCGGAAAGGAGGAGGACTCTGTCTCTATGTGAATACAAGGTGGTGCAACTCTGGATATGTAAACGTCAAAATCTCCATTTACTGCAGGGACATCGAACTGTTGGCTGTAAGTCTGCGTCCCTATTACTTGCCCAGAGAGTTGGGACACGTTATTGCTTACATCCCTATGCGAGAGAACATGGAAATAGCAGGTGACATCATCCATTCTGCTGTTGCTAAACTACAAATGCAGCACCCCGAGGCGCTTGTGCTAATTGCTGGAGACTTTAACCATGTGATGCTGGACAAAACATTATCTGCCTTCTCCCAGTATGTGGATTGTAACACCCGGGGAAATAGGACTATTGACCTACTGTATGCAAACGTTAAAGATGCATAAAGTGCCACCCCGCTACCTGCGCTTGGGAAAGCAGATCATAACCTTGTTCTTCTTCAGCCTCACTACAAACCAAGAGTGAGGGAACTACCTACAACCACACGCTCATTCAGGAAGTGGTCCCCTGAGGCAGAGCAGGCTCTGAGAGACTGCTTTGGAACTACAGACTGGGATATCCTGCAGGGATCATATAGTGAGAACATTGAGGAGGTTGTTAACTGCACTACTGACTACATCAACTTCTGTATAGACATTGTAGTTCCAGTAAGAACAGTACGCTGCTATGCTAACAACAAGCCATGGGTTACAAGTGACATCAAGGGCATTTTGATCCAGAAGAAAAGGGCTTTTAAAGGCGGTGATCATCATGAGCTCAAGCGCATGCAGAAGGAACTCCGAGTCCAGCTCAGGGCCGCGAAGGAGCAGTACAGGAGAAAGCTGCAGCAGAAGTTGCAGAATAACAGCATGGAGGTAGTGTGGTATGGGATGTAGATCATCACTGGCTGCAGCTCAAAGCGGGGTGCCACCATTGAGAGAGACAGGGAGAGAACAAATTAGATGAACAACTTGATTAACAGGTTTGACCACCCTAACCCACTCTCTCCCCGGAGTACTGCACCCTCCACCCATCCTTCTGCTGATACCAGCATAGAAGAGACATCCCCACCCACAATTACAGCAGCCCAGGTAAGCTGAGAGCTGAGGAGACTTCATGCCAGCAAAGCAGTGGCTCCAGATGGAGTATCACCATGACTGCTGAAGGCCTGTGCATTGGAGCTGGGGAGTCCTCTACAGTGCATCTTCAACCTGAGTATCATGTCCTAGTGAGCTGAATGACTTTCGGCCTGTCGCTCTAATGTCACATGTAATGAAGACCATGGAGTGGCTGCTGCTTCACCACCTGAGGCCACAGGTCCGCCACGCCCTCGATCCTCTGCAGTTCGCATACCAAAAGAGAAGAACACCATCCAACCTCTGCTCCTTAGGGACAAACTGACAGAGATGGGAGTAGATTCATACCTGGTGGCATGGATCGTGGACTATCTTACAGACAGACCTCAGTATGTGTGCCTCGGGAACTGCAGATCTGACATTGTGGTCAGCAACGCAGGAGCACCGCAGGGGACTGTACTTTCTCTGGTCCTGTTCAGCCTATATATATCGGACTTCCAATACAACTGGAATACAAGTCCTGCCACGTGCAAAAGTTTGCTGATGACACTGCTATCGTGGGCTGCATCAGGAGTGCGCAGGAGGAGGAGTATAGGAACCTAATCAATGACTTTGTTAAATGGTGCGACTCAAACCAACTACAACTGAACACAAACAAAACCAAGGAACTGGTGGTGAATTTTAGGAAGCCCAGACCCCTCATGGACTGTGTGATCATCAGAGGTGACTGTGTGCAGAGGGTGCAGACCTATAAATATCTGGGAGTGCAGTTGGATGATAAATTGGACTGGACTGCCAATACTGATGCTCTGTGCAAGAGAGGACAGAGACAATTATACTTCCTTAGAAGGCTGGCGTCTTTCAACATGTGCAATAAGATGGTTCAGATGTTCTATCAGACGGCTGTGGTGAGCACCCTCTTCTACGCGGTGGTGTGTTGGGGAGGCAGAATAAAGAAGAGGGACACCTCACGCCTGGATAAACTGGTGAGGAAGGCAGGCTCTATTGTAGGCACGGAGGTGGACAAAAAAAGAAATAAGTCTTAAATAAAGTTTTTAAGAGTTAATGCTTTCCATTTAACAGACATACTTGTTCAGCACCCAAAAAGCAGTTTCATTGTTTGTTAATGTTAAAACTATGAAAAAGAAACTTAATAAACCTTTCCAAGCACAGGAGTGGTAGCCCTGTACAGTATTAAATTTTATATATTGTGAGATATGGCCGGCCATTTTCTAAGGCAGCAAGAAGCTGGTGATAAACTCTGGTCTCCAGTCCAGGTAGTGTTCCATACTAAGATATGCTATACAAAAGGAGGGTTATCTAACAAAAAAGGTGGGCTGTTCTTTTTCTACAGAATTCCCACTCTGGAAAAGAACATCTCAGAAGATTTCAATGAAACAGTGCAAGAACAAATAGCTTTAGCAGAAGGTTATGGGTGAAAGAAATTAATGTTGTTAAGTATAAATAAATGTAGAATAATTTGTTAGTCTAAAATACTGTAATGTTTGACCGACAAAGGAGAAGAACTTCCATTTGCAATGCATTTTTAAATATAAATAGAATTTAAATTATAAGGCATCTGATACAATGTTATATATACATTTATTTTCTCATTCCCTTCTTGTGTTATAAGTAATTTATATATTTTGTGAAGAAATAAATCAACATAACTAATATAAAGATTTAAGGAGGCCTTCCCCATATAATGTTTGGAGTGGTGAATGAAAACAAAGAAGAGTAATGGTCTTTCTGTAAAAATTAAAAAATACAGATAGGGTGGAGGTTTTATAATGAAATGACAGGAAGGGAACCTGAGGAAGTGGAATTGATGTCATCTAGCAGAGGAAGCGGAAGTAATGTCATCAATTGGAGCTGGAAGTGATTTTATTTGAGGGCTACAGAAGTGACATCATCAATGGAAGCCAGAGTTATCTCATCTCAAATAAGGCTGGAAATTATGTCATCTGATGGCTGACGGAAGTGATGTCATCTGGTTGGGAAGTGAGAAAGGTTATTTTCCCATCGTTCTGTTGAAAGAGGGAAAAAGTGATTAGCGCTTGTTTCCAGCCCCCTATTCCCATTTGGACCCTTTGCCTGCCTCCCATGTGCACGTGTATGACAACTTTAAAAATGAAATAGTTTAGAATTGTAATGTTTACTTTACTATATAGCTGATAGGTTTAGTTTTATTTCCTATAACTTGATATTCTAGTGAAACATTCTGGAAACTCTACACTGTTTTGAGATTCCAACGCTTAAGGTAGAAATGTATGTGTTAATTTCACTAGTAGTAAAAAATAGTAGCTTAAAGAAACATAACTGGAATATCTGTAATGAACCTTTTAGCTTTTATATAACATTAATAGATGTAGTTTAAGATAATGTCTACTAATCTAAATGTCCTTCAAAAAAATTTAAAGGAGTTTATGTGAGAAATAATCAAATATATTTTATATGAATTACTCTGCTAACCTTAGACAAAGTGAGATAGAAATGTATTTTATAAATGATATAAAATTCTAACACTGCCCATACTTGAACAATATTTTGTAATTAGAAAAAGGGTATGTGGAGCCTAACTGTTTTAGTTTATTTTGATTTAATTTCCCAAAACAATTAAAAATTTCCCAGTCTAGACAGTGATTTACTTCCTTGATTTCTGCTTGCTATGCCGACTAAGAGATGTTCTCTGAAGGACACTGGTGTTATATTACCATCCAGTATTCTATAGTAACCACTTGAATGAGACTGAATCTGTCTCTGACTCTCTCACGCACGCATATGCATATCCCTTACATGCAATGACTTCTTGAAGTCTGCAATTCATAGACTTCACCTTGTGCTGAGTATGTTCTCTGGTGATGTTCTGTAATGGATGTCTTCTTCAGCTCCTGCTTGTTTCAGGAGTTTGTCCCCTTAAGTTTTCTCTTCAACATTTGGAAGACATGTTCAACTTGAATTAAAACAGGTGATAGGCTTGGTCATTCAAGAATTTTCCATTTTTAGATTTGAAAAACACCTGTGTTGCCTTAGCAGTACTGTATCTTAGTTATCTTGTTGTAGGACAAATTGCTGTCCAATAAGTTTGGAGGCATTTACTAGAACTTGAGCAGATAGGATAGTGCTTTCCTTAACTTACGTTCAGGTGTCTGCAATCATTTCAATAGCTTCTTTCGCGTTAATTTTCATCTCCTCCTGTCTACAAGCTATGCTGATGAGAATTTTTCTCAGCATTTCCTTACGATAATACACTTTCAAGGTGCGAATGATGTCCAAATCCAATAGATGAAGTACAGCTGTGCAATTGGGTGGGAGGAATTAAACGCAAACATTTTCTAAATGTGGAAACATGCTGTGGACAGCACAATTATCAATCAGAGGCAGAATCTTCCTTTTCTTTTTCTTCATTTTTCTGAACTCTTTTTTGCCGGAATCAAGAGCTGCAAAAATTTTAAGTTTTTTTTTTTTTGTGAACTGTTGTCATTTTTTTGTGTCTGCCCTTTCTATAGGAGGGTAATCCATCCATCCATCCATCCATTATCCAACCTGCAATGAGTTAAATTCCAATAGATGTTTTTCAAATGTTGACGAGCAATAAGCAAAACATATCACTGAAAACCACAGAAAACAAACACAGTAAAAAAAGCAGTATGAGGAAAGTTTGAAGAAAGAAAAAATGTATAATTTTCTGTTCGGGGAAGGTTGTGCACAACTGAGCTGTGACCACAGAGCTAGCTGCTCTGTGGATGATTCATTCAGCCATTTCCATTTCTTTCGGGCACCTCGTTGTACTGAAAGTATCCGGTGAAGGTATTTCATAGTAACAGGATTTCTATAGACTCTGTCATATGGGGAAAATGTTGGGACCATAAAAATACTTTGTTGTAATGAAAATTTCGGTGTAAAGAAATTCGTTGTAACGGAATTTTACCTGTACAAAAATGATAACAATCAGTAACCAAAAACTAGCCTGAGCACAAATAGTTCATTTAATGTTGCATGATTGCGAAAATATGAATTCTTTCTCAGCTTTTTCTTAATTTATCACCTATTTTGTACTCATTTTCATTATAACAAAGTAGGCCACTATTGTTATGGATAGTTCTATTATCAAAGAGATGACATAGCTTAAAGTGTGTACATGCTTAATTGGTCTCATAGCTCTCTACTCCACCTCGTGGACGGAGAAACAACTTAAAATGCAAACTAAGAGGAGAAAAGAGAACCCACAGCTATGGAAAATTATTTAGTTTGGTCTTATCTTGCAACTTGTCATTTTATCGGTACTGTCATTTGGTGGTGCCTACACTCTCTTCAGGTCGTTGCTAAAGAGGGTTGTGATGCCCCATGACACCTTTGCACTCACTCGGACTATGGGCATTTTTAGTCATATCTATATGGATTATTGCTAAAAGAAACTGATGCACAGACCAGAAAAGGTAAACATACCACTAATTACTTTACTTTAACAAATTCCAAAAAGAATAATTATATAGTTTCTTATAATAGCAAAAAACATATAGATCACTGCAATGACATGTAAAGGTCAAAAATCGACAACAACTATGACTATGTGCAATATTTACAATAATTCAAAATAAATGGTGTAGAAGAACAAACAAAATCTTCCTCCTTCTTCTTTTTACACAGTTCAAGAGGGTAAAAAAGTAAGATTTCAAAAAGTGAAAAGAAATAAACACAAAAATAATATAAAAAATCAGGAATCTTCCACAACTAGTGACTCAATATAATGTACAGTAATGCTCACACTGCAAGTCTGCTCCTCTCTTGTCAGATGTCAAAAGACAACCTCTGCTGGTGGGTCATTCATTTTATATACCAAGCACAAGCTAGAGGTGGTGGGTGCGGAAGCATGCTATGAGCATATGCTCCCAACCTCTAAATGACCATTGCTTGTATTTATCAGCTGCAGGTAGCTGTGCAGTCGGATAAATGAGCATAGGTTCCAAGTTTAAATGACCACTATCTTTTGTTTTTGTTATTTTTTTCTCTGCAGCATCTACTGTAATTTAAAGATAATTAGTTGTTTTGTTCACTGATTTTAAAATGCCCCTCTGAATTCAAGTCTCTTCCAGTCATTTATTCTTTTACTTTTAAATGCCTCAAGAGCAAGGGTAGCTTTTGTTTCTGCATCTGCAGGTTTGCAGTTTCATTTTTTTTTTATCATTTGACCATTACAGATGAAGTTTTAGCCATACACTTGTCAAGGTGCTGTGCTGCTGTGAGGTGCATGGCTGCTTTGCCTTAATGAGCACTGCTAGATTCTGCTGGAACACAAATTTTGAGCAGGCATTACTTGTTATTTGTATCCCCTGTAAACATTCATGCAGCATGTTGACAAGTATAGCATTATATAACCGTAGTTTAAATGTTGTTATATATGTTATACTTATCTTCAGACAGCTGTGCTTTTCAGTATTCCTGTGACTCCTGCTATCTTTCAGTGCCACCTAGCACACCCTCATGGGACTTTTGTTCAATAATTAGATTACTTGTTCATTCTGTGCCAAGACAGAGGGTTTGGCACACCACCTTTTATTTGCCCACTCTCTTTTCCATGCCATGAATTTTTATATCCTGCTAACCACTGCCAAATAATGCTTGCCACTCTCAGTCACAATCATTTTCTGGGCTATGTCTCTTTAATATTCCAAGTATATTCCATAATATAATAACCTCTTTGGGTTGCTACAATCTGCTTTTTATTTTAACTGCTACCTCCATCAAAAGCTTTTAATGATTGTTTTTGGTCATCAGCTGCTAGTTTGTGATCAGTAAATTAATTTTTTTTTATATATGTAATTGACTTTTTTTATAGCTTAGCATATTCATCACCAGTTTCAGAAAATGCAGTTGCGTTTGTGTGAAAGGTAGGATTTTTTTTGCTCCATGAAATATTCTTTAAGAATTTTCCAGCTAGGTCTTGTAAATATTTTTTGAAAAACATTACATTCAACAAGAATAACATTTTTATTTTTTTTTTAATAAAGTTTAAGAAATTGTTCATCTGGCCTCTATAATGGAATAAGTGACAACTGAGATTTTAAATACAGCATTGTAGTAATGTTTGATAGTTTCTGTTCCAAGGTAAGTGAAGTATGGTTAAAATAGCAGTGACATATTGATTACAGCATTTCACAGGGTGTAGCAAAGTTTTTTCAAAGTTTCTTAATGAATGATTATTCTTGTTGGGTTTTTCTGGGTTGAATAGTCTGTTCTCATAAAATTTTTCCATGTTATAATATTCTGTTCAGAAATTTTGACTCAAATACCTGTCAAACAATTTTTGTGATTGTAACCCTTGACATTCCCACTAATTAGGTTTAAAGAATGATCATGGTTTTCAGTTATCCTTAACATTACATGTTTCTTAGTATCTGTGGAGTACAGTTATCCTTTTATTAAGGATCCTTTTATTAATTAGAAGGCCTGACAGTAATGTCAAGAGAGAAGCATTAAAAGCATTACAGTTTCTACTTTCTTTCCATCTACAATGTAAGTTTCTGCTTATTTTCAAGACTTGTTTATTTGTACTTATTTAACTGTATTCAAAGATAGAATAGACTTCTTATCATAGCCTTGAACTCTTGTCTCTTTCTACTATTATTTAATGCTTTGTGAGAACTGCTTTCATCAGAGTACATATTTGGCTTTTGGTGCTCTTCACATGTGTTTTGCTTTGCCTAATACAGTGTAAGAATCTACTGATCCTCTCGTGTTTATTCCATGACTAATAATATTATTACATTTTATTTGTGCCTGCAGTTCATTTTTGAAACATTTTATGTTTTGGGCTATGTAAACATTAACATCTTAAAGTCATAAAAGGAGAAAAGACAGAAGTTGAGAATACTTATCCCCCTCTTGCCTCCTTAAACAAAACTAAAATCCAACATATCGGTGCCCCAAGTGTCCAGTGTACCAAACAGTAAAAGACACCAGAAACAAACAGATGTAATAATAAATGATGGATGGATAGAAAAGTAACTGTAAACTTATCATCCCATGATAATTTATAAACCCTGCTACTCCATTTTTCAGTTTGAATTATTAATATATTTTGTGTTCATTTATCATTTACTCATTATGTTTAGTGTATTATTATTTTTGTTATGTTTAAAATATGTGTTCACCTTTTCTTTGAATATCTGTATCTTTGTTATATTTTGTGGGTGCACGTCCAAGAGGTATGTACACAGTTGAGATACTTCTCCCAGCCCTATAACAGCTGATGGGTAATACAGTTCCGTGTTGCTCATTGAATTTGCTTGGTGATTTGGTGAGTTCTCATTTTTATTATTTTGTTTCTTCTTATATAATAGTTTTTATGAATTCTGCTACTGTATTAAGGATTTCCGGTCAGTGCTTTGCTACCAATAGCGCTCACCAGGAGAAAATGTAATGAAATAATGAATGAATTTAATAATAACATTTAGCTTTAAAACTAAACTCTTAAGCATTAATTATGATTATTCAGTATCATACACATGCAATATTAAGGCTAGCCTAGAGTATTAATATTAATAATAAAGTTCCAATAGCCTCCAGCAGTCAGAGACTCCACTCAGGATTGAGCGAGCTTAGAAAAATGGTATGGTAATAAAGGTACAGTTTTCCTAGTGAGATATAAAATACTAGCAGTGTTTTCAAACTCATCTGGGAAATTTTCTAAGATAAAGGACCTTATAATGCTGTTGGTTAATTGGTTGTATCAGAAGTACTACATAACTAAATACTTTTCTGTTTTTCTGTATACAATATTTTTATTCCTTTTCTTAAGTGGCTCTAACATTATTTATTTAATCAAACTGCTTACTTTAGAGCATGTTACATATACAGTAGTCCTTGGTGGTGTTGGTGCAAAAACAGTAGAATTTAGTATTAACAAATATCATCTATAGTAGTGTATGGTAATGTTGCAAAGGTGACCTAATGTTGATTCATTCAAAGGTAAAAATTAGTAAAAATCATCCATTAGCATCACAGCCTAAAATCTGTAGTGCCTCAGTATGTAGTGGATTTGAATAAATGTCTACCAAAAAAAAGCTACTTATTACTTTTACTCACTCAGAAACACCATCCTATTCTCTTCAGGAAAACAGCATCTCTATCAGCTTTAGAAAACATTGCACTTCAATGTTTTCAGTCATGTCTTGTTCTTCTTTTTACTAGGAAAAGAAAATCAGAACACATTACTCTAGTTTTGATGTCACTACACTGGTTACCTGTGTCATTCAGAATTGACTTTAAAATTCTGCTTATGGTTTATAAAGCCTTAAATAATCTCGACCCATCTTATATATCGGAATGTCTGACACCTTATATTCCAAATCGTAAGTCTGTTCAGATCCTCAAATGAGTGTCTCCTTAGAATTCCAAGAACAAAACTTAAAAGAAGTGGTGAGGCGGCCTTCTGCTGTTATGCACCTCGAAATCTGGAATAGCCTGCCAATAGGAATTCGCCAGGCTGATACAGTGGGAGCACTTTAAAACACTGCTGAAAACACATTACTTTAACATGGCCTTTTATAACTTCATTTTAATCGTAATTTAACTTAATCCTGATACTCTGTATGTTCAATTCATCATAACAACTATTCATGGTGGCTCTAAAATCGGTACTGACCCTACTCTCTTTTCTGTTTCTTTTTCCGTTTTGTGGTGGTGAGCTGCCACCTCCACCTACTCAAAGCTTCATGATGCTCCAACAATGATGGACGGATTAAAAGGCAGAAGTCTACGTGACCATCATCATCATCAAGCCCTTCCGTGAGAACCCTAAATCCAAAGAGGACTGTTTCATTTATGTTAGGCAGAATGCCCAGAGGGGACTGGGCGGTATCATGGTCTGGAATCCCTACAGATTTTTTTTTTTCTCCAGCCGTCTGGAGTTTTTCATTTTTCTGTCCCCTGGCCATTGAACCTTACTCTTACTCGATGTTAATGTTGATTTATTTTTTATAATTATGTCTTTCATTTTTCTATTCTTTAATATGTAAAGCACTTTGAGCTACTGTTTGTATGAAAATGTGCTATATAAATAAATGTTGTTGTTGTTGTTGTTGTTTTTATTTCCTCTTTGCTTTTTTAAACTTCAAAAAGCACTTAATGTATGCATAACAGTGTTGGCTTTTTAAAAATTAAAAGCAATGCACTGATAAAAATAATGTACTGTAATCATTATATTTCAGATTTACTCTCATATTACACCCAACCATCCTCCCAGTCTGTTAAAGTGATTGACAGTGCTACACGATAGTTTTCCCTGTATCTAACTATACTGGTTTGACTAAAGCCACTCTTGTATAAGCGCTCAATTCTCGAAGGAGGAAACCCCCCTGCACTTCAAATGCTCTCTGTGGGATGTCAAGGTAAAAAGGTAAAACTAGATCCCAAGGCCATAAAGGCTGAGAATCACTGACACTAAGATAAATGCTGTAATCCAGAGACAGCAAAATTAGTATTCCAAAGTGGCTAAGGGAAAAAAATGCAGCAGTTGATAATATGGTACTTTTATGATGCTCTTATTTAAACTGTGAGAGCTGATGAAATCATATGGAGCAGTGCACAGTATGACAGGAATTGTAGTCCCTACTTAGGCATTTGCACAACATTGCTAAATATATTAAATACCTCTCTTACTGGATCAGTTGCGTGAAACACACTACACTCACAGTACCAATGCCTGGCAAGCACTTGCTAAACTTCTTTGAGCTTCAACAAACTTTCATTTCACTTCTGCAGACTGCCTTTGTTTGCATAAACAGGTGTTTCCCATTTCTCTGTGAGACATGTGTCGGCTAATTTTCTTTTTTCTCCTGCATTGCCAAATTTTAGTCATAGCTTGTTTGAGGGATGGGTGTATTTAATTTGTCTATTGTAGGTGTTTTTTGTTCTTTACCCATAAGTATTGATGTATCAAAATGTCATTTTTTAATAGATACATACTGCCCTAGATGTACCATTTTGACCAATTTCAGCTTTTTATTTAAACTGAAGATATTATTTTGATGATGAATGACTGAGTCAGTGGGTCTATTTTGCAATTTACATTATATTACTGGCAGGTGCTATTAACACAATCAGTAGTCTATGAAAATAGTTTGCAAATGAACCATAATCAAGTGAGGATTTAATATTAACCAAAGAGAAAAAATTGCAACAATATACTATGAATGAATGAATTACCTAATGTTATAAGCCAGATTCCAAAAAACTTCTCAATTAAATGTAGACATACACCAAAAAACGCTATCTATTTTATTCATTTCATTTCAGGTTTATTCATTCTGCAATTTGATGTTTTTCAGGTGTGTAAAATAAGTGTGTTCAGTTTTCAGTTTCACTTTCTAGCTGGATACAATTTTCTTATTTTTTTAAGCATTATTCAAGGATTTTGCTTCGGAATCCTGGATTTAATCTATTGGGATTTCCAGTCTGTACGTTTATCCCATACGCATTAATAATTAGAGATATCTGTTTGAAAATGAATAAGTCATTATTCCTGGATGTTTAGTCTAAAATCAGCACTCATATGGAGCCCTGGGCAGACCCATTGATTTACCAAAATGGCACCCCTAGGTGTCCATAGCAGACAGAAAGGTCCAGAGCACTCACCACTTGAGTTACATAAATGGTGCATCTTGAGTGACTGCCTATGTTGCCTAATGGATTAACAGCCTGTGTCTAGAATAAATTAATTCCTGCCAAGTTCCAAACAGATTCTTGGGAAGGGAATGAGATTTTTTTTACAATTTAAGAAAATATAGAACTTCACTAAGTACTGTTATAGAACATTACAAAAGATTTTTTAAAGCACACTTTTATCCCATCTGGTATTACTCCAAATATTACCGTTAATGCTTTAGTTATTTTAAATCCAAAGCTATCCAAGAGATTTACAAATGTTTGAGAAAACTCAGTTTAGGTACTGCAAAAAGGCATCTATTACTCATTTACTATTGTAGGAGAAAGTAGGGTGAAATGACACTTTTTTTTTGGCTAACTAAATAGATTACAAATGCAAGCTCTCAAGGCAGCTAAGGCCCCTTCATCAGGCAAGGTGTAACCTTTTTCAGTTCCATGTGAATCTGGTACATTGTGGTGTCTGGTATATCCACGGCAGTACAGTGTTGTACAGTGTTAGCCATAGATTGATACTGGAGAAAGTAGGGTGAACAACACTCTACTGCTATCATTTACTATTATGTAACAAGACTTTAACAAACCCTTCTTTGTAGGGAATCCATTCCCGGACGGGTTTATCCATTCCTGCGAATTCGGGAATCCCACATGTCATTCTTTGGATCTTCATAACACTTACAAAGCATTAGTAAAGTATTTGTTCATCTTTGCAATGTGACCTGCTAACAAAACTTCACTTTGGAGTTATCTAAGGTGGCTTAACTGAGACACATTTCTCTTGAAGTAGATGAATAACATATCTACTGATGATTTATAACTGTATGAAGACCAAAAGAAGCCTTAGTTAAGGGTTTGTTACATAAGAAAAAATGCGTAGTAGATGGATTTTTGCAGTACCTAAACTAAACTATCACCAAATGGTTTTGCCCTAAATGGATTAAGTGTAGAACATGTGTTGTATCGATGCATGCTCTTGATGACATTGCTTAATAGTTGTATCTTACCCTGGGTACATTTTAAACAATTTTAAATGAGATGCATGTGAATTGTGAAAAATTTTTAACTGAATTATGGCATGCTTGGCACATATTAAGCTATGATTTATTTTATATATGGTTAAATTATTTTTCTTTTTTGAAATATTAATATGAATTTTTGTATACCTTGGAGTATATAGACAATTAGGAATTAGGAAGTATTTGGGTGGGTTGCTAATAGCTCAGTTTCTTATATAAAAGCATTGCTGAAACATTAAAATTTACAATTAATACTTCAAAAGATATAAATGCATAATTGATATAGAACTCTCTAATTGTCACAATCCCTAGCAATCTTCATAGGTTTAACACAGCGTTGGTTAAATAAGACTAAAATAGGTGATTCTCATGCTCTACACAAAAGCTTGTCCTCCTTAAAATTCATCCAGCAAGATTTTGAGATATCATAAAATGCACAGGGTTTATTTTGAGAAAATGTTTTTGATGTATCTTAAAATGTGGTATGAAAACATGAAAATGTATTACAGTTATCTTGAAACTAGCAAAATACCCGCGCTTCACAGCAGAGAAGTAGTGTGTTAAAGAAGTAATGAAAAAGAAAAGGAAACATTTTGAAAATAACATAACATGATTGTCAATGTAATTGTTTTGTCACTGTTGTGAGTGATGAGTGCTGCTGTCAACAACAACAACAACATTTATTTATATAGCACATTTTCATACAAACAGTAGCTCAAAGTGCTTTACATAATAAAGAATAGAAAATTAAAAGACACAATAAGAAAACAAAATAAATCAACATTAATTAACATCGAATAAGAGTAAGGTCCAATGGCCAGGGGGACAGAAAAAACAAAAAAAACTCCAGACGGCTGGAGAAAAAATAAAATCTGTAGGGATTCCAGACCATGAGACCACCCAGTCCCCTCTGGGCATTCTACCTAACATAAATGAAACCGTCCTCTTTGGATTTAGGGTTCTCACGGAAGGGCTTGATGATGACGGTCATGTAGACTTCTGCCTTTTAATCCATCCATCATTGTTGGAGCATCATGAAGCTTTGAGTAGGTGGAGGTGGCGCAGGCCACCACCACAAAGAAACCGGAAAAAGAAACAGAAAAAGAAAGTAGGGGTCAGTACGGATTTTAGAGCCACCATGAGTAGTTATTATGAGGAAATTGAATATACAGAGTATCAGGATTAAGTTAAATTAAGTTAAATTGAAGTTATAGAAAGGCCATGTTAAAGTAATATGTTTTCAGCAGTGTTTTAAATTGCTCTACTGTATCAGCCTGGCGAATTCCAATTGGCAGGCTATTCCAAATTTTAGGTGCATAGCAGCAGAAGGCCGCCACACCACTTCTTTTAAGTTTTGTTCTTGGAATTCTAAGGAGACACTTATTTGAGGATCTGAGGTTACGATTTGGAATATAAGGTGTCAGATATTCCGATATATAAGATGGGGCGAGATTATTTAAGGCTTTATAAACCATAGGCAGAATTTTAAAGTCAATCCTGAATGACACAGGTAACCAGTGTAGTGACATCAAAACTGGAGAGATGTGCTCGGATTTTCTTTTCCTAGTTAGGATTCTAGCAGCTGCATTTTGCACTAGTTGCAAACGATTTATGTCTTTTTTGGGTAGTCCTGAGAGGAGTGCATTATAGTAAACTAGTTGACTGAAAACAAATGCGTGAAATAATTTCTCAGCATCTTTCAGTGATACAAGAGGTCTAACTTTAGCTATGTTTCTTAAGTGAAAAAATGCTGTCCTAGTGATCTGATTAATATGCGATTTAAAATTCAGATTACAGTCAAGCAACAATGTATATATATACACACACACATATAAACATAATAATATATATATATATATACATATACATATATACATATACATCCACATATATATACATATATATATACATATCTACATATACACACATACATACATACATACACACACATATACACATATATATATATATACTCTTATGCGAGAAACTGTTGCTGGGGTGGCAGAATCCATCAAGGAAGAAAAATTGAAAACATTTTTGTACAAAATCTTTATTTATCCATTCCTAAATAATTAAACGGGCAGACTATTTCGTATCAGTGCAATACGCTGTTGGTTAAAACGATATGACTCCCACTCTTCATGCAAGTCTCGTGGATATTATGAACTATCATATCTATTCAAGTTCTATTTAAATTTTATATAGAAGGAATTTTATTTAGTCGACAGAAATATCTTTGGTAGGAATGTAAGTTAAATGTAGGCATCATTGCATACATTTTCTTCACCATACAAATGTAAAGAGTAAATTCGCCTTACATTCCAACCAAAGATATTTGTGTCGACTAAATAGAACTTGAAAAGATATATTTTTTCGAATGTGATCATGCAATTCAGATCGAGTTGACGCACCGACGCACCAAGCCGCGTGCTATTGTGGATTCGCCTGTGTGCCTCAATAATTCACCCTCCCTCGCTCTTACTTTTTATCGCTCATCTAATGAATACACTGAGTATGGCTTTACCAAAACAATCATTGATGGCGAATACAGTATCCATCTATACTAATAAAGGCAAAGCCCTCACTCACTCACTCACTCACTCAATCACTGACTCACTGACTCACTCACTCACTGACTCATCACTAATTCTCCAATTTCCCGTGTGGGTGGAAGGCTGAAATTTGGCAGGTTCATTCCTTACAGCTTCCTTACAAAAGTTGGGCAGGTTTTATATCGAAATTCTATGCGTAATGGTCATAACTGGAAGCAGTTTGTCTCCATTTACTGTAATGGAGATGAGCTTCAACGCCGTGGGGCGGTGTTTCGTGTGACATCATCACACCTCCCACGTAATCACACAGTACATAGAAAACCAGGAAGACCTCCAAAAAGCGCTGAAGAAAACATGCATTATATAATTGAGAAGGCAGCTAAACAATAAGAAGCGAGCGAAAGTGACATATACAACCATATTCATGAGTTCTGCTACTGAAACAAAGCACGATGTAAACCTACACTTTAAATTAAGTTCATAGACAGGCTGCCGCTGGCGCTTGTAATTTAGTGCCTGCCCATATAAGGCCGTCCGTCAGCGGCAATCCAATAGCAAACTGCCACGGGTAAATATTCATGGGTGAAGGACTGTGCTTATGGAGAGGAAGATGAGATGGTCAGGGTGGTGTTTGACACAAACTCAGCGAAACTGCGAGAGAAAGTTTTAAGTGCCAGGACTAAGGTAACATTAAATACAGCCATGGACATAGCACGAGATGGCACCAGCACAGCTGGGAACCTTCGATGCATATACACCGAGTGGCTCACGGAACTGACGAGTGCACAGATAAAAGCAACAGTTCTAAAGAGCGCTGAATAAAAACCGAATTACACAATTGAAAAGGCAGCAAAAATATGAAGCGCCTGATACATACAAGCATATTCATAAATCCAAATACTGCGGAAACAAAGAACACGTTGGAAAAAGTCAATGTCCTGCTAAAGGAAGACAGTGTAAAAACCCATGCATGCAGTGTGTCAGGTCTCAGATAAAGAAGATGACGAGCTGTTTATTGATGCAGTAAGAAACGAATCGATGAATGAAACCTGTCATCTTTACAACGATTGACAAACACGGAATGTAACTTGAACACAACACATCCTACAAATACGAACCTGATTGAAAGAAATAATGATAATCAAATCCTTGATGACAGCAACACTCAGTAACACTCACAAAACAAATACTGTATATTGACAGTCATGTTACGTTATTTTTAAAATGTTCCCGATCTACATACTCGAATAATGGATACTTTATTCGCCATCAATGATTGTTTTGGTAAAGCCATACTCAGTGTATTCATTAGATGAACGGTAAAAAGTAAGAGCGAGGGAGGATGACTTATTGAGGCATGCAGGCTGTAGTGCGCCAACTCTATCTGAATTGCAATCACATTTGAAAAATATATCTTTTCAAGTTCTATTTAGTCCATATGTGTCAAACTCAAGGGTCGGGCCACATCCGCCCGCGTAATTATATCCGCCCGCGAGATCATTTTATATACTGTATTATTGTTATTAATGGCCCGGGTATATGAAGCGCTGGTAACACAATAAACTACAGATCCCATAATGCAGCGCTTCAGCTACCTTGCCGAACACTTACCGCGTTAATCAAGTGTAGCTTATGATGCTGCAAGTAATTGCGGCTAGCTCACACGATGCTGAAGAGAAAAGTTGATTCTGAAAATAGAGCCTTTAAAACCGATGGGAGGCTGAGTATATGTTTACTGAACCCGTGTGTCTCATTTGTGGAGCTAATGTGGCTGTAATTACAGAATTTAATCTAAGACGGCACTATGAGACAAAATATCAGGGTAACCTGAATGCAATGCAGAAGATACAGAAAGCAGAAGAATTAAATAAGAATCTGACACTTCAGCGGACGTTTTTACCCGTGCACAATCACAAAGTGATTTCAAGTGAAGCTGCTTTTATGGGAGACACAAATGCAGCAGTGCAATTTGCCCCACTTTCCCTGTTGCCAAGTAATGTTAAACCAAGTCGTCACTACTGTGTTCCCAAATACGCACTTTGCTGATAAACTGAGCGCACTGAGTTTGCACGGCGCTTTGGTGACTTTGAAGAACAAAAAAAGTCCGTCTACATGCGGCGCGAACCTTGTGCATGTTTGGTAGCACATATCTGTGTGAGAAGCTCTTCTCAGTGATAAAGACTAACAAAACAGCACACAGGAGTCGCCTCACTGATGAGCACCTGCAATCCATCCTGAGAATCTCCACAACACAGAACCTCACACCAAACAGAAACGAACTTGTTGCCAAAAAAAGATGCCAGGCGTCCAGCTCTAAAATGACATATGAGCAAAGACAACTGAATGATTTGATTTGTTATTGCTGAAAGGAACACATTTTATTTATATTTCTAGGTTTTGTTATGCAGCATGTTCATATTTGAATTTGTATAATTTTGACAGGATATATTTTCATGGAGAGCAAAATCTTTTGGGATATTTAAAATCTAAGTTTATTTTTATATAAAATTACATAAGAGTAAAGAAATTTGAATGTTTGTTCTTTTAACGCTTACTTTATTTCTAACTTGTATAATTTAGACAGGATATATTTTATGGAGAGCAAAATATTATAAGTTGTTTAAGGTTTGAGTTGATTTATTCACGAATAATATTCCTGTCTGTTTTTACCATTCCTACCAAAGATATTTCTGTCGACTAAATAAAAATTCCTTCTATTTAAAATTTAAATAGAACTTGAACAAATATGATAGTTCATAATATCCACACAGACTTGCACGTAAGAGCGGGAGTTATCCGTTTTAACAAGCAGCGTATTGCACTGATACGAAATAGCTGTGTGTGTATATATGTAGATATGTATGTATATGTATAGTATATGTTTATATATGTGTGTGTGTATGTATATATATATATATGTATTTGTGTGTATATATGTAGATATATATATGTATGTATATATGTGTGTGTGTATATTTATGTGTATATGTATAGATATGTATACATATATGTTTATGTGTGTGTGTGTAAATATATATATATATATATATATGACAGCAACACTCATCACTCACAACAGTGACAAAACAATTACATTGACAATCATGTTACGTTATTTTCAAAATGTTTCCTTTCTTTTCATTGCTTCTTTAACACACTACTCTCCGCCTGGCCGGTATTTTGCTAGTTATACATAAAGCTTCAATTGGTGATCTGTCTTTCTGCTAACCGCATATTTTTTCATATGTCTCAAACCAAGGGGATGCGAGGGTAAAATGAATCAGGAAGCGCACGTACATACTCAGTGCACCCTCTCGGAATTGAACCTCGGACGTCAGCGCTAGAGGCAAAGCCTCTACCATTGCGCCACAGCATGTGGTTTGTCTATTTGAGAGTATGTAGATCGGGATATATATATACATATACATATATATATATATATATATATATATATATATATATATATATATATATATATATATATATATATATCGCTTTGGAGAAGTAGTGTGTTAAAGAAGTTATGAAAAGAAAAGGGAACATTTTAAAAATAATGTAACATGATTGTCAATATACAGTAATTGTTTTGTGAGTGTTATGAGTGTTGCTGTCATCAAGGATTTGATTATCATTATTTCTTTCAATCAGGTTCGTATTTGTAGGATGTGTTGTGTTCAAGTTACATTCCGTGTTTGTCAATCGTTGTAAAGATAACAGGTTTCATTCATCGATTTGTTTCCTACTGCATCAATAAACAGCTCGTCTTCCTCGTTATCTGAGACGTGACGCACTGCATGCATGGGTTTTTTTACACTGTCTTCCTTTAGCGGACATTGACTTTTCCACCGTGGTGCTTTGTTTCGCAGTAGCTGTACTTATGAATACGCTTGTATGTTTCACACGCTTCATATTTTTTGCTGCCTTCTCAATTGTGTAATTCGGTTTTGTTCAGCACTCTTTGGAATTGTTGCTTTTGTCTGTGCACTGCGTCATTTCATGTGAGCCGCTCGGTGTACATGCATCGAAGGTTCCCAGCTGTGCTGGTGCCATCTCGTGCGATGTCCATGGCTGTATTTAATGTTAGCTAAGACCTGGCACTTAAAAGTTTCTCTTGCAGTTTCGCCGAGTTTGTGCCAAACACCACCCTTACCATCTCATCTTCCTCTGCATAAGCATAGTCCTTCACCCGTGAATATTTAGCGACAGTGTTTCTATTGAATTGCCGCTGACGGACGGCCTTATATGGGCAGGCACTAAGTTACGCCTCCCACGGGCATCGAGCAGAAGTCTATTATAGTATATAGACGAAAAAATAGGTTCCAGTTATGACCATTACGCGTAGAATTTCGAAATGAAACCTGCCCAACTTTTGTAAGTAAGGAATGAGCCTGCCACATTTCAGCCTTCTACCTACACGGGAAGTTGGAGAATTAGTGGTGAGTGAGTGAGTCAGTGAAGGCTTTGCCTTTTATTAGTATAGATATAGAGTAAATTATTCCATGATATTCTGAAATGAACATTTTAGGATATCCGAAAGTCATTTCCAGTTATCTTGAAATGTTAATTTGGCTTGCCATAAATATAGTGTATTTTTACAATTTGTCTGAGTGTTTTTATATTCTTATAAAGATTAGTCTTCTACCCAGAAGTAAGTTTGTCGTTTGTCTAATTTATCTGGTTCATTCTGTCCATACTGATAGATGTATTCCTTTTTAAAAAGCTTAACAGTGTCATTATAAGTATCCTTTCATTTACATTTTAAACTTTTTAAATCTAGTAAGTCTCCAACTAAATATTATCACTATGAGTCTGATACAGTATTTCATTTGGTCTAGAGTAGTGATCACAAGCTTCTTATCTCTGTCTATAGACTAGCAGACACTTTCCCTTAAGTAACTGGCTGGCTAGTTATTTCTGTGTATTCTTCTCTGTGTAAACATTTCATATGCTTGAACTTTGCATACTTCTTCCTTGCTCAGACTTCATGTCTGTGATCCCTACAGTACTGTACTCTATTTTACATTTTAAATTACAGTGTCTTCTACTTGAACATTCTTATAGGCTTCTCTAACAAACTTTTACTTAACCTATTGCCTGCTATTTTAATTTTTATTCGATTCATTCTTAGTACTTTCTGTTTAAGATGAACAAACATTACTAATTAACCTACTTCACCTTTTTTCATCTGCTATAATATTAATTTCATATATTCCTTCATTTCATACTTTTTTTTTGTCAGCTGTACTGTACAATAAGATTTAAGAGTGCTTCTTTGACCTAACACCATCTACATATTATCCTTTACCAGAGCCCTTGTATTGTTTTATTGAATTAATTTAAAATGGATAATTTTGCCATTTTTACCCATCAATTTACACTCAGTAACCAATAATGACAGTCTTTCCACAGATGCTCTAATGTTTTTAGGTTTGGGCTTTGGCTGGGCCACTTAAAGACAGTCAGAGACTATCCCAAAACCAGTCTAGCAATGTCTTGGCTGTATACTGCAGGTCTATGTTGTGCTGAAACAGTTGCTCAGTCAGAAGTGGCATGCACTCTGGATTAGGTCTTATTGTTGTCTTCAGAATTTTCCTGAACCAATCAGTAATGCTAATTGATCATCATGCTGTAGTATAGTTGCCATTTTAAAATCCTATCACATTGTCTAGAGATGCTTAGCTGGAAGAATGTTTTGTTATTTTCTGTTTTGTAGTGGTTCGGGTATGTGCTATTTAACTGGAAAAATTAAAGCTCCCTCAACTTGGATGAATATGGCTATTTTTCAGACTTTTGCAGCCTGTGTTAAATACAGATCTTTTTTTTTAGTCCTCAGGGTATGTCAGATCTTAGACCTTAATTTTCTTCTCTTTGTTGCTTAACTTGTTATTTAGTGTTAGGAAAAGGGAGAAAAACAAGAATTTTATTTTGTACAGTATTATATATGTCATATTGTTAAGTTTTATATGATAACATTCTGCTACGTGTGAGTTAATTACAGCTAGTGTATAATGATAAGTGGGAGAACAAAGAAGTTAAGACAACTTACCCTTTAACAACTGTAACTATGAGCAGAGGAACATAACAGTTACATCACTTCTTCACATAGTCTCCCTGTATGTTGATGCAGTTCTTGTATCATTCCACTAACATCTTCTTTCCTTAGGATAAGAAGCATTTCAGCTGCTCCTGAATCCAGGTCTGCACTGCTTTCTCACTTGAGGGGAATCTGCAACTGTGTAGAGCCTGTTTAAGTGAGCTGAAGATGTGACAGTCACATGGTGCTAGTTCAGGGATGTAAGACGGATGTCGAAGATGTTCAAACTGCAGTTGTTGCATTGTCTGCACCAATACGGCCACCACTTGGGGACATGTGTTTTCTTGGAGCAGCAAGGCTGTTTTTGACAGCATTCCCCTTCCTTTACTGTGAATTGCAGGTTTCAGTTTCTGTCTAAGCATAGCACAGTATATTCCTTTGGTCACTGATTGTCGGTGTTCTTGAAAATGCACCAGAATAGAATCCTTCATGTCCCAAAAGAAGGTAATCATGATTTTCTTGGTGGAGGCCTGTTGTTTGAATTTCTTCTTTACAGCAGAAGAGAAGCATTTCCACTGCACGGTTTGCCAAAAAAAACTCAAAACAGCTCATTGTTTAACAAATATTGTGCAATCCCAAAGTGGTGTTCCACGTTCTTTGAGCTCATTGGTGTCTGGATTTTTTTGTCTCTAAAGATGATAAGTTGCTTCTTTAGGACAGACTGACATTATCCATTCTTTTGCTATGGCTGGAACATAAGTCATAGCTTAAAGCTATTCTTAGACATGTCACTTCAGTTATTTATAAGTTTACATTTGCTGCACATTTTTGTTCTGACTCCTTCTTTCACATTTCTTGGCTAAAGCCTGTTTTTGATTTCTTTCTCTACGGCCTCAGTTGAAGTGGAAGGGCCATTGCGAATTTGAGATGCACCGCATTTTGGATTCAAGAAAATGTGGTGCAAGAGTAGAAAATTTGGTGGGCTAGGCTGGTTATGGTCTCTTGAATGTCATTTAAGGATGTGCATGCTCCTCTGTTGTGTGCTGTAGTTATTAACCATGCATTAGAAGAGGGGTCATGTCATAAATTGAAAGACATGCATTGTACAGTGAAATGCTGCAACTCTATATTGAAGCATATATCATTCATATTGAGCATGGGCAAAGTGTAATTAAATTAAGCAAACCTGTTTTCAAGAAATTTATAAGTAGGTTCCTGCATTGTGCCTAATACTACAGGGCAGACTCTGCCCTACCCCATGTCCCCTTGTGCTGGGAGAACATAAATTTGGATGAAGTGGTTTTTAGAATGGAATTTAAGGGGAAAAATCAGTATGGAATAGTCCATACAGTACTTCCATATAAATTAAACTTTAATAATACTACAGGAAATCTGCCAATTGGAGATTTTACAATACAACTAAATGTACCGTACAATAAAAAAATAATGTATTTATTAAAAATAAATATATTATGTACACAAATAAATGGAGAGTAACATGATCATAAAATTAAATCAAATGAATAACGTAACTTGAAACTAAACATATTGGGTCAAATGAAGTAAATAAGCCTCATAAATGAACAGAATCGTACAGGGTTGGCTTAATGATACTGTGCATATCGACCTTTACAGATCAATTGTGTGTATGTGTGTTTGTGTGTTCATTTCTTTTTTTCATCATCAAGCATATGATCTGGAAGGGCAAACAAGCTGTAAACTGTCTTCACTTACAAATTTATTTGAGAGTGTACGTGTGACTGCGTGTGTGTGTGTGTGTGTGTGTGTGCGTGCATGGGTGGCTAAATTTGTGTGTGCCTCTGTGTGGGTATACTGTACATGTATAGTTAAATAAATATAGTTAGCAGACTGCAAAAATCTCAGTTAAACAATTTCTATGAAATTATTGTTGGACATAGTTTTTGGAATTGTTTTTAAAGAATATTGTGATGTGTTCTGGACCAGAAGCAATAGGCCTGGAGCCTATAAGAAGACAGACACAATGTCTGAAGAAAATAGGTTAGTCTTTTTGGACGTTATCATTTTATATAAGCCTTGGCATTCAGGGCAGATATCCCGTAAACCACTTCTTCTAAAATGTTCTATCTTTGCTCAAATGTAGTCATTCAGGGGCTCTACACAACACAAAAATCATAATTTGACACCAAATATTGTAATTTTAAGATCAGAAAGTCAGACAGAAGCACACATTAAAAAGTTTTATCTGTGTTATGATGAGAGACAATAGTTTTCTGATACAACATCATAACACAGTGGCAGCAGAAGTAACATACCTGTCCACCACACCTAGGAGTAATTCCAAACCTCCCTGACAAACCACCTGTAATATTACTGGGTGCGGCTTAAAATGGAGCCAGCTGCCTCACAGAGACAAGCCAGAGTTGGGAGGAAAAGGATGAAGCTTGCCAGAGAAGGAGTGGAGCTGAAGAGAGAAAACGAAAGAAGAAAAAAGAAGGCAAAGGCAGTGTGTTGTATTTATTGTACTGTGCTGCTGTTGGGAGCGAGGGAGAAGCACTTTCCCACTTAATAAACGTGTATTGTGTGCTGAACTTGTACCTGGTGTCTGTCTGTGTCAGGTTTGGGTGACTAGTGTGCAACCTCCAGGCCCAAAAAACTTACAGCACAATACCCACAAATTTACAATTTCCTTGACTGTTTCAACTGTTACTTAATTGCCAGTACCTAGCATATTACTGTAAAGTAAATTTAAGTACATCACATGTCTGTTATATTCAAGGTGATAAATGTTCAGTATTAAAATTATTTGTATATAGTGCATGAGAAAAAAAATTTGCATACACTATATGCATCTTAGCAAATACTATATGAGGCAAAATCTCAGTATACAATGAATGCATTTTACAGTAAAGTATATGCATTTCATTATATTGGGAATGCATTTAAATATATAATACAAAAGACAAAAATCTCAGTATAAAGTGTGTGCTTTTCATTATAGAGTGTAAGTGTTTTGGTATGTATTATATGCAATTAAAAATTAAGTGTTAAACAGTATTTCATATATAACTTTTTTTAGACATTGATACCCATGCCATAACAGATATAATAAACTACACTATTGCTTTAAAATAGACATTTAAAGTTTTAAGAAGATATTTAATATATTAGATATGAAACATACAGTAAAGAATATGTATGTCCACATCCAAAATAAATGATTATAAAAATTCTATGATTAACCAATCACTTTATATAAATTCTTTAATAACTCACTGTAAGTTATTCATTCAAGACCATGTGCAGTTTATTTGATCCTTTCAAGAAGTGTAAAATTACATAAGTGCACTACTGTAATCAAAATATCAAACTATTGAAAAAGTGATTGAAAAGTGATTATGGACATTTATTTTTTATATTGATATTTTCCTTTTTTATAAATATATTTTTTTGCCTATATATTGTACTTGAAATCTCAGAAAATTTCTGTATTTTATGACTGATGGTGCATTGTTTGCTTTAAAAGTGAACATGTCTTCACTTTATGGACAGCTGCTCCTGCAACTGTTTAGTTTTTACTTCAGTATATTGAAGAAATTGCTAGCAGGAATGCTTTCATCTGAAACAGTGTCACAGCTGATTCAAATGGAAATATAGACAAAAAGAAGAAATATGTCCACATTTTCATCCTTTTTAAAATAATAGTCCCACTCTGCCTAAATGAATTCAAGGACTAGTGAACAAAAATCTCAAGATCAAAAAGTCTTTCTAGATGCCATCTTGCCACAGCTGGAATTATTGGGAGGCTTAAAATAAAGATGACCCCCTGAGCAGAGCACTTTTTTATTATTTGCTTTTTAGGTCTTAAGAAAGGTCCTTCTTCACTGCATACCATTCTGTAGTTGTCACTAGGATACTAACTGTTGCTCTATTGAGAGAATAAAAATCTACAGCTATTAGATACATTTGGAAAGTTTAAAATATCTTAATTTACTTTAAGAAATAATGAAGTAAAGTAAAAAAATGACATACTGCAGAAGAAAATGTTTTGTTTTTATCTCACTTACTTACTTAATTATCTAACCTGCTACAATAGGTGCATAAGATCAACTCAAAAGCATTCCACTCTTCACAATCTTTTGCCTTTGCTTTACTTCGCTTCAAGTCATTCCCAGCTTCTTCAATTCTCTTTCTACAGTTCTTCACTACTTTGTTTTTTGTCTGCTTCTAGGTTTCATGGCTTGTTGTGCCTATTTAAGGGCTACTTTTGTGATACCTTTTCCTGGCATCCTTCATACTTAACCTAGCCATCTCAGGCATTTTGCCTCCCGTGTCACTGCCATACAGAAGGATTAATATAAAATTGCTATCATAGGTCCAAAGTTTCATCCTCAACTGCTTTGACTTCCAGATGCATCTTAACCATCTGAATGCTAATCTTTCTTTGGCTGTCATTCTCTTAATGTTTTTCTTGGTGGAGTCCTTGATGCTGACTACTGTGCCTAAGTAAATAACGATGTCTGTTCATTCAATTTCAGTATGTGATGCCCAGGTTGCAGCAGGAATCACCTCCTTGGACTCATCTCATTGATGTTTGTGAGACCAAGATGGACTAGTGCAAAGAAGGCACACAACAATAGAGGTGCATTGTGATTTTTATTCCTGAAATAATGAAGCGTTCAAAAATAAGTGCAGTGCATTTTCTTCCTTAAATAAACAAATAGTCCAATTAATATTCTGATAAACACAAGTACTCTGTAAAATTTAAAAATCAGTTCCCTCAATAAATAGATAAATTAATAGATTCAACAACTTTGTACATGATGGGCAAGAAGATCAGGAACCTTCATAAACTGTTTACATGTGAGACTGAAAGATCAGAGGCTGGGCGCCAGAGATCAGGGGCTTAAGCAACTGAAGCCTCCCACCTCATGATGCCACTATCCATTTAAATATTTCAACTCATCCTATGACTATGTTAGTTAGGGCAACTGCTCTGTTCCCATGTAATGAATTAGTTCAAACAATGTTTAGCTGCCATTTGACAATGGTGATTCATTGCAATAATAATCTGCAAATAATATTAGTTCAACCAATTCAATATATGGTTACACAATTGTTTATTCCTTCCATTTATTTCAAGAGAAGTGAATTTTTATTCTCTAATGGTTAACTCAGCTAAAGCAGCAGGAGGGCAGTGCTGCTGTGTGAGCTGTTTGCATGTGTGTACTGTTCCCAGCATCTGAGCACTTGCATTTAGCATCCGAGCAGCTCTCAGAAAAGTAAAAGAGGAAATATACAAAATATACAAGTTCAATCAACTGCTTTCACAGTAAAATTGAAACAGTAAGCTAATTAGTATTTGAAGTTGTATCGAATGTTTGGGTTCACAAATGCTTTTCAATGGGAGATTTTGAAATTTCAAAACTTTGTACTGCACAACCTGTTCAAGATTTGTGAATTAAAATTGACTTGTCTCTAAACATTTCTTTGAAGAATAAGTGTGCCACATCTCAACAAAATTGGTCCACAAGAGATCAAGTTGTTTGATGAGGACAGACAGACAGACATGGACTTTTGCAATAGGTGCTTTGCACATTGGTATATGCTAACGCACCTAAAAATAAGTGTTACATTTCTGCTATATGCTGAGGCTACAGGTAAGGAGAGCAATACCTTTGCATATTCTTATTACTACTTTTACCATGGTTTGCTAACAAATACAACATTAGAATACCTGTATTGGGAAGTGGTGATGCATGGCATCCCGCTTTATTACCCATTTTACCAAGCTTGTATTTTTTTTTTTTAGCAATAACCATTGCCCAGACAATCATTCATTTTTTAAAATATTTATTTACCTACTTACTACTGGATTTAATGACTAGCAGTCAATATCCCCACCCAAGGCTGTTAGCAGTAATACAAAGGGAAAGAGGGAAAATTAGCAAAATGGCTTTCCCTGACCTTACCTATATACATAGGTGTTCATAATTTCTTTCCTACATTCGACCTGGGACTAGGTCTGAGACTAGCAGTCTTAAATCCCACTGATGCCACCAACTAAAGGGGTTCAGTAAGAATTTACCTAAATAAAATAATTCAAACACATTATGCATTGATCAGTCTGAAGCAAGGATTTATTGCTAGACACACAACTACCCTACATCCTGCTAATGCCCTGCTGCAGCTCCCAAGATTTATATGCTCATTGCATTGAGCAGGTTGCTTTATAAGTTCACACATATGTTATTCTGTATCTTTTAACAAATGTTATTTCTTTTAAAGAACAAAATGATCTTAAAAACTAACAGGAAGGCTAATTTTGAAACAAGCTTCATAGGCAGCCTTTGCTAGTACAACACAGAAGGAAACTTAGTGTTACTGCTGGATTGTTTTCATAGGTCAATGTATGTAATAAGCTAAGTCAATAGTTAGAAATAAGAAAATATGGGCTAAAGCAGTTATGAACTATATGGGCTCAAATTATTTGGAGGTAAGATGGCGATTTTAAGGGCTAGGGAAGTAAATGATGTCATCTAGTCCAGAACTGGAAGTGACGCCATCAGAGGTACCGGAAATGACGTCATCAGTTTTACCGGATCCTGTTGAGATTTCCCAGGAATGGTCTACAAGAAATTGAGAGAGACAGTCAGCACACTCTGCCACCCGCTGGTCTGGTGTAGTATTACAGTTCCCCAGGCCCTTTAGCTGTCCCCTATATATGTGTGACAATACATATATATATGCTGGGAGGGAACCGCTGTGGTGGATGGGTGGTGGGGATGTCATCAGATGGGGACCAGAGGGAAAGAAGGAACCCGGAAGTTGCTGGTGTCTTTGTTTATTGTATTTTGTGTGAACTCACAGCGGTGGATTTTCGTCTTTCCTGAAGGAACAAAGAGAGAAAGATTAGTACACTTGTGTTGACCCCTGACCTGTAATTTTTGCGCTGCTCGTCGGGTCTTTAAGCTGCTCCCTATGCAATCGTGCATGTATATTGTGGGGAACAGCCCGGACGCAGACAGGTAGACATGATGTTTTAACACGACACACGTTTATTCTCAACTACTATTTACAGTTAAAGTGCACAAACCCAGTGCCGCAGCACCAATCACCCCTCAAGTCCAGGCCTTCTCACAATGCCTTTACCTCTGTCTGGTCCGCCTCCACTCCTCTCCTCCGAGCTCTGTCCTCTTCCACCAGACACCAGCCTTCAAATGGATGGATTCGGCCCCTTTTATAGCCACCCGGATGTGCTCCAGGTGTCTTATGGTAACCTTCTGCCGACACGTCCTTGTGTGGCGGAAGCACTGGCTGTGTACCCAGAAGCACTCTGGGCGTTCCTGATCCTCTTCCCCCCAGCACTTCCGGGTGTGGCGGAAGTGTTGAGGTCCAGGGCTCTCTAGGCATTGGGGTGCTGCCTGGCAGTGACCACGGGTCTGGTAAAGGTTATAAAGCCATTTCTAAAGCTTTGGGACTCCAGTGAACCACAGTGAGAGCCATCATCCACAAATGGCAAAAACATGGAACAGTGGTGAACCTTTCCAAGAGTGGCCAGCCGACCAAAATTACCCCAAGAGCGCAGAGACGACTCATCCGAGAGGTCACAAAAGACCCCAGGACAACGTCTAAAGAACTGCAGGCCTCACTTGCCTCAATTAAGGTCAGTGTTCACGACTCCACCGTAAGAAAGATACTGGGCAAAAACGGCCTGCATGGCAGATTTCCAAGACGAAAACCACTGTTAAGCAAAAATAACATTAGGGCTCGTCTCAATTTTGCTAAAAAACATCTCAATGATTTCCAAGACTTTTGGGAAAATACCTTGTGGACTGATGAGACAAAAGTTGAACTTTTTGGAAGGCAAATGTCCCGTTACATCTGGCGTAAAAGGAACACAGCATTTCAGAAAAAGAACATCATACCAACAGTAAAATATGGTGGTGGAAGTGTGATGGTCTGGTGTTGTTTTGCTGCTTCAGGACCTGGAAGGCTTGCTGTGATAGATGGAACCATGAATTCTACTGTCTACCAAAAAATCCTGAAGGAGAATGTCCGGCCATCTGTTCGTCAACTCAAGCTGAATCGATCTTGGGTGCTGCAACAGGGCAATGACCCAAAACACACCAGCAAATCCACCTCTGAATGGCTGAAGAAAAACAAAATGAAGACTTTGGAGTGGCCTAGTCAAAGTCCTGACCTGAATCCAATTGAGATGCTATGGCATGACCTTAAAAAGGCAGTTCATGCTAGAAAACCCTCAAATAAAGCTGAATTACAACAATTCTGCAAAGATGAGTAGGCCAAAATTCCTCCAGAGCGCTGTAAAAGACTCATTGCAAGTTATCGCAAACGCTTGATTGCAGTTATTGCTGCTAAGGGTGGCACAACCAGTTATTAGGTTCGGGGGCAATTACTTTTTCACACAGGGCCATGTAGGTTTGGATTTTTGTTCTCCTAAATAATAAAACCATCATTTAAAAACTGCATTTTGTGTTTACCTGTGTTATATTTGACTAATGGTTAAATGTGTTTGATGATCAGAAACATTTTGTGTGACAAACATGCAAAAGAATAAGAAATCAGGAAGGGGGCAAATAGTTTTTCACACCACTGTATATAGTGAAAGGGCTGGGAGAGAGAGCATATTCATTTCTGCTAAATGATTCTTTGGCTGAAAGTTCCCAGTGTTAATGTTTCAGAGATAGGATGTGCAGCATTGTTCATAATGACTCTCAGATTTTTTTTAATACTCTCCTTTGCTACTACTCCAAGGGGTTCTACAGGATTACAGAGAAAACAGTTTCATTCCACTTACTGATACTGAGAATGTCATGAGGCAGGTTTGGCAATCTTTTCAATAGTTCAGTGGCAGCATCTGCATTCCTTTTGGAGACCTAGAAACTGCATAAATGGCTGTGGATGTTTCTGTTCTGTTGTATGCTGTCCTGCTTTTGTCACAGGTTATTATGTAATGTACAGTAGTTAAAAGCAGTTTCCACAATTCAGACTCTCTTAGGAGAAAGTGTAGTTGTAGCAGCACTCTGGAACACTCAGCATTCCTATTCTGTTTGATGTTGGCTCACACATGCAAAGATGTGACAACTTTTAATAGCATGCATGTGCAAATGAAGGAGGCACAAATGGGATTAAGCACAAATCAGTTAAAAATCTAAAAAAGTCGAGAACTTGCAGAGCTTGTGGTCAACTTTTCTTTTTTGTTGGTAACGTTTGACTAGTTCTCATATATTTTTGTTTTTTGGATAAGCGTACATTCCTTTTTTAATTATGATAAAGTAAAAAAGGATGGCATAACAGTTGAGGTACATAATGCTGTATGATTCCGAGGAGTACCTTTATCAATTGAATGTGTGAATCTTTGTGGATATTCATAAAATTGTAGGGTGTATGCAATATATATATATGTATATATATATATGTATATATATATATGTATATATGTATATATGTATATATTGTATATATATATATTGTATATATATATATATAGTATATATATATATATTGCATATATATATATATATATATATATATATATATATATATATATATATATATATTGCATATATATATAGTTTTCAATTTATATAGTTGGAATACTGTTTTCATTAAACTTCATGGCACTCATATAATCTTATTTAATTTTAATGAGGATAAGGAGTACACTTTGAAATGACTGTAATTGTAAGGAATGTCTATTTATATCCTACTAGTTTGAAAAAAATATATATATATATATTTACAGGTGAAATTCCGTTACAACGAATATTGTTACAACAAAATTTTGATTACAACAAAGTATTTTTACAGTCCCGACAGATTCCCCATAAGACAGAGTCTATAAAAATCTTATTACTACAAAATACATTCAGCAGATACTTTCATTACAACGCCTAAAAGACCTTGAAATACCTGAATGAATCATCTACAGAGCAGTTAGTTCTGTGGTTGCAGCTCAGTTGTGCACAATGATTCCCAAAGAGAAATATTGTAAATTTTTCTCTTTCTTTGAACTTTCCTTATACTGTTTTTTTTACTGTGTTTGTTTTCTGTGGTTTTCAGTGATACCTTTTGCTTATTGCTCATCAATATTTGAAAAATATCCATTGGAATTTAACTCATTGTCACACTCCTATAGAAATGGCAGACACAAAAAAATGACAACAGTTCACACAGAATAAAAAACTTTTTTGCGCCTCTCGATTCCGGAAAAAAAAGAAAAAAGACGTTCCCAGTGAATTCAGAATTTCACCATCAACACTGTCAGCTTTCTTGAAAGACCAGGCAAAAATAAAAGAAAAATCTTGGTTTGCAAACTTTGGGCCTTAGCTGAAACGTATGTGAACCACTGCATTTGAAGATGTCCAAAAAGCAGTTTTTATGTCGCTCAGTGATACAATTTTAAGAAATTTCCTATTAGTGAGCCACTCATTCAAGAAAAATCAGTTACTGTCTGTCTCCATGGGCCATGAAGATTTTTCTGCCATCTGGGGTTGGCAAATTCCCTTTCAGGATCGTTCAGGAATTGTAGCCAAAGCAATCTGTGGAGAAGAATCTGCAGTTCCAACTGAAAAAGCAAATGAATGGCGTACAAGTAAAATCAGGAAAATCATTTTAGATCATAAGCCTGAAGACATCTACAATGATGAGGAGACTGGAATCTTCTACCAGCTGCTACTGCATCACACTTTAGCACTCAAAGGTGATCCATGCCAAGGGGGAAAAAAGTTTAACCAAGGTTGACAGCTCTACTTTGGTGCAATTCAGCTGGCAGCCATGAAGTTATTCCTCTCATCACTGGCAAGTCGACCAATCCTCTGTGTTTTAAGTGCATTACATTCCTTCCCTGTGAGTATAAAGCAAACCAGCAAGCTTGGATGACTCAAGACATTTTGGGAAACTGGATGCGATAACTTGTCAAGGATATGAAGAAGAAAAGGAAAATTCTGATTCTTATTGATAACTGTGCTGCCCACAGCATGCTTCCACATTTAGATAATGTTTGTGTTGAGTTCCTCCCACACAATTGCACGGCAGTGCTTCAGCCATTGGATATGGGCATCATTCACACGTTGAAAGTGTATCATCGCAAGGAAATGGTGAGAAAAATTCTCGTCAGCGTAATTTGTGGACAGGAGGAGATTAAAATTAACGTGAAAGAAGCTATTGAAATGATTGCAAATGCCTGGATGCAAGTTAAAGAAAGCACTATAGTAACATACAGAATCTCACTTCTACAAAATTTTCATTACAATGAAATGTAGTTTAGGTCCTTGTCAATTCATTGTGATGGAATTTGACATATATATATATATTTTGGCACCAATTGCATGTTTATACCATATTCACCCCATTGTTCCATTGGTTCCTAAGACCTGTTTACTATATGGTCATGGTGTTTTGCCAAGATCTATTTTAAAGTACACCGGGTCTTGTCTCTTACTTTGTATTAGAGTGCTTACTGTCTTCTTAGACACAGTGAGGAATGTTGTTTTGTATGTACCCAATACTGCCAGAATAGGCTCCAGTCTTCTGTGGCCATGAATTGATGTTATATAATTGTGTTAAATGATTGCTCGTAGTATATTTAATAATAAGTGTTTAAATAATTAAAATTATCCTTTGATGAACTATTGTTATTGTCAATTAGCAGCACTCATATGAAATGGTTTGGTGTCCTGGGGCCTCATGCATAACGCCGTGCGTAGAACTCACACTATACCATGACATAAGCACAAAAGCCGAAATGTGCTTACGCACAGAAAAATCCAGATGCATAAATTCGCCAACTTCCGCGTTCTTCCGCTACATAAATCACGGTCAGCGTGAAAAGTAGTGTTTGTGCACGCGCCTGCTGTCCCGCAACAACTCCTCCCAGAATTATGTCTCTTTGAATATGCAAATCAATATAAATAGCCCTTAAGCTCAGTGTTCTGTGAAAAGACTATGGGAAAAGCAAGAGGAAAATTGGAAGAATTTCAGCAAATACTAAGTGGAGGCAAGGAAAAATGTACTATTTGTTGGTTTAAACAGTGGTATAAACAACAAAAGGAAGTTGATTGACTGACATAGCGTGTCAGGGAAACTCGAAAGCTGAAGTTCACAAAGTCACACAGTGCCCGAAATAAAAAAGAATATATCAAAGTCGCCGTGAAGAGGCGAGGCGTAGCCCACCATCTGAGTGTCATATGAAAGTTTATTAGGGTACAGAGAAAAAAAAAAAGCATGAAATGTCAACTTCAATCTCGAAATTTCCACTTTAATCATGTAGTTTATTTTGTCATTAAAGTAGAACACCATAAACTTCATCTTAAAATCGTTTAATCAACCAGTTTCTCAAATCACATCGTAATTAAAGTAGCACGTTAAATGCTTTGTTTTGTATGTGTTCTTCTATGTGCTCTGTGTGTGTGAATCACTACGTGCTTCTTAAACTGGCTCTCTTCTCCGACAGGACACAGAATCCATTACATTCGTGATATTACAGCTCTCTGAATAACTAAAATACTGAGATGTATATGTGATATCATTTTCATAATGATAGGAGTTAAAGCACATTATTAAACATGGGTTTCACAGTGGAGCAGTGATTGTGCACGACCTTTGATGAAATAATTTATTGCAGCAGTACTCAGGGGCGGCTCTAGGCTCGTGGCGGCCCTGGGCAGAGAAAGAATCGGTGGCCCCTTCGCCGCCAATGTCAATATGGTATCTTATGCACGGTGGATGGCCACGTCCGTTGCAGACACTGCATAGCCGCCTCATGCTCATGACAGAAGTGTTTAACTTTTGTCGAAATTTGCCACTGTGTTTTTAGCTGTGTCGTTATTTTCTCAATCTGTTTTATATTCAATATATATTGGCTTGGCGGCCCTGTGCAGGTGCATAATTTGCACATGCCTAAGGCTGCGCCTGCAGTACTGTCTCTTTCAAACATACTAACCTCCAATTCCTGTCCTTCCTTTTCTTTCTCCAAGTAACCAATCGCCACACAATTAGCTCTGTAATAGACATTAAGCCATCTGTAAGGTTATAACGTCGTTAACCTTTAAGGAACATTGAAATATCTTCATAGTACATGTTTAATTATTCTATCCTTCACGTCAGTCCCAGTGAAGCATACAGTGCGGGGCAGGAACAATCGTGAGCAGAGCCAGATCCTTGCTAATGTAGCAACACCGTGTCCTTTAATTATTAACAATATAGATTATTTAAATGAAGTTAAAGTTTTATCTGTATAATATAATAAACATATTTTGCTGCATTTCATCTTAAAAATTATATCGTCATCATATGTAAATATGCGGTTTATAAAGTTGCTCAGGTTGTGCAATATTATAACTGTAGTGCAAGTTTACAGTGAGATAGTTGTACTTACAAGTACAAACAATTCTACAAGGAGCAGTTAATGGACTGATTGAATGCGTTTAGAGCTCTTGGGATTAAATCTTTCTGAACCGTCAGGTCCATACAGGAAAGGTTTGAAGCGTTTGCCATGTGAGAAGCAGTTCAAATAGGAAGCATGGCTGAGGCAGTGTGTGCCTGATGCTGTATACCGATAATTCTCTTTCCGATCAGCTGCTCCAAGTGGTGCAGTGAGAGTAATATGGCAAAGATGATCTGCTGTGGCAACCGCTAATGGGAGCAGCTGAAAGTAGAAGTAGAAGATGCAGTGAGAGTAACAACATTAAAGCAGTTATGGTATTTGGAATAGTTTGACCATTCTGTGGACCATTATATTGTTACAGGTTAATTACAATCAGATGCATTAAACTAATAAACAATATGCGGTTAATTTCAGTGTATTTATAAAGCCACGTCAGGGATGTGGACCTGAAAAAGAAAGATAAACCACACAGGAACAGTAGCAATGCTTTGACTCTGGGTGCCACCAGTCTGCAAAACCAAGCAGAGAAATTGCGTACGACAGGGTATGCAGTACCGTGGAAATGTGCGTGGCTTTAGGCTAAGTTTAGGTTTTATACATAGCGATTTGAATGTGGAAACGTTCTTATGCAACATTTCTGTGCATACGCACCGTTTATACATGAGGTCCCTGGTGACTGAAAGGCTGATTTAAAGGTTGAAATGATGGGTGAATTGTATGTAGATTAATAACACATTTTTGGAGTCCTACTGCTAAAGGATCTGCCTTCTACAGTCAGTTTACTTATCCTTGGAATTTTAATCAGGACTGTATCTTGTGATTGAACAGTACACTCTAGAGTATAGAGAAAATGAGTTTTGTAAGTAAAGAGGTGCTATGCAGTTTACAGTTACATATATATATATATATAAAGGACAATGTTAAAGTCATCTTTAAAAATAATTGATTTCTCGGTGTATATACATAGACTTTTCCCACTTCCAATTTTGTTTTTAGCCATATGGTACTTACATCTAACTTACAATTCTAAATTAATGGTATTTATTGTTTCAGCCTTGCCTTTAAGTGCTCCTTATTTTTTTGGTCAGGTTTTATAGTGTGACAGTGTTAATGGTAATGTCTTATTGTGTTTTGTGCTTTGTCCAAAGATGAAAATGTTCATATCCAAATGATCTCTGCACAAGAGTATAAAATTGTATGCTTGCATAGGTTATAATTATTTTTGCCATTACAGATCTTTACATTTTCTTAATATTTAAACATCAGGCTAAAAAAACCAAGGCTTCTTCTCAGTGGTGAAGATGTGTCACAGGTAGAAATGGAGTTCAGATACATTTCTTATTTTAAAGATTGCAACATCAATATCAAATTTAACAAAACCCCAGCTGACTAGCTCCCTTTAAGGTCATTCCTACCTTGCATTTCACCACCAAGCTAATAATCTTTTAGAGTGTCTGAACTGACATATTGCCCTATATAAAAATATTCCCTATAGATATTGTGCTCTCTCCAGCAAATAGCATGGCAGAATGCAGTCGGTAAAGACTCTTTCCATCCTTTTCTTTTTCTGCCTCTGCTGATTATGGAAAAGTGGTTAGGAGACTAAAGTAAAAGTTGTTTGAAGCAGAGACACTAGGAATTTTAATAACAGTAATGTTCCTGATATTTCAAGGATATGTTCCAGCCACTTGCGACCCTGAATTAAATTAAGCAGGGTTGAGATTGTTACGCTATAGTAATAATGAAAAATGCAAAAACATTTTTGCATTTTATCAGTAAGAATATAATCAAGGAGATGTAAAAATTTTATAGAAAGAGTGAAAATAAATAACATATAGTAATATAAAACTAGAATGAGCAAATACATTAAAATATTTTTTTGAAATGCTGTAAAACTAAATAAACAATATGGCCAGACATAATACTGGAAAAAGCCTTTTTTGTGTTCTCACAGGTGAAAGCAGAGCAAAATGATGTGTGAGAGCTGTAATTTACTCATGGTTACTCCAACTATAATCTTTTTATCTTTCTCCCATGCCTTTCTTCTTAACTATTACAGATACTCCACTTAAATGTAAGGTATACGTTTCCTATTAGCCCTGATTGTAGACAGGAAAGCGGTGAAATATAATGGGCGTAATGTGTTCAGGCTAGTCTTAATGAGGAAAAAAAAAGCAGAAATGTATCTTATTTGATTTTGCTGAACATTTTAGCATACACTTTAAATCAAAATAAGAAAAAAGGAGTTTACTGTAGTCCAATTATAAATGAGACAAGCTGTGGAGAAAAAATTGATGGATCCTAATTTTGAATATGAAGTTCCAATCTGAATGGTGTGGATATCATAAGAGATTAAAATGTTGAAAACATCATTTATTGTAAAAGGCAGGATAGGTTGACTAAAAGTGAAAATAAGGAAAGAATACATAAATAAGACTGAATATGTAATAAGATGACATGACTTCATAAGGTACGTGTATATGAATTTTCATAGTTGCTTTTGTCAGACTACCAGATAAGTATCTTTATTTCTAGCTATTATATATGAATCCTTTGTTTTCAAAATGTGAACCTAATATTCAAAATTTTTATTTAAAGTTTTTTTAATCATTGATTTTTCAGAGGCTAAAATGTTTTCCCTTTTAATGCAGGATTTTGTGGTGAAAGTGGGTTAAGGATGGCATAGAGAAGTAACTTTCCATATATCAGGGGGTACTTTTATGAACAATGTAGGCGCATTAAGAGGATGCAGCACAGGGAATGCTTTCTTAAAATTAAGAAGGTGACTACATACTGGTGAAAGATTCAGTGAAGAATTTATTCAGTAACATCAGCCATATTACATTAATATCATTGCTTCAGTAAGCATATGTTGCCATAGGAGGTCTAAGATAGCCAGATCTAGAAAAGAGCTAGGTTGAGGAATAAGACAATTTACAGCTGTCATCAAGTCCAGAATGTAGTCTCAATTTCAACAATGGCTCAGTCTAGAATTTCCAAAAGGGGCCTACTTAACGACTAATGTGGTGTCTGACATGAGTCAGTAGGCATATGTCTTTCATGGAGAAGCTATCAGTCAACTGCTTGTTTGATTTCATTGTGGATTCTGACACAGACAGATGACACAGATGAGCCAAGAGGCCATTAGTTCTTAAATCTTATATAGCTTCCAAAGCTGTGTTGACTGCTTATCTGGTCAGGCACATATCATCTGAAAGAGCTTTGAAAATCAATATTCGCTGACTTTAAGACCCCAGGAACTTTCTTATTTAAAAAATGGTTTTCTCATCTGTTTTAAGAGTTCTGATGTTTCTGTGCATAGCTACAGAGATGCAACTCTGTCTTTCAGACACCATAGATGATGTACTGTATCTGTTCTCCCCTAAACACTTACTTACCACAAAACAGTGACTCTCCAGAGGCCTTTATAAAAAGATGGTATTGTAATGCTGAACCACATAGTGTTGCTAAAAAATGAGTAAAATATACTAGAAAGCTTAAAACACATTTGAGCGCAAGTTATAGTTTGCAAAGCGTGCACAACTAGGAGGTGTAGCTTCTGACAGTAACAGTGAATATAAGGCTTCTCTGTACCAATCTTCTTTTGCTGCAGACTTTACACTCCTCCTTTTATCCCAAAAATTACAGGTGCACCATCATAGCACTAAGTAATGTTACAATCTGCATGGTAATCCCTAACAGATAGGTGCTTTAGTATTTGATTAGATTTCTTATGTATTCTACCTCAAGCTGATTTAAGTCCAGTAATCCAATAAGATGTTATTATGGTGCGGAATTACATATAAACCTGACCGTTATGGGGAGATTTCAAACATTACACCTGTGCCTAATCCTATTGTTCTTAAACAAAAGCCTGCAGTATCTGCATTGTTGTATTTACATGTCAACTCATTCTGCACCAAACATGCTAGTGTGTAATTTATCTCATTTTGCATATCTTTTCATGTATATTTTCTATTCTAAGGACTGTATTTAGCTGTCTTTGTCACTTTGGGGTTTTCGGATAACAAGTATTCAAAAAGACTGAACAAAGAACCAGAAAGTAGTTCATTATTTTGTTTTCTATAGCTCTGTAAAGAAGCAGTTCATTTATAGACAAAATGTATATTTCATCCCTATGTTTTTAACATAGCAGATTTTTTTTTATTTTTGTAGGATTTAAGAGACCATTTATAGCAATAGTACTTCCTTCTATCTGCTTCTTTCTTCTGCCAGGAGCAAAAGCCAGGAACAATTTTTGAAATGGAAGAATATCCCAGCAGTTCAGCTGGATCACTGCATAAACAAGATCACCAGCTACAAAAACCAACAATTGCATAAGATGGATGTAGTCAAATACACACAAATGTCAAACCTGGGAGAGCAAAACATGGGTGTAAAAAAACAAACCAAAAAACCCCCTCTAAATTAAAGTCAAAAGTCACAATAAAAATGCTTATTACCGAGGGAAGCAGAAACAAAACACAATGACATAAAATGTTAAGGAGTTATCCACAATCTTAGATGACAATGAAATTGATGGTGCTAGTCATGTACCCTGCAATGGCAATTATGTAACAGGTCATACTTGTGGGTCATTTTCTCAGCAAAATTATGGCATCCATAAACAAAATGTCAGAACACTCATGAAAAAAATGGCACTGAAACAAAATCAGAAAAACAATTTTATATTTTAAATAAATTAAAAAATATATATATATCACCCTGTGCTGGGCTGACACCCTGCCCAGGGTTTGTTTCCTGCCTTCCAGCCTATGTTGGCTGGGATTGGCTCCAGTAGACCCCCGTAACCCTGTAGTTAGGATATAGCGGGTTGGATAATGGATGGATGGATATATATCACTTCTGTTTTCAGGATGCTTCAAAACCAATAATAACAATGAAAAAGGCCATAAAAATACATTTATATAGAACAAAAACATCACAACAAACTCATTAATTACATTCGTTAGTTATAACATAGACATTCCTTTAGGAAAGTCCCTAACCTGATTTATGATCGTGATAGCCATTACTATTTCCTAGTGCTTCTTAACAATATATATTTATGTTTATTTTGATTGACAAAAATATATTTTGATTGTTTCAAGTTGAATGGTGTAGTATGTAGGTAATGTGATGAAAACACTGAAAAATCTGTGTGGTCAGTAAGGTCCTAAAAGTGACATTTAAATGGATAACATCTTGAGCTGCATATCTGGTGTGGTCCACACTTCTTTCTGAACAGTAGTCCTTAACATTAGGAAAATGAACAGGTTTTGCTGGTTGCAGTTGACTAAGATTATTGTAAAATTTGACATATGAAGAAAATATAAATTATAATAAATCAATATATTAATTAATTAAATTAATTAATATAAATAATGAAATGAATAACATAATAAAACATAATAACTAATAGCGCTACACAAAAACTTAAATGATCTCACCTGGGAAGCCGTTAACTCTCCTCTTCTGACCCAACAGTAAATATTTGAAAAATATAAATACCACTGGTTTGACTTTGTAATGAATGAGACACATTACCTGCATTGTGAGGGAGTGTCAGCGGCTCGATTCCCCAAGGGTAATCTGGCTCAAAGGAACCTCATTTTTGATGACCCAAGTGACTGGACCAGGCTAACGCCCATGTAACACCTGGCTGTGGCAAGTAGAGGGTCATTTCCAGAGGGTGGTACTGGACTGCATATATGCTTGGGGGCTTGCCAACCAGGATCTGAGGCTGTTTTGTCATGTGGTGGGAGTGGCAATGCACTGTACCAGTACATACTTCCCAGCCTGACCTGACCTGATACAAAGGCAGTAAGTACATTTTACTTCCTGTCTCACCAAACAAATGCATTGAAGTAAGCCCTTTTCGGTCAATCCACTACCAGAAAACCATTCTCATTCTAACTGCCTTCTTTCACATTTAAAACTTTACTCCTTCTGGAAAGAGCTAGAGTCAAACCCAAAATTTTGCATTCTAACAACAAAATTTCAAACTCGTATTATATATTAAAGGCTAAAAATATACACAATTTAGTGCTACAGACTGATTTGTTTTATTATTTTTTGGTTGACACATTATTGCAACATATTATACTAACAACAGCCAACTGTAGCATGATCTTAATAAGAATACTTCAAAAAGCTGAAATATTACAGGTATCTTCAAAAAGCTTGTGGGCCACTCATATCCCTGCCACAGTCCAGATTCTGGCTAAAAAGAATAGATTCTGGGTTGAATGCCTTTAAGGTGAAAAGGACAACCCACAATAACATGGAAAGAATACTGCACATTGTACATCTTGTCCAGTAGCAGAACCCAGCGAACCATTGAAAAAAACAATTCTAAATACATACTTGCTCCTTCTGTATCAGGATTCTGGCCTTCTTTGAAACACCAGCATCATACTTCTGTCTTTTTTCCCCTCAATGTAGAAGGAGCTCATGTGGACATTCGTAGACTTTGTTTTAAATATAGGGTGGTCCTCCACTGCTGTGGGTGAAAATCAAAACACTGTCATGTGAATAATGCTTTCATGATGTTGATCTCCACTCTTTTTTTCAAATTACAGCAGCTATCTTTAAAAAAGCAAATGGTACTGGATTTTATGTACATCTTTGATGGCACGTGCTGCATTAGAAAAACTCAGATTGTAAAATTAAAAAAACAGGTTTGAAATTGTTCACCTCATATACTATCCAAGTATATTCGGGGGCTTAGTTAACTATTTGAAAGATGGAGCTTTTTACATTTTTAGGTTAATTCATTGAAGAGTCAGTTGTAATATTTTTGTTTATTAACTATTTTTGCAATGATGACTCATATTTAAAAATAACAGTGGTAACAGATTTTCAAATTCATGTGTTGACAACATCAAATAAATACTTTTTAACAGTACAGTAGGTAATGGAAACAAGCCAGCATGAATATTTGTAAAGAAATATTCAAACTTGCTATACTGAACTGTACATTAAAAACAAAAAATAAGAACTTTAGCAAAGTTAAGTCTGATTGAAAAGCAAATGTTCAATATGAACTATAAATTGATTAACTAACTGCAATAAAAACTACACTGATATTCTTCAAAGAAGTCATACTCAAGATTATTTGCTGAAACTTATGCTACAACCTTTATTTGACATTTTGCATCTTTTAAATGTTGATAATTCAGATTGCAGGTATTGATTTAAAGTTGGAGCCTTTATTGATTTGAACTTAATAACTTTTAACTTCATCATTTTAGAGATGTTTTCAAAAACAGGTTGCTAGATGTAATTTTTGTAATGTGAAACAGCTTTATTTATTAGCCTGAGGTAAATGAGATTAGCATGGGGAAATAAGAACACAGCTTTGTAATGTAAATATCACAGTGGTTTTAAGGTTATTGATCATTTATGTAATCTTTGTTAAATCCATGTGGAGAGAGGCCTTTAAATTTGTATGCATGTTGAACAGAAAGATAGATTTTCACCATCACCCAGTCTTGAGACTCATCCTTATTATTATTATCTGTAGCCTTTTAAATATATTTCTAACATTTTTTAAAATACATTTCCTACTTTTTGCTTCTATTGGTTTAACTATGTTTTATTAATTTTTCTTTATTGCAATAGATAGTTTATATTGTTTAGCTGTGCCAAGGTATAGTGTTAAGAGCCCATAGGTGATTGACATATTCCTAAAGGAGTTAGATAAGATAATAATAATAAGATGGAATTCCTTCATAAAGTAGCAATGCAATAAGCAAGCAGAAGCTTTGGTAATGGGCACAATTGATGCTCAGGTCTGTGGGTGACCATTTGGTCTGCAAATGCAAAGTGTGCTGACTCAACACGAAGCAGTGAAGATTTTTTATGAAAGGGATCAGGAAATTAAATGACAACAAAAGTTACAAAAAAATGCAAACCAATTAATTGTCAAGTGCACAATGTAAGGCGAGGGTGGTGCAGTGGTAGCGGTGCTGCCTCGCAGTTAGGAGACCCGGGTTCTTCCTGCGTGGAGTTTGCATTTTCTCCCCGTGTCTGCGTGGGTTTCCTCCGGGCGCTCCGATTTCCTCCCACAATCCAAAGACATGCAGGTTAGGTGGATTGGCGATTTTAAATTGGCCCTAGTGTGTGTTTGTGTGTGTCCTGTGGTCGGTTGGCACCCTGCCCAGGATTGGTTACTGCCTTGTGCCCTGTGTTGGCTGGGATTGGCTCCCAGTGACCCTGTGTTCGGATTCAGCGGGTTAGGAAATGGATGGATGGACAATGTAAGGCAAAATCAAGGATCTAAAGAAACAAAGCAAGTTTGAATACCAGGAAGTCTTTTAGGTATAAATGTTATATAAGAGAGAGGTTGGGAGCATGTACTGAGAGCGTGTGGCCACACGCACCACATGACGAACCACCTGGTTTGGGACCCGAGTGCAAGCAGGTGACACCTCACCATCAGACTGGAACAGTGTGACTTTTTTTATGGTTGCTGGAGTGCCAATCCTGCCACCAACCCTCTCATTTTTCCTGTAAATTGGAGAACCTGCTTGCACAGTTAGATGCAGATTAACGTCATACCATGGATGAAGCAACCTTGCTCAAGGGCCCAATGGAGTAGAGTCTCTTCTGGCATTTACAGATCCCTAGCCTCAGAGCCACCATTCCGACATTTTATGTTGTATTGTCTTTATGAATTATTTTTTTATATTATGTCATAAGAAAAAACAAGAGAGACCCTGTATATTCAAATTCCTGTGCAATGTGTTTCAATAAGGGTAATGACTTTGGATTTGTGAGGGAAGAGTGGCTGTTTTTATAGCTGCTGAGGTGGAAGGGGTGTGTCCAAGGGGCCAGAACCTGAAGTGAGGTCACTGATAGGGAAGGTTCTGGAATTGCAGGTGGAGTTTATGCAGGCTTCTGTTCGGAGGGTCTTGAGGGAAGAGAGAGAAAGGCATTAGCGCATCCCATTAACTCCTCTTTCAATGTCCAACCAAGCCCATTGACTGCCTCCCATGCACTCATGTGTGACAATGTTTTTTCTGTTATGTTCATAATTGTGTCTCAACTCCTTGTGTTCTGTGTGTGGTGCCCCAGCAGGTGGAGCCAGCATGATGTCACAACTGTAGGCCCCTCCTTCTTTTTATGTATCCCTCTCAGAAGTAAGAACAGGCAGTCGAGTATTATAGTTGTTGGAGTCTTTATTAAATTATTGTTTTACTCTAGATTTTCTGCTTTTCTTAATTCTTTTTGACTCTGTTATTGGATTTCTCTTTTAGCATTTGTATTGGGACCTGTTTACTTATGATTGACTTTTAGGCAACTCCTTTTTTGCCTCTTTTACTATGAGAAGGTTTGATTTGTTCTTTTCTATTTTTGAATAATGATTTATTTTATCAGTAAAGATTCTGTCGCTCTTTTTGTGTACAAGTGGAAGGTTAAAATTCATTTTTATTTTCATGGGGCTTTTGAAAACATTTTGAGAGATTTAAATTTGTTTTGAGGCTAAAATCTCTTCTGGGTCTTCAAAGTCTGAGACATACCACTGTAGTTGGGGTAAGCCACATTGGGGTTATACCTTTTCCAAGCAAGCGAAGGAGACCTGGAATAGTAAACTATGTAGCATATGTAAACTAAAATAACGAGCACAGGAACCTCCACAGTAGTACAATACTTTACTATGTCATGTAGATAAAAACATAGCTCAAACTGGATTTTGGCGCCTCAGACGTAGCTTTCATAGTTAGCAGATTACAATTCATGTGATGTAAAAATGGCATTTCTTGATGTTGTATGGCTAATTTTTGGTTATGAAAAGTCTGTGAGTAATTGTAGTTCAAGTTTCTTAAACATAATATTTTTATAAGAAGTAACCTATAGAAACTTAAACTATTGTCTGCTTCGTACCATGATGCTGCATGTCAGAAGATCTGCTGATAAATTATAGTGTCATAGAAATACTGAATTATTATATAATTCACAGATAATGCAACAGTGAGGTTGGATTTAGTGTAACATTAATACTGAGTACATATTTGTTTACTTTATGCATACAAAGCGATGCCTAGATAATTCCTTTCCTACTTACATTCTTATATTCATTCATACTTGCATACTTACATTCATTACTCTTTTTTGTAGTTTTAACTTACTTCAAGCAGCAGAAGGGGTGAGCTGGTATATCAGAGGTGTGGCTTGTATGCATGAGTGCCTTCCACACCCTTTGACTAACTTGTACTGGAGATTTGTTTTGGGATCAGGAATAGTTGTGAGATGAGTAAAAGAGGAAAATATACAAAAAAGTTGGAGTGACCTCTCTTAAGGTAAAGCTGAAACAGTAAACTAATCTGTATATGATTCTCTAATGGTCTTCAAATGGAGATTTTGAAATTTTAAAAAGTTTGTACAGTGCACTGTAGTCCATGTAAATGGAATTTTCATGATAAATTTCCTTGAAGAATAAATGTGCCAAACCTCAACAAAATCGGTCCACTGGGAGCTGAGTTGTTTCTTGAAGGCAGACATAACAATCGTATTAATTGCTTTTCACATTATATACACACCCAAAGGTAAACAACAAATTGCAGGGTTAACTGGTCCAGGCCAATCACATACTACAACAACCAATATTTTTCTGGGTGAGTAATTATAGTGAGCGTATGTGCTATGATGCGGGGGGGTTCAACTCTGCAATCTTCACATGTACTTCCACACTGGCTGGGAAGCAAGCCAGAATCCTCTCTGGTGCACCCAGCAAAGGCATACTTGACTTGATCAGTTCCCAGAGGAGCAAACCCACAAAAAGGGAAACAGGTCACAACAACTAATCATTCCCAGAATACTATAGCAAATGCCCCCAACTGAGAAAGGGTAACTATCAACCTTTAATTGTATATAATGTACAAATGAAGAATTATTATAAAAATAAAAGATATATTTTCTAAAATCCCTGTGATAGCAAATTGCTCAGAAGAGTGCAGAAGGCATAAATGGATATGCCTGAAGGCAAAGCAGTAGCCAAAAATGTCCTAAAACAGAATCTAATTGTGGCCAAAAACAGAACAGAGGTCACAAATCCAGAGAACCAAACTACCAATAATACTACAATAAATACAAAGCAAACTCACCAACACCAAGCCTAAGTAATAATGAACCACATTAGACCAATGGGTCTTCCCTGCTTTTATAGGCCTGGGAGCAGTTCAAACATAACAGGTGGCCTCACCTCTTTGGGAACCACCCACAAAGAACAGGGGACCTAAGAAACACACTTGACCACACATGCAAACATAACTACACAATAATGAAAAAATGACATAAATAAATCTAATAAACATATAGATAGTATTTGAAATTAATCAAAGACATAAAAAAGGAAATTAATCAGAAAATGCAAAGCATACTGTATATAACCAGAAACATGACAATATGATAACAAATTGTAAAAAATACTTAAAAAGACAAAGAATAAACATAATAAAAAACTGATTATGGAGCTTAAAAATTAATCCAATGAATAGTTAATAAAAACGAGGTTAAAATTCCCAGGCAGGAAATTGTCCTTTAGATTGCATCCCTGGTACAACCCTTTAAAACGGATGTCTCCTCAGCTTACCCAAAAATGGGACCTTACAGCCAAGGAGATGCCTAACTGACAGCTCAGCCAGGTTCATGTCCCTGCAGCACATGGCTTCCATCTTGGCACCATGCCAAACCAAATTGCTCTAAGGCTCAAGCCCCCTTCAGCCGTTTCTGGCCCCGACAGGGCACCACACTGAGCCTCTGAATCCCACTGCCAGGGTTACATCCTTGCAGTCTATGTCTCCCCAACAGGACACCACATCAAGCCTTCCACTACCTCTCTCCGGCCTTATGCAGCAAGTTGCTACATCCATTCTCCATCTCAGTTTGGTGTTTTTTCTTTCTTTCATATTTGTCCCTCTCTCGTACTGGCTCTCCCTTATATGCCTCTGTGGGTACAGCACCTCAATCACAAACTACAGAAAGCCAATGGAGCAATCAAGACAGAACACACCTGCATGTGCAAGTGTTTTTTGTCTCAACTACTCCATTAACCTCCTGCAGCCAGGCGAGATACAACACCCATACCTACGAAAATCGAGCTGGCTATTTAATTAATTATTTATTAGAAACTGAGCACTACTGCTTAGCTGCAGACCTACTATTCCTTAAGTAGAAAGTAGAACTTAAGGGACTATACTTGATGTAATTTTAAGGATAAAACTGGCAAAATTTGATGGGATAAACAGCCAGTTCCCATCTGCAGTAGATTGTTGTAATATTGTAAAAAAAATTGTTTTGTTTTAACTTGGAATACACTTAATCTCACAAACATTGCTATGTTACTGTGTAAATACTGCTCATTTTTCATGTGTCACAGTAAGATAAATCTAGGGGATCCTGTGGCATTGGGGGGTGGGTATTGGTGTGCAATGACAGTTCATAGCTTTGTCATCTATAGTAACATAACCAGTTTTAAGGTGCTAAATTTACAGTCATTTACAATGATGACTATAAGATATTTCACAAAAGTAAATGTAAAATACAGGTAAAATTCCATTACAACAAATATCTTTACAATGAAATTTTCATTACAACAAAGTATTTTTATGGTATTTTTATGGGGACAGTTTCTCCATATGACACAAGTCTATAGAAATCTCGTTACTATGAAATACATTCAGCAGATACTTTCATTACAAGAAGTGCCCAAAAGCCATTGAAATGCTTGAATGAATTATCCACAGAGCAGTTAGTTCATTTTTTTCTTTCTTCGAACTTTCCTTGTACTGTTTTTTTGCCTTTTGTTTTCTGTAGTTTTCAGTGAAACCTTTTGCTTATTGCTCGTCAACATCTGAAAAACATCCACTGGAATTTAACTCAATGCCACCCTCCTATAGAAACAGCAGACATGAAAAAACGATAACAGTTCAAACTAGAAAAAAAAAAAAAAATTTTTTGCATATCACGATTGCAGCAAAAAGAAAAAAGGCATTGCCAGTGAATTCGGAATTTTGCCATCAACACTGTCAGCTTTCTTGACCAAGCAAAAAAAGACGTAAAATCTCGGGTTGCAAACATATGCAAACTGCTGCATTTGAAGACGTCAAAAAAGCAGTTTTTATGTGGTTCAGTGATGCTCATTCAAGAAACATTCCTATTAACGTGGCACTCATTCAAAAAAATGTGAGGTTACTAAACTCTCTTGGGACCTCCTCCAACTGAACAACATGTCGAAGAGCATCCAGAAGTGCGCTCACCGCGTCTGCGGAAGACTATTTATCCATTGCTGGGGCAACAGCAGGCTCACAGCTGTGCTGCAGCTCTTCATCCAAGCAAACAGAAAAGATCTCAAAGGATGATGCGAGGAACATTGTAAATGCGGGTAACAGTATTACTTGGCCAATAACCTGGCCACGACCCTGCCTGACTGCTGTGTCTGTATATGAAAGTGGCAGATCCCGCTACAATAAATAACCGTGCTGTTCCAGTTTCAAGCTGAATAAAGCTGGTTTTGCTAAAGTACTGAGACTCAGCCTCGTGTTGCAAGACAGGGACCTATAGCGTGACCCTTATCTTTTAGGATTCGTTTCTGTGGCACCTCACTGCACCTCTGTGAGCCTGCTGTTGCCCTGCCCCAGCAATGGACAAAAAGTCTTCCACTGACATGGCAATTGCACTCCGGGACGCACTACAGCATGTCATCCCATTGGGTGGGGGGATCCCAAAAGAGTACAGAAACCTCACAATATGAAGAAGAAAAGGATGATTTGGTTTCATAACTGTGCTGCCCACAACATGCTTCCACATTTACATAATATTTGCGTTGAATTTCTCCCACCCAATAGCACAGCAGTGTTTTAGCTAATGGATTTGGGCATCATTCGCTCCCTGAAAGTGTATTATCTCAAGGAAATGCTGAAACAAATTCTCGTCAGCATAACTTGTAGACAGGAGGAGATGAAAATTAGCACGAAAGAAGCTACTGAAATGATTGCAAACGCCTAGATGCAAGTTAAATAAAGCACTATAGTGATAAATACAGAATCTCGTTTTTACGAAAATTTTCATTAAAACGAAATAATTTTTAGGTCCCTGGCAGTTTGTTGGTTATGGAATTTTACCAGTATAACATTTACTACATTAGAATAATAAAAGTTGTTAAAATACAGATGCAAACCAGAATAACTGGTATAAATTCAATAATGAGCTAAAACTATTTTGGATGTATAGCTTTCACAGCAAGTGTGCATTTGATCCTGATGGCTTTTTGATCCTGATGGCTTGCGTTCTCTGAAACTATCTCTCTGCTTTGTCTATGTAGGTTTCCAGGCACTAAAGTCAAAAGCAATACAATGAATAAGAATTTGGAAGAAACAACAGACATTTCTTGTGTGTTAACACAGGGTACACAAATTCACACACATGCATTTACTCAGTACACTGCTTTTCAACTTAGGACAAAACATATCAGAGCAAAGGAACAGATTTATATAAAGACATATCTAAATTTTGGCCCCACCCTTTTTTGGAAAAAAAAAATTAAATTACAGATAATTTTAATGAAATATGCAGGTCCTTGACAGGTCACAGTGGCCCACACTATCCCAAAAGGCTTCTAGATTTAAATCAAGTTAACTCATGGGTTGGCTGAAAACCAAGAATTTATCAAAAGGTTACTATCTTCCCATTTTTCGATGATGGAAGGAGATATCCCATTGATTCTTGGAACCGACATGTCAAACATAACGAGACTATAAAAGAAGGACTTCCATCTCGAGAAAGTAACAAATTCAGGGTTCTTCCATTAGGAAGCTATAAGGAGCATAGCTACTATTGTGGCTAATGAGATAATGCACTGATGATGAACAGAGTAGGAAAAAGAAGAGGAATCTAAAAGAAGTAGAGTAATAGGAGAGCAACAAATAGATAAGATAGAGGAGAGTGTCGAAGCAACCAAGGCCCAAAGAGCAGCAACGGAGAGTTATGCACAGAATGTATGGAGAAAGGGGCCATGAACATTAAGGGAGCATTGGCGGCAAAATGGATCAAGAACTAAATCAATCAGGATGTACTTTCTAGGGTAATGGTAAACTCTATGGACACATTTGTATTGGATGTGTTGTTGATTAGATTTTCTACAGGAAATTTTTTATATTTTTGAAATAGTGTCCCATCATATTGGCGTTGACAGGGATAAATTGGTTCTCCATTTCTGAGAAACTGGAATAAGTGTAGTTATGGCATTACGAAGGTGGGAGTACAACAGGGAAATATGTTTAGTGGAAAATGAGGGCAAGAAAAAGTAGTCAAATAATGGATGACTGGAGGCAGGGGTACAGAAATGTATTTTACACTTCCTGAGAACAAACCTAATCTATAGTTAAAAAAGAAAGAAGAGGAAGGCAGAGCAAATTTGTCTTTCAGAAACTGGAAGGAGGAAAGCCCAGTTCCCTCAAACAATCAGCTGAGTGTGCTGATACATTGTGAAACCCAAGTTGGATATGAGATAGGTTGTCCAACAATGTTTAGAGTGTTGTTGCGGAAGATAGGTGTGAGGGTGTACCAGCATGGAAATTGAGCCAAGGTGCTTTTCTCCCTGGCCTGATGGTTTTATTCTTCCTAAAGGGTCTAAGATGGCCCAGAACTGTTGGCTGGCCAAATGGCCATAACCCTGGAAGCAGTATTGTGCTACCCTTTAAAAGAAACTACTTATCCTCAGCCAGATGAGCTTGGAATTTGGAGGGAAGTGGAGGCAGGTGTTCACCTGGCAATTTTGAGGAGGAAAAAGAGAAAGAAATAACAGTACTATTGCCGAGAAAGAAAAGAGGATAAGAAAAGCAGGTATGTGGCAAAAGTGTGTGTATTGCGGCATCAGGCCCAATAGTGGCTATTGTTTTTCATCATTTTTCTTTGATAAATCAGTTGTTACTGGGATTTGCCATGCCTGTGGATCATTCTGTGTGTGGAGTCTGCTCAAGAGCACTCTCTACCAATCAGAAACCGTTTATTTCAAATAAAGATGATATTTTTTTGAAGTCAACTAAATTTTTATCCTTCCTATGAAGTTTATGGCTCTCTTAGGGAAGTGCTCTATACACTGGTGGTATTAGCATACTAATTGCTTTCACTTTTGCCAGAACAGAATGCTGCAATACCAGATAGCAGTACTAAAAGGCCAGAATATTCTAATTAGGACAACGTCATGCAAAATGTAGGCTAATATTGTCAAGCACATACTGCTTCAAACAGACAAAAATAGTATTCTTTATAAATGTAAGTATTGCTGACTTTTAGTAAATAATTGAAAAAGAATTTAGGGGTTGCAGTACATTAACAAAAATTATTCTTCAGGCAATCGTCACAGGAAATTTAAAAATGAAATAAAATAGCATAACATTCTCAAACAAAGTTAATTCAACTTAGGACAGAACAGTAACAAAGCATGTCCCGAGAAATTAAGAACAAAGCCTGGATGGATCACTACAGAATAATTCACTACTTCTTCTTTTACGTAGTCACCAATTAGTCTAATGCAAATGTCTTTGGGATGTCCTGCATCACCTGCTACCATTGCAAATTAAATGATATGCTATTTAATAATAATTGAATATAAATCAAAAGATTATATGCCTAGTCTCTGTTGTGCACCACATTTGGAGTGCTTATAGTATAGTAGGTCTGCGGCTTAGGAAAAAGTGGTTGACTTAATAAATAAATAATCAATTGGCCAGCTCATTCTTCTTGGGCATGCGCTCATACTGCTGCAGAGAGTTGGTGGAGTAATTGGGATGAGACACACTTGCACGTGAAGGTGCAGTCTTTCTCAATTGCTTCATTTGCTTCCTGTGGTACGTGATTGAAACACTGTGCCCATGGTGGAAAAGGTCAAATGAGAAGGAAAGAAAATATCAAGATAAAACAAAAGGAGGTTAAAAGATGGAGAAAGGGAAGGCAGGAGGCTGAGATCCAGTGCAAGTGAGCACAAGGAAGGTGAAGAAGGAAGACAGCCATGAGGAAGTCCCCTGGAGCATGTGAATGGCACTCGGGGGCTAATGGCCACTCCAGTTGTAGCCGCAGAGAGGCAGCACAGCTGAAGGGGAAGGAGAGGCTGAGAGAGGCGTTCAGTGGGTGGTGCCATGGACCACAGGGACACAAGCCTGGCAGAGGGAGTCAAGGCTCGATGGGGTGCTCTGCCTGGAGCCAGAGAGGTCTAGAGGGGCCAGAGCCTAGGAGTAGCACTGGTGGAGGGCTGAACTGCCGGATAGGTGCCTCCTTGACTGCAAGTACCCGCTCTAGGTTAAATTAAAGAGATGACCATGTTTTAAAGGACTGCACAATGGCTCAAGATTTTAAAGACAGTTTCCTTCCTTTCCTTCAAATTCTATTTTAACCTTGTTTTAATAGAATATTTGTTTAATTGAATTTTAATCTCCACAGAAACACCTTTTTATGGGGTATTTATTTATTTATTGACTATTTTACACTGCACTTTTTGGATGTTTGTTTTTTACGCCATCGTTTTGCTTAGTGTGTGTTGTCCTCATCTGCCATGCTCATCTGGTTACGTTATCGTCACAGTATTGTGTCCAGTTTTGCTTTTTGTATTTTTGCAGTCTATGTCCTAAAAATGATAGCAGAAAGTTGGCTAAGATTATATATTTGCTGCCTTTTCATCTGTGTCCTGCTGCAGAAACTTGGTTTGGAGAAAAGATGTCCAAAGACTGGGTGGCATTCTAAATGCAGTTAAATAATAAAACCATGATGACAACATCAGTAGTAGAATGTGAGAGTTGCTTATTTTGTATCTCCTTATTCAAACATTATTTACAGAAGGTAGTCTAATGAACAGTATTGTTACTCTACATGGAACCTTAGCTCCATTTTATAATTAGAAGATTCAAGCACGTATCTGACCTTTGACTTTATCTTTTTCCTGGAGCCTGTGTTTGTTTGCAAGTTTTTTTTTTTTCAATTTAGTCCAGATTATATGCAAACTCAAGGAGAACTACCACAGGTATGTCCATGACACACAACTTTACTTATCTATAGCACCTGATGACCATGACACTTTGGGCTCTTTGATCAAAAATCTTCTTTGTGTTTCTGAATGAATGAGTAGTAATTTCCTCAAGCTAAGTAAGGAAAAAAAAATAAAATAAAATCTTAGTGATTGGCAAAAACAGATGTACTGAAAATCTTAGATGTAAACTTGATTACCAAGCATTAAAAGTCAATGCAGAAGTAAAAAAAAAATGGCATATAATTGTGGACTCTGACCTCAATTAAATCACACATTAAAAATGTTACTAGGACTTCATTCTTCCATTTTAAGGAGAATTGCAAAGTTAGATCTCTTATAACATTGCATGATGCTGAGAAATTAATTCATGGTTCTGTTTTTAGCCGACTAGATTACGATAATGCACTACTACCCTGACTACCTAAGAAATACATCATTTGGTTGCAGTTTGATCTTCAGGCTGGAGGCCTTACACAGCCAGGACACCTGGCATTACCTCCCCCGGAGAGCTAGATGGCAACCCTCCTTGGTTGCAGTGGTGTCTCAGACTCCCACAGGGCTCCTTGGGATTTTGAAGTTTGGAGTAGCCCTGTTGGGTTCCGTGGGCACTGACAAGTGGTGCTGCAGGTATTGCTGTTGCAGTACTTCTGGGTGCCATATAAAAGGAACCAGCTACCACTACTCCGGGAGCCGGAGTCAGGAGGTGGAGAACAAAGCTTGCCAGGAAAGTGGAGGCGGACTGTGTGAGAGAGAGAAAGAAGTGAGCAGGAAAATTTTAAAAATTGTGCTTTTGTGTACTGTGCTTGAGGATTGTGCTGTACAGGTGAGAAACGCTGGAAGGTGTTTCTGATGGGGGAAAAAAGAATGTGTGTGCTGAAATTGTGTCCTGCGGCTGTCTGTGTCGGGTATGGGTGACAAGAGTTCCCTCTGTAGGTCACAACACCAAAATCTGGAATGCTTTACCAACACTGATACACCAAGATAACTACTGGTATACTGTACATGCATGGAATTACCATAGGGATTTGCTATCATTACTCATTTCTGCTTTTCTCTGCTTTCTTTTTCAGTTTTTCTGCAGTGACGTTTTGCACTACAACCACCACCATGTGATCAAGGTATTTTGAAGCCACCTGTGATTAGATATTTTTTATTAGATTATTCATTTCTTTATTAAACCCCATTTAAAAAAACAGAAGTTGTGCCAAAGTGTTATACAAAGAAGCATTAAAACAGACACAATACAAACAATTATACAGAAGTGGATTAATAAAACAACCAAATAAAACATCCCCCACAATCTCATCATACACAGTGAAAGGCAGAATAAAATAAGCAGGTCTTAAGGTGACTTTTAAAAACCTCGATAAATGATGAAGACCTGATGTGGAAAGGCAGGTCATTCCAAAGTCTTGGAGCAATAACTGAAAAAGCTCTGTCTCCCCTAGACTTCAGCCAAGATCTTGGAACTACAAGGAGTAGTTGTCCAGATGACCTCAATGCTGTTGGTGCTGCATAGGAGTTAAGGATGTTGCAGAAGTATTTTGGAGTGAGACCACTTAAGGCTTTAAAAAGAAATAACAAGATTTTAAAATCAATCCAATATATCACCAGTAGTAATAAAAATGTAATAAAGGCATGAATAACTGTTTCCAAGCCCTTCTGTGGAAAAAAGGATATTAGTTCAGAAATTTGCCTCAGTTGGTAAAAACTGAATTTTACTACAGTGGAAATTTGTTTTTCAAAACTTAGTGATGACTCGAAGATGATACCTAGTTTTCTGACATCATTATGAATCATTACCACCAGGCAGCCTAAATGAGTGCCTATTTCAACTGCAGATGTGGTAGGTCCAAAAATAATGACCTCTGTTTTCTTTTCGCTTAATTGTAAGAAATTTTGTACCATCCAATATTTACTATCCTCAAAGAATTTCAACAGCTTTTTTCCAGTTGAAGTGATGTCAGGACTAACTTTGAGGTATAGCTGCGTATCATCAGCATCACAATGATACACAATATCATGTTTTTGAATGATGGTCCGGGGGTCAGGGGGTGCAGATAAAGGGAAAATAGAAGAGGAGCCAGAATAGAACATTGTGTGAGATGAACTGGCTGAGAGAAGTTTCCATCTATGTTAACAGACATAGATCTAGCTTTAAGGTAGGACTCAAACCATTTCAATACACCGCCTTGAATGCATACTTCATCCTAAAGCTGTTTTAACAGAACCTCATGGTCCACTGTGTCAAATGCCTCACTAAGATCCAACACAACTAAGATTGCTGAAAAGCCTAAGTACAAAGTTAAAAGAATATCATTTGTCACCTTCAGCTATACCGATTCAATACTGAAGATTTTTTAAAATCCGATTGAAACACATTACATGCATTGTTATCCTCCAGATATGAAAGTAACTGCAAAGAAACAATTTTCTCTATACTTTTGGACAGAAATTGTAGCTTAGAAAGAGGCCTATAGTTTGAAAGAGTGGGCTTCTCAGCAGAGGCTGAATTATTGAATATTTAAAGTTGTCTAACATTATACCAGATTTTAGACAGTTGTTAATAGTAGCCAATTTAACTAGCTCAAAAAGTATCTTTAAATTCTCGTGAGGGTAAAATATCTAGCGGATAATTGGAAGGTTTCATGTGCAGGATTATATCAGTTGGCTGAGAAGAAGAAATAGGTTGAAAGGAAGTGAAATAGCTGTGCACTGGCTTTAAACGGGCTGGTGTTGTCCCACAATGATCAACACCTGGAAAAGTAATGCTAGATTAAATGGCTTGGATTTTATTTATAAACAAATTGAGAAAAAGCAATTTTTTTTAAAAGTAAATTGAGAAAAAGCTCACAGGTCTCAGGTGTACTCTCAGGGAAGCCACTGACGGGTGGGTTTAAGAAGGTGTTTATGGTGTTAAATAGCACCCTAGGTCTTGTGGTAGCATTTTGAAATAGACAAGATAAAAAAATTTGATTCTGTTGCTCTCACAGCCTCTTGACAGGATAACCAGCGCAGTTTTGAGAATTTCATAAGAGACCTGCAGTTTGTCCTTTTTCTACCTCTACTTAGTCTCCCTGCATTTCTGTCTGAGAGCACGAGTGGTGCCATTTAACCAGGGTTGAACACTGGCTTTTACTTTAAGGGTGCAACCAGATCCAGAGTATCTTTACAAATGAGAACTAGTAGTTTAACCATATCAGTAATATCTGAACGCACAGAGGGCTTCTAGCACCAAGGGTAAATGAAAGTCAAAGAAGATATTACAGAACTGCCATGATGTGTCCGCATTTATACTGTTTGAAAAACGCTGTGGTTTAGTGAAATTGATGGCCGGACACAAAAACATCATTTCAAAAACAACTGCAAAATGATCAGAAATGCCAGCATCAGTAATCTCCAGGTTATTTGTAAGAAGGGCCAAGTGTTTTAACTAAGTCCAATGTATGTCCTCCCAGATGTGTGGGACATGACACCACCTGAGTAACATTAAAAGTGATGTTTGAAAGAAAGCGGGTTCTCTATCTGTCCATGACACCCACTGCATCAAATCTTCTAGGATGAAGCCTCAAACAATGAGTAGCGACATAAATATATTTTTGTTAGGCATAATGCCTAGTAGAAGCTGGACAGTCTTTTTGACCTGTAGCCTCTGCAGATTTCATTTTTTTTCTTTCCAGTTTAATTGAAGATTTTTTTTTTGTTTGTTTTTTTCTGTCTTCCTGGCCATCTACCTTATCGTACTAGTCCTTCAAGACCTGGAATACAATACTATATATAAGAACTCTTCTCTATTTTGTGTAAGCCCATATTGATTAATTTGTTGTCATTTATTCATTATAATTCTTAATTAATTTAATTTGTTTTTCTTTTGCGACTATTTCTTTGACATGTTGTAAAGTACTGTGAGCTACAGTGTATGAAAATGTGCTATGTGTTATTTACAAAGGAAAAGGACCTTGTCTTGTTATTGCAATTTTCCTCCCACTCTGGCTGCTTAAAATCATGCATTACTATTCTCATATAATTATGAATGAAAAATATTTAATTTGAGAGTACTCTGCAAATATTTTAGGCCTCCCACGAAAATTATTTTTAAAGTTAATGATCTGGGCAGTGTCTATTTGCTTGTGAAAACATATCACATTAGAATGAACACAAATAAGCCTTGATAACATAAATAATGTTAAAAATAGCTTGTGTTTTAACACAAGTCACTGTTTTGTGTCACCTCTTTTAGAAAACTGAAAATTCATCCGTATGCTTCTCTACACAATTTTTAAAGTTTGGTGGTAAATTCTCCTGAGGTTTTTACATGATTTGGCATAACTCCTCTTTTCACTTGTTATACCTGGTCCTACATGCAAGCCTGGGATTGTTTTATAGGTCATGAAGAAGGGAAAAAAGGGGGTAAGATATTAAGGGTTGTGTACAACCACTATTACAGTTTCCATTTATGCCTTTAGAATACAGGAGAAGCACCTGGAAAACGGCTGGCTTCACTTACATTTCAGTACCACAAGCACCACCCTTTCTGCTTTGCCGACAATATAATCAGCTGTCATCCTGGAAATTGATATTCATCATGGGAGGTCAAAGCTCCAATCTTAACCTCCTTAGTGTTACATTTTTTTCATGCTAAAAGTGTTGCATTTCTTTGGCTTAAAAAATTACATTTCTATTAATTCTCGTCTTTCTACTGTAAAACGTGAAAAACACTAAAAGTACAAAGTTAGAAGTGTAAAAAGTATAATATCAATTATACAAATAATAACAATAATGAATAGTAATAATAATATGAAATAAATAATAATAATATTAATGCTGCTAATGTCTTTCATGTGCTATTCCATTGAATGGAAAAAATCCTTGTGTGTACAGTAATTTAACTGACACTGTTCAGCATAACATTTCTTCTCAAAAACAATTCTTTCGATCATGTCATCATCAGGAGAAAACTTCAAGTATGTAAGTGGATCTTGGCTTTCAGCTTTCATTTTTACTCCTGGTTGCCCCACAAAATCAAAACAAGGTGGTACGTCTTTATTTGAAGGTCAACAGCAACCCACACGTCACATTCAGATTCATCAGAATCACTTTCTGTTTCGCTGTCCATTTCAGTTTCACTGCATGAAGACAGATTTACTTTGTCATCACTGCTGATGAAAGACTCCTCAACATCACTGATTGTATCACTGTCAAGAACGTGCAACACAAGGGCAACTGAAAAATGATTCTTATGAGATGCCATTATGAGGCTAGGAGAAGACGTGTCTGCATCATTGACCGGGTAACATGCAGGCCTGATGCCTATGTAAGGCACAACCATACCACTGCTTGAGTAACACTTGGGACTAACAATGTTAGCATTTTTATGGTCCAAGTAATCATCTGGGCTTACGTGAGATGCATCTATATTGTTGCCCGAATTACACTTGTGACTAATGCTATGGAGGTTAAGAAAACATTGCAACCTGACACTCATCAGAGCCATAATACTATCTTTATCTCACTTTTTATTTTTTTTTTACATTTCCTTTTTCATCTTCTGGAAAATGTGTTAAATCTCATAATACCATATGTCAGTCTGAGTAGATTTATTATGTAATTCACTAAAACAAACCTGCTGTAATCAATTTCACCCTTTCTGTGTTTTTGCTCTTTTTTTCCATCTTCCCAATATCACGACTTTCATTTCAATTTGCAGTTGGCTGAAGTTGTAACTAAATGGGAAACAGTTTTGTTTAGCTGAAGTGCCTCCTTTGAAACACCACATGCTAGCACTCTTTGGTACAAAATGTAATGATAGAAGTCTAATTAATCACATGCAGCATTATTTTCTCTCCAGTTATAGAATCTAACAGCTGACAAAGAGTCAAATGAACATTTCCCATTCTTTACTTTTTGAGTGATTTTTATAGTACATCACTTTCAGAATTATAACTAAAGCATTTTTCAGTCCTTGTCAAGACAAAATGTTGAATCAATGCTGTTTGTTTTTTCAGTAAATGTTTAATATGTACTGGTAGAATGCCGTACTTGGAGTTCTGTGTGCACACGTAGTGAATACACTAACAATACAATAAAATGGAGGAACTGCTGCCTGTTATCCCACTGTCTCAGAAGCTTTTTGAAAAGTTATGCGGAGGTTGAGAAGCATGCACAATTAAACTTGGGTTGACGCATCACATCCTTATAAGTAACAGCAATTCATCAGTGTCCACCACTCATATATTTGCTGTTATCGGATATTACCAGAATACTGCATCACAGTTCAGCATACATGGGACTGATTTTGTTTCCAGTGATGTTTACAGCCTCTTAAGCCCTCCAGTTTTGTATGTTGTAAAACAACAACTGTCAATGGTTCAAATTATCAACTATAAGAAATTCAATCCTTGAGATGAACTTCAAACATCAAATTACTACTTCATAAAGGCCAAGTAGTTTTATAATTTATTGTATGTATCTTTCCCATTAGTGGTGAGTGAGATGAGATACATTAAAAGTAGTTTGGATCTTTAAAATACATAAAATCTTGGCAAAGAGAAAGAGCTGTGTCTTCTGAAATTAGCCAGAGGCTGAACAATGGTGTCAGAGAAAGCATGCTGTGAAAAGATTTGAAACAACTGAAACACTGGCCTAACATCTGTAGCTAAACACTACTTTTATTTTTGTTATCTAAACCTGATGTTAAACATCTTCTAGAAGTTTACCTAGTCATGCATGATGTTTACATGTCTTTAGAAAAAAATAGCAGGCTACAGCATGATGGCCTCTGTCAGATAGGCCAGGCAGATGTAGAAATGTTCACTGAATATAAAAAAAAAACAAATTGATATCTTTATGTACTAGTAAATTCACATCTCATATTCACAGTTAGAAAGCGTTTTTCAAAACAAACAAGAATGCATGCATTTTATTGTGAAATGTCCATGTTATGGAAAACTTTCTGTGAGAGCTTGTGAAGTTTGCTGAGTGTGCCTTTCCTGTAAAACATTCTGACAATACATTCTGTACCATCTATTTACCATGAAGATGATGCGACCATAGGGCCTTTAAACTTTAGCAGTTGTGGTCTTTGGCCAGCTTGTCATCCCCCAGGCCGCCAGATGGAGCCCTCCCTGCAGTATGGAGGTGCCCCGAAGACCACTGGATGCCACAGGGGCCACAAGAGGGAGCTGCAGGGGGTAGCAAAGAGTCATATGTGCCCTATAACCCGGAAGTGACATACTTCCGGGGTAGAGAAAAGGACTTGTACCTGATCCCAAAGTGATAAAGAATCACATGGACTGGGGATTAGGAACACTTCCGGGTCAGGGAATATAAAAGGACTGTGGGAGCTCCCAGACGGCGAGCTGAGCTGGGTGGAAGGGTGGCAACGCGTCTGGGAGTGTGGAGGATTGTTTATTAGTGATTATTGATTTGTATATGAGTATAGTGGAGGAGAGGGTGCTTTGTGCACTGTGGCAGTTAAATAAAGTCAACATTTGGACTTCTTCCTGGTGTCTGGAGTCTTAGACAGGGGTTCAAGGGAGCGATAGCGTCCCCTATCTGTCACAGTAGTGTAACTGGCAGGATACTCTAGCGTCTATTGCGGAGGACCAGTACATAAATTTTCTGTGGGCAGAGAACCCTGAGAAGAGGGCATTCAGACTCACCACCACATCGCCAGAACCCGCAATTTCCAAGTCCAGAATGGGGAAGAAGAAGTGCAAACAGAACAGTATTGCCAGCGGGAGAGCCATGTTTGCAATGGCCGACGCTCAGGAGGAGTCATGGAGCGGGCTTACAAGTCCGGAGAAGCATCCAGGGATCAATGAATGCTCTGAGGTACATGAGGAATAGCATGGATAATCCATTTAAGATAACACAATTTGTCCCGTGCATGTACCTCGGAGATGTTCATCTGGAGGCTTCGCAGGAGAAAGGAGACTGTCCCGAAGATGATGGCACGCTTCTGTTCGAGCCAGAGCACATGGTAGAAGACTTCCGCATGTTGGCGGCCGGAGAGGGACACGTCATCAACCCCGGTGCTTTCTGGGAAGGAAGAGGTCCACGTCCCGCTGTTTGCGCCTTCAAATCCGGACGGACTTGGACTTTCCGAAGGGGAAGGGGGAGGCGAGCGAAGCACCACTCACCACGAAAGAAGGTAAGGAGGGTCGGGAAATGGCTGATCAGGATGTTGGAAAAACCGCAGTCTGCCGAAGGAGGCGACCCGGCCCTCGACCAAAATAAACTCCAAGTCCAAGCAGCTTCCACGAGACCCGTCAGAGCATGTGCCAGAAGTGGGCGTGCTTATTGGCTCCCGGCCGGCAGGTAAGACAAACGAGGAAGTAAGTCTGCCGCCGGCCAAAGAAAATAATATTGTTGATTTGCGCGAACTCGAAAAGCTGATCGAGCCCGTACAAAGTATCTTGCAGGTCCTGACGAACATTGAAAGGATCGTCGGGGAGTTAGGAGCAGCAGCCAAAGCGCCGTTAGCGAAGGTGAGGAACTACATGCAGCGATTTGGTGGGGAGCCTCCCATAATGACAAATGCGGCGGTACAGTTAAGCGAGACTCGTACCGTAAATAAAGAAATAGGGACGCAGAGTGAAAAGCGCCCGTGTTTAATCAATAGTTGGTGCCAGATAAATGCGTATCCTACAAGAGAGGTCAGATCGTTGACCGAGTGGTTGGAGGAAGGGCCGATCAATCCGGAGCAGCTGGACAGTGCTGACTCCAGGAGTGAGGCGGCCCTAAAGATGCCACCACTGGTCATTTGTAAAACAAAAGGGGTTCAGACAGAAAAAGGGCTCTCTTCATTTAATAGAGAGACCCAAACTGTAGATAAACCCCAAATTAAACAAGAGATCCCTAAAATACAACAGAGGTCCCCTGACAAAGTGGAAAAGGGCCATAAAAACACAAGGGCAGCCAATGAATCCTCCTCAGTGGTGAAGAGGGTGGAGCCAGAAGTACCCAGGTGCTTCAAGTCCCGCAGAGAGAGACTACCAAGGGGACCGCGGCTGTGCTATGAATGCCGCAGGCCAGGCCACGAATGGAAAGGTTGTCCTAGGAGGGCAAGGGATCAAAACAATCATTGTTATATTGTTCCTCAAAGGTTTACACGGGAGTGTCAGCAGCATCATCGGGGCCCGACCTTTGGATCTCCTTGGGGGAAGATATCCCTTACAGGACAGGACGCGCAAAACCATGGTTTTTCGCTGGGGGAGGAGTACTGTGGTCTTTGGCCGGCTTGTCATCCCAGCAAATACCCCCAGACCGCCAGATGGAGCCCTCCCTTCAGTATTGAGGTACCCCGAAGACTAGCAGGGCATCATGGACAATGAAGTTTTCATCCACAGCCCTGCTGGATACCACAGGGGCCGCAAGAGGGAGCTGCAGGGGAGAGCAAAGAGTTATATGTGCCTTATAACCCGGAAGTGACGTACTTCCGGGGTGAAGAAAAGGACTTGTAACTGACCCAGAAGTGATAAATAATCACATGGACTGGGGATTGGGAACACTTCAAGGTCAGGGAGTATAAAAGGACTGTGGGAGCTCCTAGACAGAGAGCTGAGCTGGGTGGAAGGGTGGCAACGTGTCTAGGAGTGTGGAGGATTGTTTATTAGTGATTATTGATTACTAATCAATAATCTGATTATTGATCAGTGCTTTGTGCACTGTGGCATTTAAATAAAGTCAACATTTGGACTTTTTCCTGGTATCTGGAGTCTTGGACAGGGGTTCAAGGGAGCGATAGTGCCCCCTATCTGTCACACAGTTTAATTATATTGAAATTGCTCCTATTTCAAGATTTTTGATGCGTATTCTCTGCTCAGCATTTGTATGTTTTCCTAGTGGGTTTCCTCCACAAGCTTTGGTTTACTTCCAAAGGCATGCAAGTTAGGGGACTTGGTGAGGCTTAATTGATGCTACCAGTGTTTGTTTGTGCTCGTGTTCACCCTCTGATGAGCTGGCACCATGTCCTGGGATTGTTCCTGCCTTGCACTCAATGCTTGATGGTAGTGGCATGATCCTGAATGGATGGATGGATTGAATAATTAAACATGTATAATGAAGATTTTTCAATGTTCCTTAAAAGTTTTGAAGAATCTGTGTTCTATGCTTACTGCTAGTTTTACGCTTATTGTGTTGCAATTGGTTATGTGGAGAAAGAAAACTGAAAGACAGGAATTAGGGGTTGCTACAATACAGAGACAGGATTGCTGTAATAAAGAAATCCCAGGCAGAAGAACACCAGTAAATTCCCAGGACACTTTGCCACAATATCTCTAAAAAGTGATTGGAAAAGCAGCTGTACGTTCAATGCAGAGTACATTTATGGCAATTATGACAAGGCTGCAAGAGGCTAGATGTATGAATGAGTATCCCACTAGTTTAATTGAAATAATGCATAATGTAATGAATGTTCTTATTTTATGAAACTTACCAAACCCCCCTTCCTGTCCTTCTGTTTTCTTTCCCCACATAACTAATCGCCATACAATAAATGTTTTCATGATAGTAAAACTAGCTATAAACTTAGAAGACTGAGTGTTCAGAAATTTTAAGGAACATTGAAAAATCTTTATTATACATGTTTAATTTTTCCATCTAGTGTTGTGCCAGTCCTAGAAAGCATCAAGTGCAAGGCAGGAAGAATCCCTGAACAGAGCGCCAACTCATCATAAGGTGAATATGAGAACACAAATACATAATTAATTTAGCTTCACCAAATCCCCTAACTTGCATGACTTTGGAAGGAAACTGCAGATGAAACCCACCAAGAAAACATACAAACTCCAGGCAGTGTGCACCTGGGACATTACTGCCTTAATACAAAACAGCAGCACTACTTCTACACCACCAGGTCCCCACGTGTTTAATATATGCTTTAATTCATTTCACCATGAAAATGATGTCAAGTATACATCTTAGTATTCTAAAATGTTCAGAGAACTGTAATATCATGAATGTAATGTATTCTGTGTGGCGATCACTGCCTGCACGCTCCTGTCAGCGTAACAGAAAGCCCATTTAAGAAGCACGTAGTGATTAACGACTGGGTCAGGGAACACTTAGAATACAAAGCATTTAACATGCTACTTTAGTTGTGATGGGGTTTGAGAAACTCTAGTAAATAAAACATCGATTTTTAGAAAAATAATGTTCTGTTTTAATGAGAAAATAAACAATGTGATTAAAATCAACATTTCAACGTAGGCATAGACCTTTTTCTTCACTGTGTCCCTATTTTTTTTCTTCACTGTGACCCTAATATGCTTCGTATGACACTCAGGCGGTGGGCTGCGACTAGCGTTTTCACATTGACTTTGATATCTCAACACTTTTTTTTTATTTCAGCCACTGTGCAACTTTCTGAAGTTGAACTTTTGTGTGCTTCTGCCACGCTCTGCCATTCCATCAATATCCTGCTTAAGCCACCAAATACTACATTTTTCCTTGCCTCCACTTCACTGAGCAGGACCTCCATTTCACAATCAGTGAAACTGTTCTTTTTTCACATGTACTTTTACCATTGTCTTTTAACAAAACACCAAATTAAAGGGGCTGTTTAAATATTGATTTGCATATTCAAACAGGCAAAATTCTGGGTGGAGTCAGTTTAGGGCTGGAGGCTTGTGCATGTGCATTAAAATTTATTAATTGGGATTTATAAAGAGAAAGTGTGTAGAATTTTGCTTACGCACAGTTTTATTCATGTGAATTTTTTTTAAATATGCATATTTCTGGTTTTGTCTGTAAACTATGTTTTAGTGTGAATTATATGCAAGGCATTATACTAGAGGCCCAAGATGTTTGCCAAAGGCTATTCATCTATGTAGCTATTTTGGTAACTTTAAATATACAAAGATGCAGGGTGTGTTATGGATTACACTGTTTATTTGTATGTTTACTGGCAAAAAAGTAATGTATTTTTTAACTGTGTTATGCACCTAATCCTAGATTAATAAAGGGAATGTACCCCCAAAGCTTATTCAATCGTGTCATAGTGAACCAAGCTGTTGAAATGGCTCCACTGGATCTAATGTAATAAAGGATGTCCATCTTAGAACCATTAAAATGGTGCTTTCAAGTTTTATTTAAAAAAAAATGTTCACAACAGTCTGTCAAAGAAAATATTAATCAAATTGCATTAATGTTGATAATGAGATTAATTGCAAAGTTTGCATTTTCTATTAATCCAGGATATTGACTGATTAACAAAGACTAAGAAGAAAGGTAAAGTGGATCAATAAAGACACTTTGTGTAGATTATGAATTATTTGGTCACTGTAATTTTAACTGCAAAACAAAAGCCAGTTTTGGACAAGGTACCAATCCATGTAGCACATTTGCGCTTGATCAAAATTTGGTCAGTTTAGAAGCAACAGTAAACCTTATTTTGATAGCATGATGGAGCAGTATTTACCAAAGTTGGCAAAGGGATCCAGCATGCCTTGCATTGGCCATGTAGAGACGGTACACTCTTATGGTGCCAGCATTGATTTTTTTCTCCCACATCCCCAGAGATAGGTTGATAAGGACATTTGGTGGTTCCAAATCAACCCAGTGTGTGTATAGGTGTGAACAAGAGCATTAGGATAATAGATTTTGTGGAAATGTCTGTGTGTGTGATTGTATACTATAAAGGGCTGGTGCTCTAAAGTTGGTTCCTGCCTTATGCTCAGTGCCGCCAGGATAGGCACGGGTTCCCTGTTTTGCTCAATAAGCATGGTAGAAAAAGCCATGCTGGATTTTTTTCTTCTTCTGATTAATACAACCATTAAGGATTAAGCTGGTTTATTTTATTTGTTCACTGATTTGCCATGCTGCTCATTTGTACACCAGTTAATGATAGAGAAAGACCGAAAAAAAACCCAAAACTGAAACCTTATTCTTATGATAAATATCTTATGGTAAACATACTTAGAAAAACAGAATGCAAATTATGTTGGTTAGAGTGATTTGGCTTCAGGTAGAACTACATTAATGTACAGATAAAGTGAATAGATTAAAGGAATGCTAATTGTTCATTGGTCACTCAGGAATCAGCAAATGCGTATTGATTTAACAGTGGAAGAGTAAAAGAACAAGAAATGCATCTGGCTTAATGTCAGATTAAACAAAGGCATGCATTTTTGAGAAATGCCAGTATATAAATTGCTCTAATCCATCCCCCATAGTCAGAATTGATTTTATTTCACAGTATTATCTTGAGGCTTTTTAGAAAACTACTGATATACTTCCATAGTGTTTTGGTGTTTTCTATAAACTGTTGGAAAATATTTTCATATTTCTAGTTTTCTCCCATTGGGAAGCAAAAACAAAAAAGAAGCATTTAATATTTATACTGACTTTTAATAATGTCCAGATGATAATTAAGATCCATAAATGTGTATCTAAGTCAGCATACAATGAGTGTGTGTACACGTGTTCAAGCAGTGGAAAGTAAATCTGTATTGATTGAGTGCTTTCTGTTAGGCTGTAATGGCACTGATTGCTTTTTTATACAGTGCCTTTAACAGTCAACTCAATTTCAAGGCATCTCTTTTGATGGATTTCTTTTCAAAAGCGTAAATAAGTTTTCATGGTTTCTTTGTTTTATTGAAATGTTTGATATGTTTTGTGTTTTTTTTTTATTCTTTCCTACTAAAACACACTAATCTTTGTAAGTCTGTTTTTTCTGACAAGTTAAGAGATGTCCAGTTTTGGTTATTGGCAATTTCATTTCTGAATCCCCCTTAATAAACTATACCAACTATTGTGTAAATCCAAAGAGCTGGAGGTTATTTTCCACTGATCAAATTTTAATACAAGTTTATCATTTCTAATGCATTTTTGATAGAACCGAATCACATTCTTTAAATAAACACATAATCAGAAGGACACCGTATTAATGTCTTCCATTGTGTGTTGCTATGTATGGTTTTGTTTTTTTGTGTGTTTATGTTTAGTTTTTTAATTATTATTTTTGATGTTATTTATTTTCAATTGTGTTTACTGTGTCTTTAGATAAAATTACATTCCTTTTACTTTGTGGGTGAAGCCCCAAGAGGTGCGGTCACCCTGATATCATCACTTCTGAGCCCTCACTCTGGCTTTTTAAGGCCACAGTTGAGTAAGCTCAAATTAGAAGAACATTGTAAAGTAGTTGTAAATATGGTTTGTTCCTTTGGGTTTTCTCGTTTCTTGAAGTTTCATGAAGCTGGTTCTTGCATGAAATGATTTGGTGAAGTAGTTTGAGAAATGGTTAATTTATTGATGTTACATGTAAACACTATGCCATCTATTGGCAGTCAAGTCAAGTTGGGGAGCATGCACTGGTACAGTGTGTTGCCACACCCACGACACAATGAAACAGCTCGGGATCCCGGTTGGCAACCCCCCAGGCAGACACGCAGTCCAGTCCCAGCCTCCAAAAATGACCCTCTATTTGCCACCGCTAGGTGTTATGTGGGCAATCCCTTGGCCTTGTCCAGCCACTCGGGTCCCCAACATTAATGACACTGCCAAGGTAAATAAAACTCTCAACAAGGTTGACACTCTCTCCACAGACAGACACACTGCTGATTGCTGTGCCTAAGAGGTCATTAAAGGCCTAGATCTTGTATTTTATCCTGGACACTCAGACTCCTCGCCCAGACTCTTGAGAGCCCTGATCACAGCCTTCATTGACTCTGCGAAGATCACAGCATCGACAGCAAAGTCAAGATCCATGAATCTTTCTTCACTAACATAGCCCCCACAGCCGCTGGACTGCATCACCTTGCCAAACACCCAGTCCATACAAGCATTGAACATTGTAGGAGCAAGAACACACCCCTGACAATCCCCAGAATCAACTGGGAAAACACAGAGGTTCTGCCTCCATTCTGCATGGCACTCACAGTACCAGTGTACATGCTGCTCATGATATCCAGCAACCTTGAGGGGATTCTGTGAACCCTCAGGATATCCCACAGGGCAGCTTGATCAACTACGTCAAAAGCTTTATGAAAATCGACAAAGGCTGCAAAGACACTTTGCTGATATTTGCATTTGCGCTCCATAAGAACCCTCACTGCCAGGATGCAGTTGATAGTAGACTTCTTCAGCGTAAAACCAGACTTTTCCAGTCACTGGTAGGTGAGCAAGTGATCATGGATGCTTTTGAGGATGACCCTAGCAAGAACCTTACCTGGCACCGAGAGCAGTGTTATCCCCCTGTAGTTGCCACAATCCAAACTATCACCATTCCCTTTCCAGATAGGGACGACAAGTTCAATTTTCCAGTTAGTTGGGATGATGCCAGTCTCCCAACTGGAAGCAAAGATTACTTTCAATGCCAAGATGACAGCTTTGCCACCAGCCTGAAGAAGTTCACCCCAGATACCGCAGATCCCTACAGCCTTGCCTCCCCTTAGCTGGTTCACTACCTGTGCAATCTCAAAGAGATTGGGTGGTTCACAGCTAATTAGAGGATTAGCCTCAAGAATCGTGGAACCAGGGATATCAGCTTTGAACAGCTGCTTAAAGTAGCCAGCCCAGCGGGTTACAACTGCAATGTCATCCATAAGGACTGTTCCATCAGCCGCCCTGACTGCGACTCTCTGAGGAACACATTCAGATGTGCATAATGCTTTGACTCCTCTGTAAGCAGGACGTGGGTCGCTGGACTACAGATAGTGTGTGACTTGCTCACAGATTTCTCTAACAAATGCCTCTTTATCTGCCCTCAGAGCCATCACAGCCATCCTTCTCATTTCCTAGTACATACCAGAGTTGCCATTGAGCTGTGCACTGCGGCTCCTCTCGATGATATCCAGGGTGCCCTGCAAGATGAAACACCTCAGTCTGGGAACACCAGTAACACCAACACAACCCTCAGCAACCTTTAGGGTCTTGTCATGGAAGGTCTCCCACATAACATTAGGATCGTCAGTTGCACGCACATCTGCAAATTCCTCACACAAACTGCAAACTCGTTAGAAACAGCCTGGTCTTGTAGTCTGGCCAAGTTCAGGCTCATTTTCCTAGTAGGTGGTAACCTACTGGACCTAAGCTGGATTTTAAGAGTAGCAACAATAAGTCTGTGGTCAGAATTCACAAACTGGGCACTTCTGTAGACCCTGCAGTTTTGCAGAAGCCTCCAGATCTCCTTCACCGCATCACCAGTATTAGAGTACCAAGTCCAATGATGAAGCTCAGGGAGTTGGAACCAGATTTCAGCGATTCGCAGCCCCTGACCTTTTGCAAAGTCAAGGAATATGGAACCACTTTCACTATGGTCACCAGACCCATGGAGACTGAGACAATCCTCATAGCCAGCCCTGTTAGTGCCAGTGGCTGCATTGAAGTCACCCGTGATCAGAGGAGTGTCACCTCATGGGCACCCATCAACCACTGAGCGAAGTTGCGAATAAAATGTCTCTCTCACCAAGATATCACTCACCGCATTTGAAGCATACACAGAGAAAACAGACAAGGCACCCAGAGAGTGCCGTAATCTGAGTCTCATAATACACTTGTTGAAAGAAGAGACATAGTACACCATTGGAAGAAGCCAATCCACTACAGCAACAGCTACTCCCCGAGTATGACAGCCATCAGAGGGACCACACTAATAAAAGGTGTATCCACCTACAGAGATCTAGCCAGTCCCAGGTCTGCGCACCTCAGAGAGTGCCACCTGTGAAGTGCGGAGTTTAGATGATCATCATGCCGGACGGACAAGACATTCCCTGTGCCTACCCAGATGGGTCACCTCAAATTGGGATCTGAGTGCTGCTGTGCAGTGGGCGACACCTTAGCACCACACCAGTTCTGATCCCCAACAGACCTGACCCCATTGGCTCTCCAACAGTGTCGACTCTCCCTGGGAAGGGGTTCCTGAGGGCTTTCCCCCATCCCCTTCATGATGCAAGCAGCCTTCCTTTGGACAGCTGCAGCAGAGCTACTACTGTAGAGAGCAAAAAGTTCTTTCTGTCGTCTCTGAGCTGTGTGAGGTTTTTTTTTTAAACAGTGGCTGGAGTGCCAATCCTGCCACCAACCCCCATGATTTCCCTACAAGTTGGAGGACTGCTTGCAGGGTCGGATGCAGTTTAATGACATACCCAGGACGGGTCTATTGTCAGCACATGGATAAAATATATAAGGTATCTCAGTGATTTACCATCTCTCCTCTATAAATTAAATAATGTTGAAAATACAAATAAATGAAAATCCTTGAATGTATGTTCTTTACTTAGCAGCATATATTCATAAAAACAATACTACTGTAAACACAATCACTTTATGAATAATGCATCAAATGCATATAAAAATTGGTTGTGTTTTTTTTTTTTTAACTGGAGGGTTATTATGTCTATGCTTACAAAAAAATGTGGGAATGCCTTTACTAAGCTGATCTCAGTGAAAGTGTCTCTGTTCACCTTGGGTGAAAAGCATCATGCTGTCATGTCTCAGCCAAGGTTCCTCCTCTGATTGGGTTCAAATTATTTCTTTGTTAATTTCTGATACTTTGATTGATGTTGTTTATGTGGATCATTTTTTATTTTTGGTTTTGACTATGTTATGTTCTGCTGCCTTTGTTATGTTCCATGTATTTTGTGGGTGGTCGTCCAAAATGTGGGGCCACCTGCCAATCATTACCGGGAACTGCCCCTGCCCTATAAAATTAGAGGGTCTCGCACAGTTCCTGGCTGTTCATTTCAAAAGTGTCTGAGAGTGGCGAGTTTAATTGTGCTTTGTTTTACCTTTTGTGATTTACAAATTATTTGACCTTCTGCTCTGTTCCTTTTTATTACGTCATTGGATTCTGGTTTGGCACTTTGTTCGCTCAGATTGCCTTGTGTTTCAGGCAATTCCATTTTACCTTTGTGCTCCATGGAACTTTATAGTGACTGGAATATTTTAGTGAAGAATAAATCTTTTATTTTATAAAAAGCCAGAATTCAGGGTTCATGGAAGTGTTAGATCTTATAGGGTTTTTTTGTGTGCTTTGGGACTCCTAGTTGACAACAAATAATGTTAAAGGAAGGCTTTATTCATTTTTGTTTAGAAACAATAATTTTTCAACTATATTAGTGCTGAGACGATTTCTTTTTTTTTTTTTCTTTCTTTTTAAATATTTTTTCTCTGCCTTTAAAAATACACATTAATGTCAGGTGGGGGAAGAATTTTGTTTTGTTAGATTTTGTCTCCATTTGTTCCTGCGTTCTTTTTTTAACTTTTGATGTGTTTTTTTCTTCTCTTTTTTTACAATTGACTTTTTTACAATCAACTTAATTGTATGCGATGTTATTTTCTTCAAATAAATAAATAAAGTAATGTAATGTTTGGTTTGCCCAGGTATCTTTGCACCTCCACATCTGCTGTCACGTTGTGGATTTGTCATGACCTTATTGTCAAGATGACTCCACAGACCACAATAAGCACTTTATCTTAGGGAAAAAGACTATCCTCAGTGCCAGAAAATTCTTTTAAGTGTTGTGAGAAGGAATGGCAACATTACCAAGTGGTAAATGCTTTACTGTCCCACCATTTTTGGAATGTGTTGCATGCCTGAAATGCAGGAATGAATTAACAAATGAAATGAAGTTAACTAGACAAAATGTGAAATATCTTGGATTCATACTGTCTGCAATGAAATAAAAGTCAAAGTAAATTTAAGAATTACTGCATTTTCTTTGTATGTGCATTTTACATACCATCCCAATTTTTTCTAATTTGAGGTTGTAAGACGGAAATGTTTCCAAACAGTAGAAATGATTTCCCTTTTCGTGGATCCATTTCAAAGTTATGCAGAGAAAGTACAAAATTGCTCTTACATACCTCTCCCAGCAGTCTTCTATACACAGATATCCTGCTCTGTGGTTTCATGACTTGAACCAGTCACATGATTTAAATGTGACGGACTTCATGTGTCATTGATTACATTGAGGGTTCAAATTAAGACATGCACCCATATACAGAATAAGAATAATTTCAGGTTACTCAGAGAATGTTTCAAAGCATTAATGGCTCATATAACATCACTAGTTCTTCTCCAGTTTTCTCTTCTGGATTATAGATTTGGACTGTGAACTTTGTTTTGCCTATTTTGGCTCTTTTGAACTTGCTATTTTTTCAGATAAGTCCTTGGTTTATAAACATTCTTTAATCCACTTTTTGTGCACAAGTCAGAGGTTAGCAATGACGTTGGTCTCTCTGGGGCTTTTGTTACACTTTGTAACATTTCTTGTTATTTTGCCAGCTAACCTTGTCTGAGGTCTGCTAGGCCTGAATCCTGCAGTTAGTCATTTTGAGGGTAGCTAGATTTGAGATGACTCTCCTTTGGCAGACTGATTAGGTTATAGGCCTGCCTTTATGGTCCTTTTCAGGAGTCCTTACACCTATTTTGCTTTGTATGGGACTCCCTAGCACAATAGGTGTCTCCACATCATCTCACTGTTATTCCAATTGATCCCTTTTAGATTATGTAGGAGGCATCTTCTTGCCTCCTTCAATCTCGCATCAGTTTGTCAGGCACATCGAAGTTTGTTGAGGCAGCTCAACTACCAATTTCTTTTGCTACTTCAACAACATTTAGTTTAAAGCCAGCTTCATTTTTTCTTCTGATCGAACGCTCCATCTTAGATAAGAAATGCTCTTACGAAAAAGGTTTATAAGGGTGTGAGATGCAAAAAACACAAAACAGTGCAAATGTCGCTTCGGAATAGTTCGGGTATTACCTTGTGGTCATGTAGACACAATACATAGGAAATAAAAAAGTGCAGCGTGTTCCGTTGTTACTGTCTCTGGTGGGCGTTAGCATATCATAATCTCTTGGACCAATAGTGTGGGTTTTCCGCATTCGACTTATATGACCAACATTATAAAATACCACAAATTATATGTTAAAATCAACTCCCGACTTATCTGTGGGAGAGCTTATCCGCAAGTATATACGGTAATAAAAACAGCATGTCTCTGGCATGGTGGATGTGCATGCATATTGCTGCAAAGTAGTGCATTCCCAGAGTGTTTATTGGGAAAACTGACTGATTGCTATTTAACGTGCAAATGCAATCAGCTTAGCCTGTATATTTGGATCAGATGGATGGGTGTTCTGTTTCATGATGAAGTAACTACAAGTAGGTTACTTCAGCTTGCTTTTCTGTGCATAACACCTTAATTGCTCACATTGCTATTTATGGGTTTAATGATATTATAAGCTTTATCAAACAAATCATTAAAGTCTTGTAGGTAGCCAAAGCATATGCCAGCAATACTGAGCACAAGGTAGGAATTAACCTCAGCCTGGATTCCTGTTCATCACACTCACATGTAAGCCAACACACTCACTCACACATACCCAAGCAAAGATTAAAGTCTGTAATTAATTAGAAAATCATTACTATACAGGATAAAACTGGAGTACCCTGAGTAATTGCACAAGGGAAAAATGTGGAAAATTCACACAGAAAGTGAACAGACCACTGATGTTGAATATTTACTTTAACTTATTTGGAATAGGACTCTATCTAAGGTGACTTACATTTGTATTTCTTTTGTTTTTCCAATTGGAGTACACCCAGGTGAACAGACTTGCTGATGCCCACATAGTGTCAGTAGCTGAATTAGAACCCACAACCTCAGGGTTTGCAGTCCAAAGCCTTAACTTCTAATCCACACTACCTGCCCCTATGCAGCAACCTCATACCCTCTATGTATTTTTAAAGATATGTAAATCTTTCAACTGAAATGTACAATACAAATAAACTTCCCCAAATGCAGCATATTTTTTCTGAACAAAGCTTAGCTTTCTGAAAGAGTTACTGTATGTGTCCTGCATTGTATTTTGGCATAACCTGCTGATCATATTAGATGACAATTTTTGGAGAAAAATAACAGAATGAAAAAAGTTTATACCCGAGAACATTGTACACATTCTTTCAAATTGATTTTGTTATTCAATGTAAAATATTTTTTCTTCCCTCAATCTACTTTTACCTTGAGAACGTTTTTATTGATTGTTCAATATCCAAAGCCATAATGGGGTACTTTGTCACAGGACTGTTCTGTATGCACTGCTCTGAGAGGCATTATCATAAGAAGAGCAAAACATGCTTAAATGCTCAAAACTATCAATATGATATTTTGCATGCTGTGTGAAGTTTTCTGTTACTGTAGGACAAATGACCTACTTTTCAGAACAGGAACTATTTGAAAGTGAAATGTTATTTTTTATTACTTTGATTACTGTGTATTATCAAAATAATTGTGCAGTATAACACATACTGTACCTTATTTTGGAGCCAAAGTGTTCCTTTTCAAAAAGACTGTGTTGGCTTTTTTGTGATCTAGCAAGTTATGTATGAGTTAGGATAATAAGCAATATTAAATAATAAATTAATTGTGCAATGGTATGAAGTGATAATGTGATGAAGAATTCAAAAATGGCCTACATGGAAAACAGTTTTAAGAAGCACAACAGGCAGCATGTTGTTGTGTTTGTGCTAATTTATTGGGCTCCACCTGTCTGGCAAATTTGTTTTTAGTAATATTGTGCATATGAGGCACATTCAGTCAATGTTCCGCATACAAATTAATGTTAGATTTGAATTGCAAAATTAATTCATTCAGTCAAACAAAAATATAATAGATATGAACTAAAAAACAGATCTGTGTCATTTTTGCTGCAATGTAAATGCAGCCCTTTGTGTATAACTATTATTTGCCTATGTGTACCAGGTGATAAACTGGCATGCAATTGAAAAATGGTCTGCTATGATGACTTTTGGCAGTTTAAAGGTAAGACCATTGTGTAGCATTACTATGCTTTGGATTTGTTGGGGTTTAAAGTGGCACTATGCCATCAAGCTGTGTTAAGACCTGTAGAGTTTTAAACTGTATGATTATGTAGACAGTGCCATATCTTTTTCTAGAGTTGTATATTGTAATCAAGTTTACATTTGTTTTGTACTGTTTTGTTTTAATGATAATTGTTGAAACTAGGACACCAAGTGTTTGAATTTACATATATATATATGTATTGTCAGGGATGCCAGGGGCCATGACCCAGCCGGGGCGCCATGAGGGACCGGATGTGTGTATACACCCACCCTGGATCATGTGGGGGTCGCCTTCCTGGTTGCTCTGGGGGCCACGGGTACAGGGCATGGAAGCTCCACCCTGTAGGGGTCCGTGGTCACCGCCAGGAGGCGCCCCAATGCCTTGGGACCTGTTACCCCAGCACTTCCGCCACACCAGGAAGTGCTGGGGAAGATTTAGGGGCCGCCCGGAGAGCAGCCGGGAGGACAGCGGCACTTAGGGACGGCGCCGGAGAGCAGCCGGGAGGACAGCGGCACCGCCACGCTGGGGCGTGGCCAGAGGAGAATGCCGGGAACACCTGGTGCTCATCCGGGAACCATATAAAAGGGGCCTCCTCCATTCATTCAGGGCTGGAGTCGGGAGGAGGAAGGACGAAGCAAGAGTGGAGAGTGGAGAGTGGAGAGTGGAGAGTGGAGAGTGGAGAGTGGAGAGTGGAGAGTGGAGAGTGGAGAGTGGAGAGTGGAGAGTGGAGAGTGGAGGCAGCCTGAGAAGAAGGCATTGTGGCCAGGACTGAGATTGTTGGGGTACTGTGCACATTTGACTGGGTCTGAGTGACCATTATTGTAAATAATAATTGTAAAATAAGCGTGTGGTGGTTGAGAAACAACATGTCCGCCTGTCTGTGTCCGGGCCGGGTTCACAGTATATATATATATATAAATATATGTATATGTGTGTATATATATATATATATATATATATATATATATATATATATATATATATATATATATATTTATATTGTCACACACGTGCGCATGGGGGCAGCTAAAGGGCTTGAGTGAAGGCAGTTCGGAGGTATGCAGGGATGTGGCAGAGTACACTGACTCTTTTTCTCCCTTGCCTGTAGACCATTCCCAGGGGATTCCACCTGGCTCTCATGACATCACTTCCGGGACTGAGCCAATGGAAGTCGACCACACCAGCTCCAGCCCCTCTGATGTCATGTCCGGCTGTGATCCAATGGCTGAAGACCACGTGCTTGATCCTTATGACCTCACTTCCTGCCTTCCCCTTTAAAAACCTGCCCCTTTTCCCTTTTGTCCTCAGTCTTGTTTTGGAGTCCGTTGTATTCACTTCAGCGCTGGATATTTTGCGAAAAACGACTTTTGCAGCCAGGATACCATATTACATGGGTGGCTGCCCCAAACCTTTATCGGTCTATGTCTCGTTTATGTGACATATATATATATATATATATATATATATATATATATATATATATATATATATATATATATACATATATATATATATATATATATATATGACAGCGATCCCAGCCTAAGTTATCTCTCAGTTGAATAATCAAGAAATAAAACAACTTTAGCATTGGTAAGCTCTATTACAAGTAAGCCTAGTACTAGGTTCCATTTTGGTTCTGAACTGTTTGTGATTTTCACGTTCACTTTTTCTTTGCCCTGTGCTTTGTTAACTTGGTTAACTTTAGGAACATCTGGCTTTTACCTTGTCTGTCAGCGATTTTGCCTTGTGTTTCTTATCTTCCAGTCTTTTAGTTATCTCATAATAATTTTCTGAGATGCTAATTTTCTATGATCCCATCTCATAATAGACAGAATATAATGACTCAGTCAGGATCTATAGAATATCCAGATTATAGTCCTTATTTCTCTGTGGCTTGCAGTTGATGTGGTACTCGTGGTTACACCTAACTTTGCCATTTAATGCGTTTTTTTCCCTTCTTAAGGAGCATCAGACTCTAAGCAGTGACACATTCCAAAGGAGCCACAAAAAATCCAAGAAGCTTGATCTCACCCTTGAAGAATGAAATATGCTCTAAATGATCATTCCTTTAGGCATCACCCCCTCTAGGACTATAATAATAGAGAAGTGGAAACAAGACGTTTTCTTTTTGACCAAGAATAGATGAGGACTAAGAAGTTTCTTTAATTGGAAAGCTACAGTTGAAGAGATATTTCTACAAATTAAACTAGCTGTTAACATTTTATTAAACCTAAAACATTTTAGTAATTGCAACCAACATTTGGATTTTAAGTACCTTGTGGTTTTCTTCAGAAATGAGAGTAGGCAGGATTATGAGAATGGACAGAAAATACATGCAAAAGTAACAGTTTTATAAGAGTTGTACAGTACCTGATAGTGGTGGTAAAATGAGAGCTATGTTTTCAGATGAAAGTCTTTTTTTAAGTGATGAATCCACGTACATTTCCTAACCCAGACACAGGTGATGCACAAACCAGTGTGTTTTTTCATGCCGGTCCCAAGCCTGGATAAATGTGGAGGGTTACGTCAGGAAGGGCATCCTGTGTAAATTTTGCCAGATCAATATGCGGACAGCAATATAGATTTCCATAGCAAGTTGGTTGAGGCCCGGGTTAACAACAGCTGCTACCAGTACTGTTAGCCAACAGGGTGCTGATAAATTGGGCTACTGTTGGCCAAAGAAGGAGAAGAGGATGGGGAAGGTGTGTCCAGAGGCAATAGGAGGAGAAGAGGAATGTAAAGAGAGTGGAAGTAAGGGTAAGAACTTTTAATGTTGGCAGTATGACTGGTAAGGGGAGAGAGTTAGATAATGTGATGGAGTGACAGAAAGATATATTGTGCATGCAAGAGAGTAAATGGAAGGGAAGTAAGGCCAGGTGGATCAGAGGTGGTTTAAATTGTTCTATCATGGTGTGGATGGGAAGAGAAATGGGGTAGGGGTTATTCTGAAGGATCAGTATGTCCAGAGTGTTTTGGAGATGAAAAAGAGTGTCAGACAGAGTGATGAGTATTAGGCTGGAAACTGAAGGTGTGATGTTGAACGTTGTTAGTGCATTTGCCCCACAAGTTCGGTGTACAATGTATGAGAAAGATTTCTGAAATGAGTTGGATGAAGTGTTGGCGAGTGTGGTGAATGAAAGTGGTGGTGAATGGAGCAGATTTCAACGGACAGAGGAAACAAGGAGGTGGTGGGTAGGTATGGTGTCAAGGAGAAGAATGCAGAAGATCAAATGGTAGGGGATTTTGCCAAAAGGATGGGCATGGCTGTGGTAAGTACATATTTTAAGAAGAGGGAGAAACATAGGGTGACATACAAGATTGGAGGAAGATGCACACAGGTAGATTATATCCTATGCAAGAGGGTCCATCTAAAGGAGATTGAAGACTGCAAAGTGGTGGCAGGGGAAAGCGTAGTTAGGCAGCATAGGATGGTTGTCTGTAGGATGACATTAGAGATCAGAAAGAGGAGGAGAGTGAGGACAGAGCCAAGGATCAAATGGTGGAAGTTGAAAAAGGAAGACTGCAAGGTTGAGTTTAGGGAGAAAGTAAGATAAGCAACAGGGTGGTAGTAAAGAGTTTTCCAGTTAGCTGGGTAACTACATCAGAAGTAGTAAGGGTGACAGTTAGAAGGGTGCTTTGTGTGACATCTGGACAGAGGAAGGAGGAAAAGGAAACCTGGTGGTGGAATGGAGAAGTACAGGAGAGTATACAGAAGAAGGGGTTGGTGAAGAAGAAGTGAAATAGTCAGAGAGATGCAAAACGTAGACAGGAGTACAAGTAGATAAGGTGTAAGGTGAAGAGAGAGGAGGTGAAGGCTTAGGAAAAGGCGTATAATGAGTTGGATGAGAGTTTGGATGCTAAGGAGGGAGGAAAGGAGCGATCGAGTTGGAAACAATGTGCAGCAGGTTAGGGTGATAAAGGATAAAGATGAAAACATACCCACAAGCGAGAAGAGTGTGTTGAGCAGATAAAAAGAGTACTTTGAGAGGCTGATAAATGAAGACAATGAGAGAGGGAGAAGGTTGGATGATGTGAAGATAGTGAATCAGGAATTTCAATGAATTAGCAAACAGGAAATTAGGACAGCAATTAAGAGGATGAAGAATTGAAAGGCCGTTGGTCCAGATGACATACCCGTGGAAGCATGGAGGTGTTTAGGAGAAATGGCAGTGGAGTTTTTAACCAGATTGTTTAATGGAATTTTGGAAAGTGAGAGGATGCCTGAGGAGCGGAGAATGAGTGTACTATTTTTAAAAATAATGAGGAAGTGCAGAGCTGTAGTAACTACAGAGGGATAAAATTGATGAGCCACAGCATGTAGTTATGGGAAAGAGTAGTGGAAGCTAGGTTAAGATGGGAGGTGAAGATTAGCAAGCAGCAGTATGCTTTCATGCCAGGAAAGAGCACCATAGATGCAATGTTTGCTCTAAGGGTGTTGATGGAGAAGTATGGAGAAGAAAAGAAGGAGTTGCATTACCTTTGTGGACCTGGAGAAAGCATATGACAGGGTGCATAGTAAGGAGTTATGGTATTGTATGAGGGCGTTGGGAGTGGCAGAGAAGTATGTAAGAGTTGTACAGGATATGTACGAAGGAAGTGTGACCATGGTGAGGTCTGCAAGAATTTTTCTCCCACAGCTATTTGGAAGTACTGTATTTTGCTTCAACTGTATGATGTTGTGAGCAACAACAAGATAGACATTTCAATTATAGAACATGGTGAAGGGTATTTCCTGGTCTTCTTGGCTCATTATGTACTTTTAGAAGCCACGTATATTCTCCAGCAGAGTAGATATTCTTCTGAAGGAGTTTATAACGTGGAACACTTTATCATCACTTCAGTTTTTCTTTTGTCCAGCACCTCCTAACTCATTAGAAAATTATATGTTATGCCATTCAATTCTTAATAATGCCTAGTTATGCAAGATGTCAAGCATTTTGGGGCCCCTCATACTTTTGCCTGACCAGACCTATAAAGAACCTAATTTGTATAACAATTTTGACCATAGTTTGTGCAGGAAATTACACACTTATGATAGAGAGTCAACAAATAGATGTCTTCAGCAAAAATGATCATAGGGACTTAATTTTGTGCATGCTATATAAACAGACCCCAGGGGTTCACCTCCTAATGAGATATGAAGGGGCAAAGTTGCCCCTTTTCCAAAAACTTTGAAAAAATGGAGATCTATAACATAAGTATGTGGAATGTAATTTTAGGCAATTTTGAAACTGCTGATCATCACTTTGATAATGTTTTTGATAATTGATTCTTTACCAGTTGTCCTAGCCTTCTAAGTGCCACTCCAGAAGTTGAAAAATTACAATTTTCAAACATAAGCATGTAGGGTATTATTTTAGAGTATTTCAAGGTCAGTGATTATGAATGTAAAGTTATTTTAGATTTTCAGTTCTTTACTAGGGACCTTTGTCAGAGGGTGAAAATCTTTCAAATTTGCATTAAAATAAACATTTTAAAATTTCAAATATTTGACACAGCTATTTCTGTGTATTATGTACTACTACCTCATGAAATAAATCATTACATTTCATATGAGTACCCTGAATTAGGACAACAAAAATCTAATTTTATAATTAGATTGATGCAAGACCACCTGATCCCAGAACTTGTTTTTAGGGACTGGATGGCCTTGGGTGGTGAAGTCATTGTTTTTTTTATATCATGACCCCCTCCAGAACTAGTAAGTATGTGGGTAAGAGCAGGAAATCTCCTTTCACACAGAGGCATTTAGGGGACAACTTCAAGGTTCAACCAATGGTAAGTTTACTCTGAGCCAAAAGGTGGTGACTATATCTACCAACTTCTCCTCTTCCACCCTCTACAGATCAAGACATCTGATGGCACTTCAGGTTTCCACCCCCTTAATGCTCCCTTTCTGCTTGTTCAGCCTTATAATGGCTCCACTGTCATCTGCAAGTAGTCAATACAGGACTTCTGTCTGAAAAGCTGATCTGCTTGAACAGTGTGCTATTTGTTTTGTCTTTTTTCCATCAATTATACAGGGTCACCTGTGGTGCCCCAAACTCTTGACAGTCTCTATATGTTCTTTATTCCGCACTACTAATAAACAAAATAACCGCCAAACTTATTATTTTCATTTAACGATTTCTTACTTTTATCTGGGTTGCATTCAATAATACCGAAAATGCCACCAGCCTATTTATCTAAGCGAAAATTTCTCTTCTGCTCCATAGTTGTGGAAAGACACAAAAAAATGAAGCCTGGTGTAACTTTAGACTCTCTTTGTCTCTTAAACAAGTTCAAAGACAGAAGCTGTGACTAATTTCTTTGCATAGAATCCAGACATTACATAATGTAGTTTGCAATTTTTAGTAAGAGTGGGCAATTGATTTCCAATATTTTCTGTTCATTTATGGCTATCTCAGAGTCTTCATAGGTGTTTTTCCTGTGAATCTGTTGGCCCCATGAGAGACTAGGATTAAGTCTGTTCTTTGGGCAAGCCAGCTCTGCTACTCCTGCTACAGAAGGAGGTTTTACTAAGCTACACAGCTGAGATTTATGCCCCTATATATTTATTTCTGCTAACTCTAACTGTAAAATTTTCTAATTTTTTTCCGGCTCCTGTGTGACCAGTAGGGGGCGTTGCACCACCCCAGACACACCCACCAAGACATAAGTCCTCTATTCAAATAAATGGTTTATTTGTACAAATGCCTTACGAAAGACTTCTTTGTAATCACAAACACAATTCTTTTTCTCATTCTCTTTTTGTTTCTCTCTTCTCCTCCACTCCTCCCAGGCAAGCTTTGTCGTCTTCTACACCCGACTCCAATTTGCTTGGATAAGGTCGAGTGGCTTCTTTTATCTTAGACTTGGGAGTAATTCTGATAGCCCGTTGGAAGTACTTCTTGTTCAAATGGAAGTTCAACAAAGTATGGGAGATGGATCCCTGCAGCATCCCCTAGCAGCCCCAATGGAAACTACATTTCCCTGCATGTCTTGTGGGTGTCTACACAGATAGCATTGTTTACAGAGGCTGCCATCAAGCATGTTTTGGGCATGTAGCCCTGCCAGGTTGTCTTCCCCTGTTCTTCCATCACACTGGTCTCCCAGCTGGATATTGTTCCTCAGTCCAATGATGTTGGGATACCAGTGTACCCACTGCATTAGCATCTTTTGCCTTTCCCTTGGCTGAGGATCAGTTAAGGAACCTTTCCCCCACCCTGCCTTAGGTGCCTGTCCATGTGCACCATCCATCACATCTGCAATTTATTGTCCCAGAATAAACTGTCCAAAGTAGTAAATGTCATTTTCTGTGGTTCATTGTAGATGCCTTTTAAGCCCTAAAGTTAATAAATAAGTTAAACACGAGAAGCCATAGCTTTTGGGGCCAGACATGATGCTAGAGTTGTTCAAGATTATAATAGGACGCCGTAAGTGATGCAAGAACAAGCACTTTGTTCAGAGTGTGTGCTCTCCTGGCACAGGTTCAAGCACCCATTGACCTTCACCAGAATACCAGGATTTTGAAAACCAAATTGCAAAGGAAAATTAAATAAAAGACTAAAAAAGTGCAATTTAATTATAAAATACATTAAAGCAATTCATTGCTTTAAAAGTTTGGACTGATAATGTCATGGATATAATAAATTAATCATACAATTTTGTTAATGCATCATGAAAATAGAATTTGGTAGCATTGTCTTTTTAGCGAAACAACATTAAACTTTTCCTGAATAGGGCAGGTGACAGTTATAGCAATTTTGCTCCTTGCATTCTCAGTTTAGCATGACAGCTCAGATAATTATTATTTGTGTATTTAAGTGTAATTTGTTTTTTTTTATCTCTGTAGTCAGCATTTATATTTCTAGCTCACTTAGCTTGCACAGTGTATAACTATGAATTGCTTTTTATCACATGATCAGTATATATTTAAAGTGCTCCATGGTGACATGCATTTAGGCAGTGATTAATGAATGATCATAAAATGGCAAATGTGCATTACAATTTCATACTGAAGACCCTTGTTAAGTCAGTGACATGCACTTAAGATGTGAAGATTTAAAAACACATTTTCTAATATAACTTCTCACTTTAAATGTTTATTAAAATATCATTTGTAAAACAAATGAAAAAGAGATGGTGAATGCCAACAGCACAATGATTTATATTGTGGTCTTTTGTTTACAGGATGTAAGTGAATAAATAATGTAAAAAAAAATATACACTTGCTTCTTTGTACATCAGCATGCTATTTATTCATGTTAGTGTGATTTTCCTAAGACTAATAAAAGAAATGCATAATTGTATACACTCTATAGTTTACTGATATGAAAAAAATAATATACTGTTCTTTTATTGTGACATAACCTGTGAACTTAATTGCTTTCTGCAGGAGTGTGTGTGTGTGTGTATGTTTATGGACATATGCTGAGGATAAAAGTAATATTAAAACTGGACCTGCTAACTATCCAATTGATAGTCATTTAGCATTAATGGGGCATACAGTGAACCAAGTAATCAGTGTTGGAAACCGTCAGACATTCACCCAGAGGTAGGAATTATTAAAAGTGACTCCTGCAACGTTCGTCGATTTGGATTGCAAAAGGGGGCACCTGGTGACTTCACCAAGGTTAATGACTTGGATTGTAGAGTTTGCTATGAATGGGATATTTGCAGTTTAAGGTGATGGGCAGCACTATGGCGCATTGGTAGCGCTGCTTCCTTGCAGCAAAGAGATCCGAGTTTGCATCCCAGGTCCTCCCTGCATGGAGCTTGCATGCTGTCTGTGTGGGTTTCCTGTTCTGTCCAAAGACATGCATGTTAGGTGAAGCCAGATCACCGTGGGTGAGTGTGTGTGTGTGTGTTCACCCTGCAATGGACTGGCACCTTGTATCCTATGATAGCTGGGATAGGCTCTACCCTAAATGTGACATCGGCCTGGATTAAGCAGGTTAGAAAAATGACATTAAGGTGGTTGGATGATGCTTAAAACTGGCTGATGTATATAGTCCTTATAGTTTAGAAGCAACTGAGAAATCTGAAATGTGATGCTTCATGAAGCTCAACTTGAATATTTCAGAATGTTTGGCATTGAACCTTATCATAAATTTTTACAAGATGGCGCCGACTGTTGAGGCACGCCGTCAGCCGCTCTGGCTTTTTTGTTTCTTATTAGTCCTGCTTTTTCCTCGGCTTACCTGTTCCTGTGATGCTCTTCTTGACTCGATCATTTCTTATGATCGCCTCACCCTTCTGGCTCTTCGAACGAGTGTGGGGATTTCTCAACATCTGACCCCTGAGTTCAGTCAAGCCTTTGGCCGACTGTTTGAGGAAGTCCCAGCTTTCCTCATCACTGCCTACGGCTTGGCCGGTCGCCGATGGAAACGCCGCCGCCGGGGTAAGCGCGGTGGCATCAGGGCTCAGCTCCGAGCTTCCCGGACCCTCTCTAGGAACAACTCTCCAGGCTCCCAACATGAGGTAATGTTGCCGGAATGCCATTTGCCCTCGGACGCTCCGATGTACCTCCCTGCCTCGCTCCGTCACCGCCGCCGGGGGGTGAACTTTAACAACCTACGCCGTATCATGACAATATCAACCGCCACGGCTGGTACGTCTCTGTTGACGTCCTCCCAGCCGGTTCGTTTCGCGCTGATAAATGCCAGATCTGTCGTGAACAAAACTTTCATCCTGAAAGACTTTTTTCTTTCTAATGGCCTGGATTTTTTATGTACCGCTGAAACCTGGTTTTTACCGGCGAGACGCTCCCACTCACTGAAGTTTTGCCTCCGGGATGTTCCTTTATCAACACGCCGAGAGCGCAGCGCCGCGGCGGTGGCTTATTGACCTTATTTAAATCTGATTTTATTTGCAACCGCCCTTCCTTTCCCTTTCATTTTCCCCTTCAACTTTTGAGCTCAGTATGTTTGAACTAGTCTGCTCACCACCGCTGCTGTGCACACTCATTTATCGCCCTCCAAAATACAATAAGAACTTTTTAGATGAATTTGCAGCTTTCCTGGCTGATATTACCTGCAGATATGATCGCTTCCTTTGTTTGGGTGATTTTAATGTCCATGTCTGCTGTCCCCTTAATCCTCTAGCAAAAGACTTTCTGGACATTATTGACTCCTTTGGTCTCTCTCAACTAGTGAACAGACCAACACATGGACAGGTTCACACACTGGACCTGGTTCTTTCTCGCGGTCTCAGAATCAGTGACTTGGACATTCTACCTCCCAGCTTTTCTGATCACTCGCCTGTTCTGTTTAATCTGGATTTGGTCTCTGTTGAGCATGGTAAATCCACCACCACTCGTCCCTCCCGTGTCATTCCCCCCTCTGCTGCTGAAGATTTTACAGCTGCTTTTTCACCAATCTCCACATCATGTGAATCCACGGATGCTGATGTTTTATTGCAAACTTTCCACACTTCCTGCTGTTCTGTGATGGATGTCGTAGCCCCACTCAAACGGAGACAATCCAAAGTCAAGCATGACCCATGGCTAAATGAACAAACTCGCTCCATCAGGCAAAACTGTAGGCGGCTAGAACGTAAATGGAGGAAAGATGGTCTCACTGTTACCTTCGACTGCATGAGAGACGCGTGGTCCCAATACCAGAGAGCGGTCAGAGGTGCAAGGAACCGTTTTTTCGCTGACATCATCTCAAAAAACTCTGGCGATCAACGTGTCTTATACAAAACACTAAATGCTGTCCTCTCTCCAGCCGTAACTGTTTTCTCTGCTGCCTCCACTGCTCTTTGTAATCAGATCCTCACGTTTTTTCTGGATAAGGTCACGAACATTAGATCCCAGATCTCCATTTCTTCTTCTGGCTCTGTTGATTTAGCCGCTCCTGCACGGTTCCCTCACCAGCTTTGAACCTATTTCGCTCCCCATCTGGAAAAATCGTTGCCTCAATGAAGCCTTCGGGCTCTCCGGACGATGTGGTGCCGCCCAGACTGCTGAAAGATGTGTTTCCTGTGATTCGATATGATGTCCTAAAGATCATAACTAGTAGTCTATCCTCGGCTATAGTTCCTCATGCTTTCAAACACGCAGTTGTACATCCAATTGTGAAAAAACCTGATCTTGACCCTGCCATTCTTTCCAATCTTCGTCCAATCTCCAAGCTACCTTTCTTGTCAAAATACTAGAAAAGTAGTTTATGAGCAATTAACTCATCACCTACAGGACCATCAGGTAATGGATCTTTTCAGTCAGGCTTTAGGCCCCAACACAGCACAGAAACCGCATTTACGTGTCCTAAATGACGTCCTTTTGGCATTGGACTCAGGATTCCACGTGGTTATGGTTCTTCTCGACTTATCTGCTGCTTTCGACACAATCGACCACGACATCATGATCTCCGACTCAATCCTGGGCTGGTGTATCTGGCTTAGCCCTCGACTGGTTCAGGTCATATTTCTGCAACAGGACTCTCAGAGTCATGCTAGACGATTTTTCATCTGAATCAGTCCCACTCCCATGTGGGTTCCCCAGGGTTCCATTTTAGGGCCACTACTTTTTCAATCTACATCCTGCCTTTAGGTGCAATTTTTAGAAAGCATGCAATTTCATATCACCTATATGCTGACGACTGCCAAATTTATTTCTCCCTCAAGCCAACTGACTCCACCAAACCTCTCCTCGACTGCCTATCTGACATTAAGGACTGGCTGGCTGTAAACTTCCTTCACCTGAACGATTCAAAACCGAGGTCATTGTTTTAGTCCCGACTGCAAACAGGCTCCACCCCTTGGCCTCGTTTCTCTTCCCATTCCAGTAACTTCGTCTGTCTCCAATCTTGGAATCAAAATGGATACGTTCCTGAAAATGGATGCTCAAGTCAACAGCACAGTAAAATCCTGCTTTTTCCATCTAAGGCGAATCGCCAAACTCAAGCCTATTCTTTCTAACCACCTCCTGGAATCAGTAATTCATGCATTCATTACGTCCCGGCTTGACTACTCTAATTCCTGCCTTTTTGGTATCAGTAAAGCCACACTTTCTAGACTCCAACTGGCTCAAAATGCGGCTGCAAGGCTTCTAACTGGAAGTAGCAGAATCCAACACATTTCACCAATTTTGAAAACCCTTCACTGGCTGCCGGTTAGATTCAGAATCGATTTTAAGATTCTCCTCCTAACCTATAAGGCATTAAACGGTCTAGCCCCCGCCTATTTGAGTGTCTTGCTCCATTGTCACAATCCCCCTTGTGTTCTTAGATCCACAGATCAGCTGCTCCTAACCGTTCCCAAGGCACGTTTTAAAGCTCGTGGTGAAAGGGCTTTCTCCGTCTGTGCACCCAGGCTCTGGAACTCCCTGCCCTTAGTGGTTAGGCAAGCCGCTTCAGTCGCCACATTCAAATCTCGCCTAAAAACGCACTTCTTCACATTGGCTTTTAATTCTTAACCTGTTTCATTTTCCACTTGTCTTTTGCTATTTTCTCTATTTTATTTGGTCCCTTGACCTGTTTTTAGTATCTCTGTTTTAATTCTCTCTTAATGTTTATTTTTAATATTTTGCTTTTAGTCCTGCTTGTTGTAACTGTACAGCGCTTTGGTCAGTTGTAATGCTGTGTTTTTAAGCGCTCAACAAATAAATATGGTATGGTATGGTATAAATGGATGTCTTCAAAGAATTTTTGTGATAATATCTGAAGAAATGGTTTTAATTTAATGAATGAATATTTGTTTATTGATGTCATTAACAGCTGTGCCTCTTATGTTCAGCCAATTTACCAAAAAACACAATCTGAGCATCTTTGGAATGTGTGAGGAAGCAAAGGAAGTGGAGAATATGAAGCAGACATTGAGAGAGTGAGCAAACTGGCCTACTAGTTGCATTACGTGTTTAGTCTTTAACTGCATTGTATTACTGCCTACCATAATAAAAATCAATACTATACAGTGACTTCATAGTAAACTGGTCCGCAAAATAGCAGTAATGTAGCAGTACACTGCAGTTGAATTACAGTAATTACCCATTTCCAATTTACATAAATTTCTTGTATGTTTACAAACAGTACTCAATAATTTTACATTGAAATAACAGTGTTGAATAATATACAAAGAACATTCAAACAACATTGATTATAACAGTACATTCAAAACAGCAAGCACATCCTGTCAGATCTATAGACCAGTAAACAATCATTTTTATACATTAAAACAATAGGAATGTTTAACAAAACCACTTCATGTCTGTTGGAAAAAGAAAAGTTGCCTTGATGATATAGGTGGTACTACAAATTTGCCACTTTTTCGATAACAGCCTAGCATAAATCAGCGTCCATGGCCACATAAAAACTTTCATCACATGCAGAAAAACTTAAATGTTAACCATCTGCAAGTTTTTGTTTCACATAGTGCAAAGATGTAGAGGGTCACCAGGAGCAACTTGAGGCATTCCTTATGCAAATAAAAAGTTTATGCAAATTTAGAATTCTGTGTCATTGTGACATTACAGCAAAAATTATTCATAAAATTGTCCAGAACATTGAAATAATTGATATTGACAGCTAAAACAGTGCTTAAATGTACATTTTGATGTATGTATATGTGTAAAAAAATCATGCTTTTAACCATTTATTGTTTTCTTCTTCTTTTGGCTATTAGGGGTTGCCACAGCAGATCATCTTTTTCCATATCTTCCTTTCATTGCATCTAGCTCCGTCCCAGCCACAAGGGTGTCCTTGAATGTTTAAGAAAGGAGCTTACAAATAAATACAATTTATTATTATTATTATTATTATTATTATTATTATTATTATTATTAAGGATTGCACAAACCAGTGTTTTTCTTCATGCTGGTCCCAAGCCCGCATAAGTGGGGAAGATTACATCTTGAAGGGCATCCGGTGTAAAATTTTGCCATCTCAAAATGTGGACAACAATAAAGGTTTTAACCATTTATTGTATTAAAGTTTTTTTACTGTGAAAATATACCGTTAATGTAATTTATTTTCATAATATCTTTTACAATGTATTCACGTAATTTACTCAAAGTAAAATCAGATCAAGATTGGAAGGCCCCTAAAGTCTTACTGTTCACTGCAGTATGTAGCTCCTTTGTGATGATGCCGGTCCCCTCCGGACTCCCTCTTCCCACAAGGAAGTCTGTTGAACCAACACCATCGATAGTTATGACCGAGATGAGCTGACAAATTAGGACAAATCTCATTGAAGCCAGGGGATGGTAGAAAGTTCATGAGTGCTTTTATTAAAAGCAGTGAAAAGTAAAACTAAAAGTGGCCACTGTACAGTGATCTCAAAAAATACAGTACACACATAAATCCATAAAACCAGTGAAAAGTGGGGATAAAATCCATAATAAACAAATCCGTTAAAATAGAGGCTAAAAATGCAGTCTCTCTCTTCATGTGATCTCAGCCCACCTCCTTCTGTCTCGCCTGCTCACCCATCATCCGTTGCCGGTGGAGACCCTGCAGCCCGAACTCCTTTCTGCCAATACCCATCTTGGCTGCCTCCAAACTGCACAGCCAGACCGTCCAAGGTCGGCAAACCTCCCGTCTTCCTTCGTGCTCACACGGTTGCCCCTTAGATCAGTTGGGAGGTCTTCCGTCCTGCTCGGCCCACTCTACACGATTATTCAGTGGGATGAACCAGCCCCTAAAACACCTCAGCAGGTGTCCGGATCGTCTGTCCTTGACTGCCTTTTACGTCTTTTAACCTTCATCTTCTGATCCATTCTTTCATATCTTTCTCTCCCTTTTCCCTTGTGCCAGCTTGTATATATATGTCTCCATTGGCGCAGCACCTTAATCACATGCTGCAGGAAGCCGACGAAAACAACTGAGAACAATCGCACCCTCACAAGCAGGTGCGACTCGCCTCAATTACCTCATTAACTCCCTGTGGTCATGCAATTGCGCCCACAGAGACTGACACGGCTTTCTGGTTTTAAAAACTGGCCCAAATTTTTTGAACCCGCGGACCTGCTATACCATAACCTATTCACTGTGTCTGTGGTTCTTTGTGTGTATGAAATCAAACAAGTTTCCATCAGTGTACATGTAGCCAGGATGTCTTGTTTCTAAATTTCTGTTGTGTTGTTATTATTTTTGTTATTCATGCCAATACAAATCTAGGTGCTTTTGATAATGTACTCAGCAGTTCAATAGGCATTGGTAAGTAAATAAGAAGAATTTAATATTGGCATTTACTGTATCTTGTAGTGATGGGTATCTGGGAGGCACATTACTTGTAGTTATTCTAGTAATTAGGGGTGTTTTTTTGAAGTCCTTGTTTAACTCAACATACTGTTTTTCTTCCTCAAACTCAGTCTAGAGTTTTAAAATAAATTTACAAAGTAAGATTCCTCAAAATGAAATAACTGAAATTCTCCATTTCTATAACTCGATGAGCATGCATACACATTTACTCTCTGACACTTTTATTAAGCTTACAGCCTTTTGTTGTTGTTTTAAAAACAAATATTGAGCAGTAGACACGCTGAAGCTGGAATACTCCATAGCAAATTAAGAGGCCTCTGGTCACTTATCAGAAGCATCCACACTCAATAGTAATAGTGTAAACAATTGGGCTTTTTACTTTTCACTCATCTTTGAATAGCTGATTACAATTCTTGATAATAAGTTATATGAAGTCTTAAACAAACAAAAATGAACATTCTTCCTACTAACATACAATAAATAGTACACAAATGCTTTTTTCTGGCTAGTGCAGGCTCCCAAGTCAAATAGTCTTTCTCATACCAGTCAATGGTGTAATACATTATGGTATATTCAATGTGTCAGAATATTTTGCTTATCTGAATATGTTACCATTTCCATGTCTGCCTTAGGCTTTGATTGTTCACTTACTTATTCATTCACACATTCATTCTTTTTCCAAATTAACTTATTCCAGTTCAGTCTAGCAGGAAATTAGCTTGTATATTGGCAGGACCTGCAATCAAAACATTACAAGGCAAACACACACACCTTTACTTACATCATACAGGGCCAATTTGAAATCTTCAGTCTTTATTTTGTTCACACTGCCTTTGATGAAGTGCATATGGAAAAAAATAATAAACAAGGACGCGTTAAGATTAAAGTTTACAACATCTACAAGCATCTAGTGAGGGATGAAATGAGATATGCAAAATATATCCATTCTAATGCCAAAATATACTTTAAACATGAAAGTGCAATCTAAAACAAATAAACATATAATGTACTCTGAAAAATAATAAAATCTTAAGTTTTTAGCATATGTTAAGCATTACAAATGCAATTATGTTAGAAAAGCAGTTCAATAGAAGCTCACTGGATAGCATATTACCCTCAAAACTACCAATACGGAGGAAATGCTGTAAAACAATCTAGGAACATGAAATGTATAATTTACCTAAATACAAAAGTTGACCTTCAAATATTTATAAATGATTAAATATTAACAGTACTAAATACAACATGCATGTATTTCCTGAAATTACATTTGTTCTTAAGTACTTTTAAAGTGTCCCTACTATCAAAAATGAAATGAAACATTACATATTCAAATAAACACATTTAATCAATTATGTACAGTATTATAAAAATGTAATTTAATATGCACTTAATTTATATTCAGATTTGCAGACATATCTCTCACATATAAAGAATGGAGGAAAGATTTCTGCCCTATGACCAAGATGCTAATAAACTATCTTTTTAAAGGAGTGGAAAACACTGATTAACTAAGCCTCAACTAACAAGAGCAATCTTAAAATATAATGCTATTCGCATGTGCTACTATGTGTTTCAATAGTCTGTTATAAAGTACAGCAAACCTGATAAGGTTCTTCATGTTTGACCTGAGTTACAGGGCAAAAGGAAATTCTTTAATGGGCACAGAAGGGAAGAAAGGATCAATTTCATTTAAGGCCAATATCCCTAAGATTGGCTTTGACTCATGTTCAGTTTAATTTTGGAGAACATATGGGTGAACACTTACTTGACTTGCACCTCACTTACTCCCTCCATAATTTTCCTTAATTTGTTTGCTCCCTCTGACATTCTTTCTAACATGGATACTTGGTTTCATTCTTGACATAATAGATATTTCTAAATTTCAAAATAAGCTAGCGGCTATTCCTGCAGAGAATAAAAAATAAAACAGGAAAAGATTAAGGAGGTAAAAAGTGCCAAGCTGGTTATCCTCAATAAAAATTTTGGATAGGAAATATTTTAATCAAAATACTAAGTGCTTGGCTGCTGTGAGTAATGAACAGAGTAGGAATAGACTGAACAGAGCGATAAGCATTTAATTCCCCAGGAGGCTTTGCTAATGGATAAGACTTATACAACACCTCAGTGGGGAGATACATGATCTTTAGCTGGGCCACTTCATGCAGTTAGGTCATTGTATTGCCTTGAATGACTCAATCAGAAATAAAGTAAAACTGCCTGGATAATTTAATCATCTCTGAACTTTTAAGAAATGTGACAGGGGAGGTCAGTTTATGATGAGTAAAATATCATATCATTCTGGCTTCATAAGGTATTACCAGATAAGTGCCCACATGTTGTATATTTTCAATCCTCACAAAACTCAGGGAATATAGATCTTGTTTAACCTTTCTTGGTAAACATTTAAGTAAATGTTTAATCATATATATATATATATATATATATATATATATATATATATATATATATATATATATATATATATATATATATATATATATATATATATATATATATATATATATAATATTATAAGAGATCAGACAGACTACAATAAAGACCTGGTGACCCTGTATAACGTAACGTGACTGTCAATGTAATTGTCGTAGGCTAATTTTAGTATTGAGAATGATGAGTATGATTGTAAATGTTGTGTATGAGAAATACACATTTTTAGGATGTAAGGATCTCTTTGTAAACAATGCTTGAAGTTCTGCCCTCAGGCTGTAAAATGTCTGCTGAGCTTACTCTTGAGCATGCAACGTACAGTTGGCCATGTGAGAAGCAATCTTGTGTCAAGTCAATGCCGACCTTTTTTAGAGTCTGGCCCTTGACTCATTATTGTCATAGCGAAGCAGACCTTTAATGGAAATTGGAGGCGTTTGAATTGGAATGGGAGGTCAAAGGGTATGAGAGGAATGCGAGGAATAAATACAGTCTTCTCTGAGCCTGTTTCAGTGAAGACAGTTGCCTCAATGAGGTTCTTGTGCAGAGATTCTATCTAAAGCCTGGTGCCATTACAAAGTTTTGGTGGTTGTAAGTTTCGTAGTAAAGCGGTGGAGTAAACGAAAAGGCAGGAGTCACCAGCAGGCAGACGTGAAGCAAGGCGAACAATAACAGGCTTGAAGCGGTGGAGTCAAGAAGAAGGGAGCAGTGAGCATGAACAGCTGAGGACAGTAAGAAAGCGAGTGAGGAGGCACATGAGCACGGGATGTCGTTAATGTATATAGGCAGGGAGCCAACCACGTGGTAGGTGTGTGGACAGCGGCCGTGTGGAAAAAGGAAGGGGAACTGGGGGGGGGGCCCTTGTGTGTGGAATAAATCCTCTTTTAATGGAAATAAGGAATGAAACCACCAAAAGGAGACCTCAGTTCGTAAATTTCCTTATGGCGTAATGGTGAGAACCGCCAAAAAGAAGACGTTATTTTCAAAAGTTCATTAGGGGGCACAACACGAAATGAAACATACTTAACGTTTGTAAGTACAGTGTAAAGGATGAGCATCGGAAGTAGCAGAAATAGTAAGGAGGGGTTTCCCCTATCTATATATACAGTTTAGGGGGTACACCCGTTTCCCCCCCTTGGTGTTGTAATAGGACATTAAACATACCTAACTTTTATAAGTACACTGCAAGGAATGAGCATGCACAATTTCAGCTTCCCACATATAATTTTTTTTTTTTTTTTTCATTTCCGGCGCCGCATCCGAGTGGCAGCCTTTCCAGCAGCTCCGTATACGACTTTATCCTTTTACCTTTTTATCTCTATTTTTCTCTATTTCACTGATCACTTCTACCACTTTCTTTTATGTGGAATTGCTCCCTGGACACTTTTACACATTTTACTATTTTACTATTTGACATGGATTGTTACACTCCGAGAATCGCCTATTCAAGTAGTCAGCTTAAAGCACTGAGAAGAAATGCTTATGCCGGTGTGGTTCCTTATTTACCTGACGAGGTAAGAAGACGATATCGGGCAGCCGAGCCGGCGCAAAGATAAAAAATAAGATTAAATCGAGAAAATGACGTTATAAACCGTCGGTGCCTTCTGTGATCCTGGGAAATGTAAACTCACTACCAAATAAGATCGACGAACTGGCTGTGCTGGTGAAAAATGTCAGAACCTACAGAGAATGCAGCTTGCTGTGTTTTAGTGAAACGTGGCTAACGTCTATCATCCCAGATGCTAACGTGGAGCTACCCGGGTTTAGCACAGTTAGAGCGGACAGAGACGCAAGTACCTGTGGAAAGAAGAAAGGAGGAGGACTCGCTCTCTATGTCAATACAAAGTGGTGCAACTCAGGACATGTAAACGTTAAAATCTCCACTTGCTGCAGGGACATCGAACTGTTGGCCGTAAGTCTGCGCCCTATTACTTGCCCAGAGAGTTTGGACACGTGATTGCTGTTATTGTTTACATCCCCTCGCTAAACGCGGAGATGGCGAGTGACATCATCCATTCCGCAGTTGCTAAGTTACAAACGCAGCACCCTGAGGCACTTGTGCTAATCGCTGGAGACTTTAACCATGTAACGCTGGATAAAACATTACCTGCCTTCTCCCAGTATGTGGATTGTAACATCGGGGAAACAGGACTATTGACCTACTATATGCAAACGTTAAAGACGCATACAGCGCCACCCCACTGCCTGCGCTTGGGAAAGCAGATCATAACCTGGTTCTGCTTCAGCCTCAATACAAACCAAGAGTGAGGCGCTACCTACAACCACACGCTCATTCAGGAAGTGGTCCCCTGAGGCAGAGCAGGCTCTGAGAGACTGCTTTGGAACTACAGACTGGGATATATTGCTGAGGTCACATAGTGAGAACATTGAAGAGGCTGTTGAATGCACAACTGATTACATCAACTTCTGTATGGACATTGTAGTTCCAGTAAGAACAGTATGCTGCTATGCTAACAACAAGCCATGGATTACAAGTGACATCAAGGGCCTTTTGAACCAGAAGAAAAGGGCTTTTAAAGGTGGTGATAAGCATGAGCTGAAGTGCGTGCAGAAGGAACTCCGAGTCCAGCTCAGGGCGCGAAAGAGCAGTACAGGAGAAAGCTGGAACAGAAGTTGCAGAACAACAGTATGAAGGAAGTGTGGGATGGGATGAAGATTATCACTGGCTGCAGCTCAAGCGGGTGCCGCATCGAGACAGGCGTGGAGAGAGCAAACCAAATGAACAACTTCTTTAATAGGTTTGATCACTAACCCACTCTCACCTCGAGTACTGCATCCTCCAACCATCCTTCTGCTGATACCAGCATAGGTGAGACATCCCCACCCACAATTACAGCAGCCCAGGTGAGCAGAGAGCTGAAAAGACTTTGTGCCAGCAAAGCAGCGGGTCCAGATGGTGTATCGCCACGATTGCTGAAGGCCTGTGCGTTGGAACTGGGGAGTCCTCTACAGGCATCTTCAACCTGAGCCTGGAACAGGGGAGAGTCCCAAGGCTTTGGAAAACATCTTGTATCACTCCTGTCCCAAAGGTATCACGTCCTAGTGAGCTGAATGACTTCCGGCCTGTTGCTCTGACGTCACATCTGATGAAGACCATGGAGCGGCTGCTGCTTCACCACCTGAGGCCACAGGTCCGTCACACCCTGACCCTCTGCAGTTCATACCAGGAGAAGGTGGGAGCGGAGGATGCCATCATCTATATGCTTCATCGATCCCTCTCCCACCTGGACAGAGGCAGTGGTGCTGTAAGAATTATGTTTTGGACTTCTCTAGCGCCTTCAACACCATCCAACCTCTGCTCCTTAGGGATAAGCTGACTGAGATGGGAGTAGATTCACACCTGTGGCATGGATTGTGGACTATCTTACAGACAGACCTCAATATGTGCGTCTTGGGAACTGCAGGTCTGACATTGTGTGCAGCAATACAGGGGCACGCAGGGGACTGTACTTTCTCCGGTCCTGTTCAATCTATATACATCAGACTTCCAATATGACTCGGAGTCCTGCCACGTGCAAAAGTTCGCTGATGACACTGCTATTGTGGGCTGCATCAGGAGTGGGCAGGAGGAGGAGTACAGAAAGTTAATCAAAGACTTTGTTAAATGGTGCGACTCAAACCACTTACACCTTAACACCAGCAAGACCAAGGAGCTGGTGGTGGATTTTAGGAGGCCCAGGCCCCTCATGGACCCTGTGATCATCAGAGGTGACTGTGTGCAGAGGGTGCAGACCTATAAATATCTGGGAGTGCAGCTGGATGACAAATTGGACTGGACTGCCAATACTGATGCTCTATGTAAGAAAGCTCAGAGCAGACTATACTTTCTGAGAAGGTTGGCATCCTTCAACATCTGCAGTAAGATGCTGCAGATGTTCTACCAGACGGTTGTGGCGAGTGCCCTCTTCTACGCGGTGGTGTGCTGGGGTGGCAGCATAAAGATGAAAGATGCCTCACGCCTGGACAAACTTGTTAAGAAGGCAGGCTCCATTGTAGGATTAAAGTTGGACAGTTTAACATCTGTGGCAGAGCGACGGGCACTAAGCAAACTCCTGTCAATCATGAAGAATCCACTGCATCCACTTAACAGTGTCATCTCCAGGCAGAGGAGTAGTGATTAGTGATGAGTGAGTGAGTCAGTCAGTGAGGGCTTTGCCTTTTATTAGTATAAATATAAAAGTAGCACCAAACATCTGGGGTGGGTTTCCAGACCATCTGCAACTTCTTTCCCTTTTTATAAAAGAGCCACCATATTCCATTCTGTGGCTATAGGCAAAACATGCTGCCATCAAAACATTAACTTTAAAGTTGTAACATTGTAGGGGTTCCAAGATTCATACTGTCTGAATATCGTGATTGGTTTATTTTATTGTGGGGACCCCAGGAACACAACCAGACCTGAGCTAGAACATATATACACTCACAGAGAGACACCGATAAGTAGCACAATGAATTGGTAAATAATAATGAGTATAAAAATAAAATGAACAAACAATGTTACACAAAACACATTCTCCAAAGCCTTCCCCAGAGCCCTGACGGTGATAATAAATCACAATACTACCCAGCAAACAATAAACCCTAACAACATTGTCCAATACTGTACAACAAAGCAGAAGCAGATGATGATGAATGTGTGAAATGAAATCCCTGTGAACAGCCCTCTCAAAACAATGTAAAGTTTTGTCTTATCAAGTTCCAATTGTGGCGTGAAGATTTGACAAGATTGGGAGTGCTTCCTAGATGAAGACTTATCCAATCAAGACAAAATCACACAAACAAGCAAGCACAGAACAACACCTACATCCATGTAGAAACTCTATCCATGGAGTTGAGTCACAATCCAGTCTTGTGTGTGATGGGTAGTAACAAACAGCCAGAAAATTATGATCCTGCCAGCATCTTTTAGTTTCCTATTTAAAGAGCCTGACTACTCAGTCTTCTTACCAGCAGCCCCTGTGTCCTCTGAATTTGCCCAATAACGTTATGCTGCCAGGGCTGCAGGGAGAGGAGCGGACGGGAGCATGCACTGATACAGCACATTGAGGCACCTACAGTTATGGCCGAAATTATCAGCACCCCTGGAATTTTCCCAGAAAATGCACCATTTGTCCCAGACAATTGTTGCAATTACAAATGTTTTGGTATACACATGTTTATTTCCTTTATGTGCTTTGGAACAACACAAAAAACAGAAAAAAATGCAAATCTGACATCATGTCACACAGAACTCCAAAAATAGGCCGGACAAAATTATTGGCAACTTTTCAAATTTGTGGGTAAATCGTTTTATTTCAAGCATATGATGCTCGTTTGAACTCACCTGTGGCAAGTTACAGGTGCTGGCAATATAGCAATCACACCTGAAGCCAGTTAAAATGGAGAAAAGTTGACTCAACCTTTCTGTTGTGTGTCTGAGTGTGCTACACTAAGCTTGGAGACCAGAAAGAAGAGCTGAGAATTGTCTGAGGACTTGAGAACACAAATCGTGGAAAAATATCAACAATCTCAAGGCTACAAGTCCATCTCCAGAGATCTTCATGTTCCTTTGTCCACTGTGCACAACATTATCATGAAGTTCACAACACATGGCACTGTAGCTAATCTCCCTGGACGTGGATGGAATAGAAAAATTGATAAAAGACTGCAACAAAGGATAGTCCGAATGGTGGATAAACAGCCCCAATCAAGTTCAAAATATATTCAAGTTGTTCCGCAGACTCAGGGTGCAACAGTGTCAGCTTGAACTATGCGTAGACATCTGAACGAAATGAAACGCTATGGCAGGAGAGCCAGGACGACCCCACTGCTGACACAGAAACATAAAAAAGCCAGACTGGAGTTTGCCAAAATGTACTTGAGAAAGCCAAAATCCTTCTGGGTGAACTTGTGGACAGATGACACCAAGGTAGAGCTTTTTGGTAAAGCTCATCAATCTACTGTTTACAGAAAACAGAATGAGACCTACAAAGAAAAGAACACAGTACCTATAGCCAAACATGGTGGAGGTTCTAAGATGTTTTGTGGATGTTGTGCTGCCTCTGGCACTGGATGCCTTGACTGTGTACAAGGCATCATGAAATCTGAAGACTTCCAAAAGATATTGGGGCGCAATGTAGGGGTCAGTGTCAGAAAGCAGGGTCTGCGTCAGATGTCATGGATGTTCCAGCAGAACAATGACCAAAAACATACCTCTAAAAGCACCCAGAAATGGTTGAAGACAAAGCGCTGGAGAGTTCTGAAGTAGCCGGATCTAAATCTGAACACTTATAAATGAGATCTCAAAATTGCTGTTGGGAGAAGGCGTTCTTCAAATCTGAGAGACCTTGAGCAGTTTTGAAAAGAAGAGTGGTCGGAAATTTCAGTTGAGAGGTGTAACAAGCTTGTTGATGGTTATAGGAAGCACTTGGTTTCAGTTATTTTTTCCAAAGGGCGTGTAACCAAATATTAGGTTGAGGGTGCTAATAATTTTGTCCAGCTCGGTTTTTGAGTTTTGAGTGAAATGATGTCAGATTTGTCTTTTTTGTCTGTTTTTTTTTGTGTTGTTCTAATGCACATAAAAGAAATAAACATGTGTACAGTAATCCCTCCTCGATCGTGGGGGTTGCGTTCCAGAACCCCCTGCAATAGGTAAAAATCCGCGAAGTAGAAACCATATGTTTGTATGGTTATTTTTATATATTTTAAGCCCTTATAAACTCTCCCACACTGTTTATAAATATTCCCCGTACAGTTATACAGCATAAACCCTTTGTATTCTCTTAGATATTAGGTAAGATTCATTGAAATTATGTATGTAAACACACTGTTTATATACAGTAAAATCTAAATATTATTTTAAAGATATCGAGCGTCTCTGATATCACATATGTTACATTACGATAGACAACCCGCCAGCAATAAACACGTACAATGCAAAAAAAATTGTATACAGTAAATGTGTGTAAAGTGACACTACACGTACGTACATGTACTAAGTACTGTAAGTAGAAAATTAATTATGGTTACTCACCAACAATCACACGATGACTTGTTCGATAACGATGAGTTTAATTTTACTGCACAACAAAGGACAGCATTAAAGCTCTTTTAAAGGAGCCTCTTCAGGCGACTGTGTAGCACCGCCATTGTTCTTCTTCCGGCAGTCTTCAATCCAAATCCCTAAAGCTGATTCCATCTTGGACTACTGCCTTATTATGTCCACTTACAACTTGTTTTGCACCCTGGTTAAAAGGACACTGCGGCCGTAGATCTTATATTCTTTTCCACCTTTTTAAATAAAAAGAATCATGGACTCATTGATGCCTTAATGGCGTCCTAAAGCGGTGTAGCTTTTGCCTTCCTTCAACATATCCAAAACTTTTACCTTTTCGGCAATCGTTAGCATCTTCTGTTGGCGTTCGGGCACGGCCCCTGAAGCAGGAGCAGATCGTTTTGGAGCCATAACGAAAGGCTTGACCATGCACAAAGATAAACACAAAAGAGCACAAAAGTTAACTCATTACGCAGCGAAACATGTTGATGCTGAATGAGCTAGACAAGACTTCCTGGTTAATGCCGCAGAATCAAATTTGGCACTCCGTCGCTGAGCCAGTCAGCACACAGGAACTTAACTGCGTGCTCTGATTGGTTAGCTTCTCAGCCATCCGCCAACAGCGTCCCTTGTATGAAATCAACTGGGCAAACCAACTGAGGAAACATGTACCGGAAGTAAAAAGACCCATTGTCTGCAGAACCCGTGAAGCAGCGAAAAATCTGCGTTATATATTTAGATATGCTTACATATAAAACCCGCGATAAAGTGCAGCCGTGAAAGTCGACGCGCGATATAGCGAGGGATTATTGTATATCAAAACATTTGTAATTGCAACAATTTTCTGGGAGAAATGATACATTTTCTGGAAAAATTCCAGGGGTGCCAACAATTTCGGCCATGACTGTATCACACGACAAAACAACTTAGGATTGCAAATTAGGACCCAGGCAGAGCCATGCAACTGGTGACACCTTAGCACCACATTAGTTCTAATGGAATGGAATAGTGTGAGGTTTTTTACAGTGGGTGGAGTGTCAATCCTGCCACCACCCCCTGAGTTTTCCCTGCAAATTGAAGGGCCTGCATGCAGGGACTGCTGGGAGATGTAGGATATTTTAGGTACCACTTCTACAATATCACAGGCAGTAGGCAATAACACATAAAAGCCACATTAGCTAATATATACAGAGTAGCTACTGCAATGCTGCATAATTTCTACTTACAACACTCCCAAGGCTTGTTTATATAAGAAGTAAAACATAATAAAAAGATACTCCATGAAACTCAACACTCCTACTCCACCAAATGAAGAGAGTTATACAACTAGAGCCCAGTCAAAAATGGTTCTTTATTTAGGATGCAACCACAGACAAAATAAAAATGTCTCCTATATATAAGACAATCACCTAGTTCAGCTTCCTAGTTTAACCTTTATAGTATTCTCCCTGTGGAACCTGCTAGGGACTTTGACATTTAGAGACCTCCATATATTGATAATGTATTTGCAACTTTTGAATTTATTATGTATTAAATTAAAATTTCAAGCCACACATTTTTCTTCTATACACAAATAAGAAACTTTTTTAAAAGCAACCTACTCAACTTTACTCACCTTTCACCTATCTCTAAGGTGGCATTGATTAGCTTGGTTAAATATGCAGATGGCATCTCCAGGTTATATCAATAAATCCTCAAGGAACTTACTCCATGATGATCTTTGGAAGCAATGGGTAATGGACATCTTAATTACAATTTCCAAAAAAGAATTGGAATTCAGGTACTTATGATATATATTAATGCCCAATATGTACAAAATGTGCAATAAGTCAACTAGAAGTTACAATATCATTCACATATATTTTATCTATAATTGTCTAAAATGTACACAGGGCAAAATTGCAACTTGTGTGCATTGCCATCATGTGTCTGTATTGTTAGGTAAAATATTTTGGAAGTGTTCGACACTTAAATTGTTTTTGGACAAAAATACTTACAGTAGTTATGTCTCTGATAGCCTTGGATATAAAGCACTCATAACACCAATATTATAAAAAGGAATAAAAGTGAGCTATGAAAAATCGGTCACCAAATACAGTGCCATTGAGTCAGAGGTGGGTGGCATAAATAAGCCTAATACATTCCTCAGCCATCCAACCTGACAAGGGGGACCTTGGTAGAATAATATGATAACAGCCAATAGGTCACATAACAGTGGTACATTTGGCTGTCCTTGCTCAAGTGCCACTCTCGATAATCACCTAGTTTACCTACCCTATATGAAGTAGTAGGACCTGTATACATGAAGTACTACAGGGGTAAAACCCAACTATTAACATACTATTAACAAAGATGTTGAAGAACCCAATATCTCAGCATGACTTTGGTTATAAAGAGGAAGAGTACAACGTATAGAGCAAAAAATAAAAAACTCTTCTACTTCCTATGGCCCATCATAATTCAGGTTCTCACAAGTTGTTGCATTCTGGAGTTTTATAAGCATATTTTTCACCCGATTTTGAAAACCATAATACTTTTTAAATTTGTTATTTTTTTTTTTTGCATTTCCCTTTTTGTGTCCATGGTTTGAGTGTTTCACCTTCAATTCATCACATCATAGGGTCTTCCACACTCTAGTGATCCTAATTGAGAGCCTGTTTTTCATTTGTAGGTACTATTCAGGGCTTGTCTTTGTTGTGTGATTTCCTAGTCACCCTCTTGACCCTTGCAATTTGCTAACTGGTAATGGAATAAATATATAGATGTATTTTTTTACTCTGTTTTTATGTTTTTCATGCTAATAACATTCTGGAGCCTATTACAGCATCACCTCTGCTGTACAGAATACTAACAAGTTACAGAGCACATATCCAGTGTTAATGCAGAGCTAATTTTAGCCTAATGTGCAACATACAGACAAAATAGAACAGGTAAGGAAAATAAATAAGCAGCTAAGTTAAACAGATAGCAATATGTAATGAGTGCAGTGACTGTTTATGACCACTTTAAAAGTAAACAAAAATAATAAAATAAACTTTCTTCTTCACACTGCATTGTAAAGAACATTAATATAATTTTCAGTAACATAACAATCACCTTTGACTTTCTAGGCCAGTATAAACTATGAAACTGAATTACAGTTAATTACAATGAAATTTAAATGAGACAAAATCTCACCACCTAGTGCTTTTATAAAGAACTGCTCTCTTGTGGTGCTGGGAAAGGTAACAGTCTACAGATAAAAGATAAATCTCAATATGTAGACAAATGGAGAGCCTGAAAATGAATTCAGTTAATATCTAACATTATGTTGTACAATATAAAATATTTTTAGTAGGTGGATAACCAGATAAATGAACAATATAATACTTTCCTGTCCAAGAGTCTCATGATCATAACTTTAATTCTAAAATGTTTTTATTTATGAACTGTACTGTAAAACATAACATAGCTTTCAGTGGAATTCTAAGATATGTTAAACAATAAACTGATAACCTAAAATATACAGGTTACATTCAAAGTGTCTGTGTTACTGGTAAGAGAGACATGTTTACAAGCAATATGCAATGAAATTTAAGGAGGAGTACAAGGAGACAAACTGAAATATAATAACAGCACCTCTAACTGGATTGCCATAGTCAGTACATTTTATTTCAAATGCCAAAATAATTTCAAATCAACTGCAATGACTATATTATTTTAATGGAGTTAAAGGGGCCTTTCACAGATTTAAGAATATGTATAGGATATCTACAATATAATAAACACAATTCTGTGTGCCTTAACCCTCTGAGCAATCTAATTGGTTAGTTTGGCTTTGTGATGTGACAAGAAAGGAAGAGCAAGTGTGAAATATATGAGGAGGAAAAATGGTAAGGAAAGTGTACGGAGAGACCTTCAAAAACAGCAAGTATAAAACAAATAGGATGCGAGAACACGACCTTTAAAATAATCATAGACTCTGAGAAGAAGGCTTTATGGAAAGATTCTCAAGAAAGGCTGTGCCAGTGAAGAAACATTCATACACATGTGAATACTGAGAAAAGGTGCTGAAAGCCCATGGAGGACAAGAGATAGTAAATATGTTTAAATTATTCTGTTGCATGTCACAGGTAGCATCGCTAGTATATATAATCCCATTCCTGAAAAAAATGGATTTTCCCAAACATTTGTTTCTGAAACAGATAAAGCCAGAATTATGTGATCTGCAAGGCCAATGATGTGGATAATTACCTAATTCTTCTTTATGGAAGACACTCTGGTTTTGTCAGTTCCAGAAAGAAGGATATAATGAAGTCCCACACAATTACTGGGGCAACCAATACCCTGAAACTAACCTGGAGAAGAGCAGGTTTAACATGAATGATAAATGATATACACCCACAATAATCAATGAGCAGAAAATTAAATCATACAAATAAAAGTTGAAAATATCATTCTGGAAATGTTGGTCCAAGATGTACTATTCAAAGAGCAGAGAAAGGCATTAAAAAAATCAATCAGTGTGGAAAAAGTCATGCCTGATGCTGGAATGACCAGTCACCTTTTTGCAGTGAAACTCCAAATAAAAAGAAGATCAGACACTGAATAGACATGTTGGCATGACCAGCCATGATGAGACGTCATATATTGTCTTCCCAAAAATCAGTAATTACCATCAAAGAGAAATTCCACAGAATTGCAGGTAGCCTAAATGAATTTAAACATTTGTGGAATTTCCAAAAAATAATTACTGGTAAGAGACTTGCTGGTGGAATAAGCTGCCCAGCTTTTGTCCCTTCTTTTAAAGTAATGCCTAGGAAATGTCCATTTTCACTAATACAGGCAGTCACTGGGTTATGTACAAGATAGGGACTGTAGGTTTGTACTTAAGTTGAATTTGTATGTAAGTCAGAACAAGTACATAAATTTAATAAATGCTGTTGTTGACTGGCTGTAACCAAGTGCTCTGCCAATGAATGATGGAGTTTCACCTCTCTCTGACATTTTTATTATTTCTACTTTATTTTCAATGATGACAGTTTTTCTGTTCTTTACTGTATCACCATCACTTGTATCAGATTTGTGTTTCAGAGACAATGTTGAAGGGTGAAGACAAAAGATTAAGATGAGCTCTTCTGCACAGCACTGTATGCCTACACTGTACACTATGATGGCAGGAAGGCACCAATTATCAACACGTCTCATGTAATGACAAGAGACAACTTCCTGCTATGTATATAATAGTACAAGCAGGTTTGCTACTGAGAATGAATGGGGGCATTGACGGGCGGTTCATCACCAGCCCACCTCACAGTCACCTCCACTACAGTATGCTGCCTGCAGCGGACAAAGGCGGGTAGTTAATCGCCCCCATTCAATAGGCAGCCATCTGATGCACACTGCATCTGCGCGAGCAGCAAAATCGTCCCCTCCAGTCTCCATCAACCCACTGCTTGCAGCATTACCAGCTGCCCACTGAGAATGAAAGTGGCAGCCATGTGTGGTGGGCGGGCAGTGAAACCGCTAGCCGCCGGCAGCCGCCTGAGGGACACTACACTGTGCGGGCAGTGAAATCGCACTCCTCCAGCCTTTTTCCGGCCACCGCTTGCATCGACCCCAGGCCAAAACTGACGGAGCGGTAGTTACTGAGGCGCATGCGTTGCAGCTGTGGCCCCGTTCGTAAATCGTAGGTCAGATGTCCGTAACCTGGGAACTACCTGTACCTACAAGAGCATTATTGAGATTTCAGTTTAAGATTTTTAAAATGGAACAAGGCAACAGTATACTTCTGAATTCTTATAGTTTATTTACTTCATTGCTTTTCCTGTTGCCTGTAGATGTTCTAACTGCTAAATTCGTTCCCAACCACAAACACTTATTTGTTTGTGACACTTAGAGCTATGTATTAAAACTGTTAGTGTTAAAATAATACTGTAAGTGTATGTATGAAAAGAGTGGAACCATGTAGACAATTAAAGTTTTGATTTAATACTAGCAATTTCACTGTGTACTCTCTCCATAATAGACAGTTACTCATTTAGATTAGATTAGATTACATAAACTCTTATTAATCTCATGGGGAAATTCAAAGGCATACAGAGGCAGAAACATAAAAACAAGAATACAAACTCACAGGAGAGATAACACAAACAATCAATTGATAAATTAATAAACAAATAAATAAATTTAACAAGCACATTATGTGGAAGAATTGAATTACCTGATAGCAGTGACCAGAAAAGACTCCCAGTGGTGCTTCTTAACAAATGGTGGTGGAATGTGCCTGTGGCAAAAAGTGCTTCAAGAGAGCACTCTTGGGGGGAATGGAAGGAATTTTCCATAATAGCTTCCAATTTGTCCAGGGTCCACCCTGTGAAAGAGTAGGCTTTCCTGATAGGTTTGTTTGTGCTCAGCTTGCTTCCCCAGGGGATTGCAGTCTAGAACAACACACTGTCTATAAGTTACTTTGAAAAAAATTACCTGCTCTATAAATGTATTACAGGATTTCCCAATGTTATTGGCTGTGTGGCTGGAACATTCATCCATATCAAAGCACCAAGTATAAATGAAGAAGACTATGTCAAGCAGAAGATTTTCCACAACACCAAAGTACAGGTTCAGACAGTAGTCCAAGTATGCATGTCAAATGCTCCATACAAATATCCATTGAGCCTCTTCTCTGTTCCTAAATGGAACTTTGGTATTTTCCAAGCTGGTTATTTCTTCATGGTATACATTAGTTTGCCATATTAAATTGCATTCTAAAATCAAGTATATTTTATAAATTTAAAAAATAATTAGCTCTTCTTTGATAATGAAGCTTATGGTAACCGGAGTCCTGTTATAAAGAAAAGCCTTAAAACATAATAAATACATCAATTTTTAAAGTCGGAAATGTTATTGAGTTGTTGAGATTACACACATATTGGGAAACAGTGCATCCATGTTGTTTTAAGGAGGTAAAAAAGCAAACATTATTCTGAGATTCAGCCAGTTTAAAAGGAGACTGGCTGCGCAATTTACTTTGCCAACTACTCTGTTTGTCTTCCTCAGCAGCACCATTTCAGCCTCACATGAATGCCATGGCCTGTGTAGGTTGCCAGTTCATAGCTTAGAGAATACACACAAACACACACACACACACCTGGAGCACTTTAGTAATGCAGTGACGTGAGGTGAGGTTCATGGCTGGTGAGGCACTGACTCCTTCAGAGTCAGATTTTCAAATATATGAACCGCAAAGAGTAGCTTTTTCACTCTTCAATTGGCAGCATGCACATTAACTACTGGTTATGTTTCATATCTCATCAGCATTCGTTACACACACATAGGTAAGGTACATATTTGGCTAAGAAAGAACGTACATTTATAACAATGAGGGAGAGCCGAGAGTGCACAATCACTCTGCACCCTCCATGTGGTCTAAATTTGCTGTTGCTCTTCCACAATTCATATTTATTCAATACAAATGAAAGTACAGAGTGGTGTACAAAAAAAGGACTTCAATTTTGACCTTAATTGAAATATTTAGTTGTTTTTAAAAGCTTTTAATTCTGGTGCTTTAATCAATTTTAATAAAGACTGTTCAACAAAAGGATAACAAGAAAAACAAAATAAAATATATTAAGGTCAAAATTTAGTTTTTAAATATTAGATGTTTTTTTTCTTAGTCTGATCCCATTTTTTTTATGTAAAATTGAATGCCGTTTATGGTCTCACCTTTAGGTCCGTGTACTTTTTGGTATTTGAAATTTCATTTTAGAAGCAAAAATGAAAAAACGAAAATGAAAGGAATTTTCAGATTTTGATTTTTGATTAAAGAGTAAAATGAGGGAAAAGAAGGTATTTTTTTAATTCTGTGGTAACAAATAGCAGTCATAAACATAAAATTAGACATACTTTTCTGGATTTATTTGTGATTCAAATAATGAAAATGTTACAGTTCAAAAATAACAAAACAGACGCATTTTTGTTGTCTGAAACCGGAGGTACTTCTTCTGCGCGATTTCTGATGACACGTGTGAACAGTCCACTTCACAACACATCGATTGACAACCTTGAAGTTACACTGCATGGCATCAGCAGAGGATGGACCATTACGTTGTTTTTCAGAACAGTAAAAGAGTGACACTCCGGGACGAGGACATGACTTGCTCTGGTGCAAGGTTGTAGAGAGATGACCTCTGAAACGAGCCTGGTTGTAATGTCCCAACTTGGTTATGCACAGTGTTACATACAGGGGAGAGGCATCCTACACAACAACCTGGTACTATTATGCTGAATGACAATTCTCTATATTGGTTCAATATCAAGGGATAGTTTCTGTTTTGTGTCCATTGCAATCAGGATTGACTCTGGTTGCACTTGTTCCTAATTCATTTGAGAAAGTAATTTGATGTGTTACATACAGTACATGATAAGTTGTACTTTGACTCTGAAAATGGTATGGCTGCCTCTCCGAATATTGAACCCCAATTTGAATGAAGATGGGATATCTTTTGTGTACAAGTCCTGATTTTAGTTACACTTCATATTCAGAATAAAGATATGTCCGTTGTTTTTGGTCATTACATTTTGCTTATTAGGTTTTGTAATAGTAAGAATAGCTTGTAGTTTAGTATACTGTATAATAAATAAACATTTGCTTTGTCAGCATGTATTTTTTATATTTTTTTAGAATTACATTTCCTTGTATTCACTTTTGAAGGAAAAGCTTTGATTTTATGATTTTAGTGTCATATTTTTGTGACCTGAATTTGATACAATAAAAATCAGGTTTTTCAGAGGAAAACTAAGAGATTTTACTCTTTGAATCTAAAGAATTGATTTTCTTTTCTTTGCTAAGGTCACCATTGAGTGCTCATGAAGTTCAAAACTCAAGCTTTGTACCAGCTAAAGGCATTAGAGAAATGACAGTATTCAGCATAGCACATGTAAATCAATAAATCTTTATGTTACTGAGTGTAGTTCCTGTACCATGGGCACTCTAGTAAATGCCTTTTACTTGTCAGATTTTAGTGAAATGCAATAATAATTTGGTGTCTTCTCTTCTTGTGATATTGTGTTTATCAATTGAATTAATCTGTCAAATCTCTTAAACTACAAAAATTTGGTTTAAAATGATTTAATTTAACTTAATTTTTCCAATCATTTGGAATCCAATCATCTCTCTGCAGAGCATTGTGTTTTTGCAATCAAGTTAGTTTTCACCAGATACTCTGGATTACTTAAGCAAAGTAAAGGGGCACTTTAAATTATCCCAGTATAAATGTATGTGTGTATGTAAGTGTATGCCTTGAGCCCACGTTTGAAAGGATCGGGTCTAGTTCACCCTGTGGTTCAGAAAAGTAACAGATGGGCTGTGTCAGGACAGGAAGTTGACATGGCCATTGTCACACCTAATAGCGATAAATGTGAGTAGTAAGGTTAAAATACACAAAAGGTGTGAGGAGGTTGTGAGCCACACAAAGAACAACAAAACAGTTGATTTACTAACCCAAGGTGGTCTTTCTCAACATTTCTGAACCCCTTTCACTCTGGAGTGGCTTGTGTACTTCTCCACCTCTTAGATAATTCTCTAAACATTTTACCTCTCTGTCTTGGTGTGATATGACCCCGACCACTTTTCCTTGCAACACTGGGCCATTCAACCTAAGTTTCTTCCCAATTTTACAGTCATGGTTTCCTTTTTATAACACAGGTTTAAATCTCACTACAAGTATTTCCAATCAGACTCAATAAATACTTTGCGTTTATTGGTGGCTTCTAAGCCTACAGAACCCCTTGAAATATTGTGTCACTCTTGTTTAGTACCTGATCTGACAGTTCCTTCAAAAAGAAACTTCTTGTTCTGTGTGTGACTCCACAGCAGTTCCAACTGTACTCCTGACTTCAATATTAAATAAGAAAGTAAGACATTTGCCAATCAAGAAAAGACCAAACATTACATTATGCTTACTTGGTAAGCTAATAGCTAAGTTGTTCTAATATCTCATCCAGATAATTTTTAAATGCTGTCAGGTTTTCTGCTTCTACTACACAATTCTGTAGTTAGTTCAAGATTCTCACAACTGTTGGCATGGAGAAGTGCTTTCAGTCTTTAGTCTTAAGTACTGTAACTTCCTACTTGTTTGAACTGGTGTCCTTGATTTGCTATTTAGTTAAAAGAATTCAGTTAGATCTGCAATGAGAATTCAAAAAACTTGAATTAGGTCCCCATGTAGCCTTCTCTGCCGAGACTAAAGAGGCTTAAAACCCTGAGCCTGTCAGAGTAGGATGTGCCTTTCGGACCTGGGATTTTTCCCTGTAACGTTTTACACTACAGAGCACAGCATCTTTTCAGTCAACAAAAAACAAGTCAAGAAGTTCACCTCCCTTGCCACCTGTTGAAAAGTTTACAATGGCCCCTCTCTTGGAAATCAATTATTAAAACTCCTATAGGCAAATCTTTTAAAAACTGACATTAAATTGTCCCATTGGTTTGTCTTATGCCAACTCCTCACATACGTTATTTGTTTTGAAATTGGGCTGTTGGATTATTGAGAAATACTTATAATAAAAATAACTAAATATAGCATTTAAATATATTAAAATGTTAATGAAATATTTTCAGTATTACATATACTTTTGTACTGTAAGTGCTTTTTATACTATTTTGTCATTATTGTTAATAATTTTCTTAAGTACATGAAACACTTTATATGACTCATACAATGCATAAAAGAAGCAGGTGAAAACTTAGTGGCCTTCAAATGAATGTGACACTTGAAAACACATCCTTTCATGTAAACAGAATTCTCAGGGTGACATGATCATAGAAAAGTGAAATGGGAGAAATTTGTGAGTGCCTCTCTCTATAATACACAAGATAAAACCCAATAAAACAACTGATGATTTTTCAAAAATGTGAAATTTAATCATTAATTAGTTCTTTTTTATAGGTATTAATAAAAAAATGCTGCAGGATGATGATGGATTTGGCATGCGGAAGCTGACTTCATTCATGCAGTAAGTAATGCCAGTTGAGTGCTGTCAGCAGAAGCAAGCATGAAGGGATAAACTAAACTCATTTCCTCTACCAAACCCCCTTTTCAGTTACAGCAAATATGAAATACAGATAACCTTTAATATTTATTGTTTATTACGTCTTCTTGTTTTTTGTGTGTCAACTCTCACCAACTTCATAAGGTTTAGACTGTAAAAAACTGCTTGTTGGCTCAACCAAAGGTAACTAAAATGAACATTGCTAACACTGAAAAGCCTACTTAAAATGTTGATTTTTAAAATTGTTAAAGCAAAATAAAGCAGTTATGTTCCTTTCTCTTTAATGATTAAGAAATTCAGGTCTTGCTTGTTTGACGAAGGCTTGAGTCACTACCACAATGCAACAGTTTGTCAGAGATCTCAGGTTTAAGACGCAGACATCTGTCCGTTTTTACTAATAACAGTACTAGACAGTATAGACCAGGGGTGGCCAACTCCGATCCTGATGAGCTGCAGTGGCTGCAGGTTTTCATTTTAAATACTGTATTTTCTTAATTAGGGACTAATTTTTGCTAGTAATTAACTTTATTTAATTTATTTGTTATTTAAGACTCAGACTTTTTAAATTAGGGCTGGGCAACAGTAGTTCCAGAGGGCTGCAGTAGCTTTAGGTTTTTGTTCCAACCCAATTGCTTCATGATAAATCATTCATTTCTGAAGAGGCACTTATTGCTCATGTGACATTTTTCTGCTACATTTTAGTTGTCTCACTTCTTAAGATTTTTACCCTTAGTTGCTTATTTTACTCTTAAACAGCTGTATTCATTACTTTAACTGCTCCTTATTAGCAATAAGATGCGAATGACAAAGGAACCAGCAGTTCTAAATGTAGCTTTTCTCCATTTCCACCCATGTGTATACAAAGATCACTATTTGGTTTAATTAAGCACTCTGAAACTGAAGAGTAAGTGAAGGACTAAAAATTACTCATCTGTTTTAGGCTTCAGATCACCTGGAAGATACATGTATCATTAGAAAGGAAAGAAATCTATGATTTAAGAATGAATTGACATGGTAGAGTTAAACACTAACTAGCCAAGAAATAGCCAAGATCTTTTATTGGTGAAGAATGGCTTCTAATGAAGCAACTGAGTTGCAACAAAACCCTGGCCACTGTGACTCTTCAGAATAGCAATTAGCCACCCCTGGTATAGACCTACCGATAAGCCTTAACATTTTTTTTTAATCTCTTGTGGCCGAGTGAAGAATCACAAGTCTTTTCATTAAATTTTGGAGCGCCAACCAAATCGTCCCTATTTATTTCATACAAAATTAAAAAGAAAAGTACAAGTGCTCGATGGAACAGAGGCAGTGAAATAATCGAAAACAAAAAGTAGCCCAATTTAGGCTTCAGGCTTTGTGTCTTTTCAGGTAGGTCAGTTGTGCAGGAACTCCATCCTTTGTCATACTCTGGTCACAGGGTGATGCCTCCTTCTGTCGACCAAGTGACTTATAATTGGGATACTGGTGTCTTCTCATTGCTGTGGAGTGAAAAGAAGAGAACCTGATTAGCAGCAGTGTGGTATCACATACCTTAGAAGAGGCCCGAGGGTGATTCACAGATAAGCTTGCATGACATCCTGCTCATCGTTACTAGGTTTTTTTGAATGTGATTAAATGTGTTAATTGGTCATACAGCCTAATCTCTTCTTTTTTTCTCTCATTTTCTTATTTTATTGTTGACTTTCTTGAGAACTGTTTTGTGTCAGGATTTGATTTCTGCCTTGCATCTGATGCTGTTAGATTAGGCTCTGGTGGATTAGTCACATTCAATACTGAGTGAATGGACAGATGAAAAAAATAATTTCTTAATAGAAATGAACCACATTTCTGAACAGAAGTTATTTTTGCAAGGTCAGAAGCTGAAGAGGCATGCAACTGTGCTTTTAGGCTATGATGCAAATACAGAGTTGTGATCTGTAGTTATTCTGAATCAACTGAAATACTTTTTTAATAATCTATTTGTAGATATTGCTCTGTTGGTCAAGATCCCAATGCAGTTTTATAAATACAGTATATGGTCATGAAAAACATAAAGTATATCTGTTCATCTTCATGAATGAATGAAAGTATATGGGCTTGAATGGACTTGCACGTTTTCAAGTGCATCCTGTAGTGCATACAATTTAATAAATATGAAAACTTTGTTAAATTGCATAATATTAAGTAGAGCTTGCAGGGTAGCAAACCTGAAAATGCTGCTAAATAAACAAAAATGTTTGCACCAACGTGAGTTTTGAAGAAAACACTGCTCCCCACGGCCCTTCTCTTTATGTTGTACTTGTGTCCCTACCTGTTTCTCTTCTGGGGCATTGCACATGGAAGAGATGACCATTCTCTAGTGGTCCTTACCTTTCCAAATTCATCTGCTGGTTTATTCTTTTCCTGCTTTGTGCATTGTTTTTCACCAGAATGAATCCTGCATGCATCATCTTGGTGGTATCCATGCTTTTATGGAAGTGTCAGTAGGCAACACATCCCTTCACATGGATTTCAAGGATACCAAGCAATAAATAGCCATATAGGTGCTTGCTTAGTGTGAATATGATCATAGAGTAGAACCTGTTGTCCACTGTTTGCAAAGAACTTGTTGTGGACATGAGGCCAATCGATTACAGCTTTCCCTGAAGCACACACCCACAGTCACACACTGCGCCAATTTATAGTGTCTTATCCACTCAATTGTTTTTCCTTTGGATAATAAGAAAAACAGGAGTCCCAGGAGAAAATGTGTATACTTTCTCTCGCACATACACTGTAAAGTCAAAGGTTTTTAGACATCTCATCATCACACCTATATGAGCTAATTGGACATCCCATTCCAAAACAATGGACATTAATATAGAGATGACCTCCGCTTTGTGGTTATAACAGCCTCTATTCTTCTGTGAATACTTCCCACAAGATTTTGAAGTGTGTCTGTGGAAATTTTGCCCATTTAGCCAAAAGAGCATTTATAAGTATGAACGAAAAGCCCTTGCTTCCAACTGTGGTATAGCGGGGCCACAGCTCCTGTTCTAAGGCCTGTTTTAAATTAAATATTCGCCATACTCGCGACTTAGCGTGGGGGCATGGTGAAGTGTGGCTGAAGCAGGAGGAGTTTGTGATGTGGGTATTTCACAGATAAGTGCACTGGTGAAAAACGATCCACATCCGTAATTGTTCCTAGGAGCTGCTGATTACTGCCACGCCCCCTCTTGATAAATAGAAGCACGAGTCGGCTAAGAAGGGAGGGAAGAAAGGAATGAGAAAGAACAGAGGTTGTAGGAAGAAAGCAGGAAGCAGTGGAGAGAGAGACAGAAAGTGAGAGAGAGAGAGAGAAAGCCAGTGAGGGAGTGTGAGCGAGCAAGTGCAGGCTCGCATGCAGCTGAGCAGGGAGCCTGAGTGTTGGGCCGACACCCGGGGAGTAGTTGTAGTGGTCGCTCCCGCTGAGTTTATTTAGAAGAGAGGGAGTGACCGGAAGACGGAGGACTCTCCACCTAAGGCCGCGGAAGGCAGCGGGAGTCGGAACTTGGAGAGTGCATTTCCCAGCGTGGGCGCCCTGGTCGCTGTGGAACCCGTCGCTGTCTGGAGGAGCCTACCGGAGCCAGGGGTCGGTGAGGTGATCCGACCAACTGAAGCAGGTAGAGGGAAGGTCAGCTGCAGGTAGGGCGACTCCCCTGTTGAGAAGCCCAGACGGGTGAAGCAGGGGAGATGCCAGGCAAAAAGAAGACACCGGGCTTTGTGCTTTTAAAGGATTGCTTCCTGCATTATTTTAACCTTGTTGTTTTAAAGATTTTCTTCTAATGGATTTTAACCTCCACTTTTCACTCATTTTTATGGATTATTTATTTAATGACTTTTTTCACTGCACTATTTATTTGAACATTGTTGTTTTTAAAAAAACAACTGGGCACTTTTGTACACCATCCCCTTGCTCAATTGTTGTACCTCACTGCAAGCTCATTGATGACATTACCGATGGTGTTGGGTTCAAGGGCTCCCGGACAGACGATGGGAGCATGCAATGAACCTGCATCGTCACACCAACAGGCACTCTAATTCATCAAAGCTGTTTTAATAGGGTTGGGGTCAGGTCCCTGTGCAGGCCACCCAAGTTCCTCTACTCATCAAACTATGCCTTCATGGAACATTATAACCTTGTGCACAGGGGTAACGTCAGGTAGGAACAGAAAATGGCCTTCCCCAAACTGGTGCCACAAAGTTCGGAGGATGCAATTATGTTAAATATCTTTTTATGTTGTAGCATTAACAATGCTCTTCACTGGAACCAAGGAGCCTAGTCCACATCCTGGAAAATAGCCCCAGACTATTATCCCTCATCCATCAAAATTTGCAGTAGGCACTATGCAGTCCAGAAAGTGGCATTTTCCTGGCATCCGTGAAACAGATTCATCCAACAGACTGCCAGATCATGAAGCATAATTCATCACTCCAGAGAACAAATTTCCAGTGCTTCAAAGTCCAATTGTGGCATGCTTTATACCACTCCAGCTGAAGCTTGGCATTGCACATAGTGGCCTTAGGCTTGTGTGCTGTTGCTTGGCCATGGGAATCCACTTCAAGATGCTCTTGACACACAATTCTTGTGGTAATGTTGTTTCCAGAGGCAGTATAGAACTCTATCGTGAGTGATGCAACAAAGGATAGGTGATTTGTACACAGTATGTGTTTCAGCACTCAGAGGCACCTCTCTGTAGGTTTGCTTGGTCTACGACTTTATGCCTGAGCTGTTGTTGCTCCTAGGTGCTTCCACTTCGCAATAACAGTTGTTACAGCTGACCTGGGCTAATCTAGCAGGATAGAAATTTCACTTTCTGACTTCTGGCTATGCACTTGATTTTATACATTCAATGATTTGGAGTGAGGTCCATTTACCTTTCCTTATAAAGTTAAATTCTGTATTAGTACAGTGGACCCTTGACTTACAAACTCAATTCGTTCGCGAGGGCTGGTTGTAACTCAAGTTGGTTGTAAGTCAAGACTATTTTTCCCATAAGAAATAATGGAAATACCCATAATGCGCTCCGAACCTCCCACAGCAACACTTACTTAACCTTTTCATAATAAAAAAGGGTTGCATAATGTGCATAATTTACCAAAACACCAATAATTTTTCTAATGTACTAACCAAAAAGTTATAAAACGTGCCTAGCCTACCAGAAACAACAATTTCATACTGTACTCACCATTTAATGTGACATCTTTGGGCTGCAGGAAGGGAGGAGGAGGAGAATGAAATGGAAGGTGGTTATTGTTTAGAAGGAGCCTCTTTATGTAAATCTTTTCTTTGTAAAATTGTCGCGATGGTGGATTTCGACATGCTGTACATATTAGTGAGATCGGTCATGAACGCAACTCTCATATTTCAGCACAATTTTCTTCTTCGTTTCGATTGTGATCGCTGTTTCACAAGTTAATAATGACAGTAGTCGAGCACTCAGTTCAAAGCTGGTCGTGTTGTTAACTGCTGTGTGGGTTTCCTCCGGATGCTTCGGTTTCCTCCCACAGTCCAAAGACATGCAGGTTAGGTGCATTGGTGATTCTAAATTGTCCTTGGTGTGTGTGTGTGCGTGCCCTGTGGTGGGCTGGCGCCCTGCCCAGGTTTTGTTTCCTGCCTTGCACCCTGTGTTGGCTGGGATTGGCTCCAGCAGACCCCCATGACCCTGTAGTTAGGATATAATGGGTTGGATGATGGATGGATGGATGGACTTTGTTTGCTGTGGATTGCTTTGCCTTCTCAGGCAATTCTTTTTGTGATTTTTGGAGCTTCATGGATAAATACATTTATTTTATAAAGATTACTCATGGCCTTTTTTTGGATCTAGTTGGAATTTTGGCGGTATTTCCCCCCTAGAGGACAATTATGAAAGTATTTTGTGACTTTTGTGCTTTTGGGACTCCTGAGTCATGAAACACTGGGCTTAAGTTATTAAAATGCAATCAAATTTTGCATCTGCACTGTGCCCTTTGGAAACAATCTCTGATGGGAGGTGAAAGAGTAAGTAATGGGTCAGCATTCTTTAACACCTCTGTAAGTAATAAGATTAATAATAAAGAATGAAACTCCAAGATGTTTCAAAAACTGCTTACTTTCAGCTGATTTTTACCAAAGTAAGCTACTGTAGAGCTCTACTAAAAGTCACAACAGGCCCATTTCCTCTTATTTAAATTATGTGCCATGATCTTTCCAGCAGCGCCTATAATACCTGCATGATTGTTAGCTTTAAAGTGAATGGCATGATAATCTTTTGTCTTGAGGCTATTTGCTTCGATGTTTTGCATTGCTGATTTTATGTAAATGATGCAGGATTCCCCTGAGCTTAGGATAGACTTTGGTGAGTTATCAGTGATGGGTGATAAAATTTAATCGACCATGAGTAAATCTTTCTATTAAATTTATATTCTAGGATTATGCCATATAGGAAAAAGCCCTGAAATTTTACATTAAAAGGTATAATAAAAAGTGTTTTGTAAATCATACATTTAACTGTCTGAACAGCAGCCACTAAACTTGATTTTGGGAGTAAAGGGAATATAAAACAGGCTTTGTTGGTACTATTAGGGTGTGAAAAAGGAGCAGAAATACATATAGTATAGGAATTGAATTTCTTTTGATTTATGTTTATTCAACACTGTAGGCATAGTGATGTAATGTTTCATAAGTTTTAATATCTGATGTTATGATTTAGCTGATTTTATATGGTAGTAAAGGCAAATTTCATTCATAAGTTTGTCAGATTTTGATTTTTGTGTGTGTGTGTGTATGGTAAAATGAAAAACATGAGTCAACCCAAAAATAATTACATAATTTAAAGTAAGCCTTTAGGTGAAGGAATACAGAACTTGATGGTTAAATTCCATTTTAGAATCATGCTTGGATATGCACCTAATAGCTAATACTGGCACAAAAGTCCCTTCAGGAATAGAAAGAACAATATTAAAGCAATGTGTTTTTGCTGATTAAATGACAGTAGACTGTAGAAGGCTGACATAGCCCCCAGCATCAAATGAGATTTCTAGGATGGGCATCATAGTGAATTTCAGAATTGTGTTGGGTGTTGTGGAGACTATAGATAGAATGAACTCAAATTCTTAATTGTCCAGGAATATGAAAACATGCATATGGATATCTATTTGTTGAGTCACTTAATTATATACATGGTAACTCCTCATTTTTTATTTAGTTTAGTAAGAATTAGATAGATAGATAGATAGATAGATAGATAGATAGATAGATAGATAGATAGATAGATAGATAGATAGATAGATAGATAGATACTTTATTAATCCCAAGGGGAAATTCACATAATCCAGCAGCAGTATACTGATACAAAGAAACAATATTAAATTAAATAGTAATAAAAATGAAAAAAATAAAAATAAAAAAAAGCAGACAATAACTTAATGTTAGCATTTACTCCCGGTGGAATTGAAGAGTCGCATAGTGTGGGGGAGGAACGATCTCCTCAGTCTGTCAGTGGAGCAGGACAGTGACAAAAGTCTGTCAATGAAGCTACTCCTCTGCCTGGAGATGACACTGTTCAGTGGATGCAGTGAATTATTCATGATTGACAGGAGTTTGCTTAATGCCCGTCGCTCTGCCACAGATGTTAAACTGTCCAACTTTACTCCTACAATAGAGCCTGCCTTCTTAACAAGTTTGTCCAGGCGTGAGGCGTCTTTCATCTTTATGCTGCCACCCCAGCACACCACCGCGTAGAAGATGGCACTTGCCACAACCGTCTGGTAGAACATCTGCAGCATCTTACTGCAGATGTTGAAGGATGCCAACCTTCTCAGAAAGTATAGTCTGCTCTGACCTTTCTTACATAGAGCATCAGTATTGGCAGTCCAGTCCAATTTGTCATCCAGCTGCACTCCCAGATATTTATAGGTCTGCACCCTCTGCACACAGTCACCTCTGATGATCACAGGGTCCATGAGGGGCCTGGGCCTCCTAAAATCCACCACCAGCTCCTTGGTCTTGCTGGTGTTAAGGTGTAAGTGGTTTGAGTCGCACCATTTAACAAAGTCTTTGATTAACTTTCTGTACTCCTCCTCCTGCCCAACCCTGATGCAGCACACAATAGCAGTGTCATCAGCGAACTTTTGCACGTGGCAGGACTCGAGTCATATTGGAAGTCTGATGTATATAGATTGAACAGGACCGGAGAAAGTACAGTCCCCTCGGCGCCCTGTATTGCTGAACACAATGTCAGACCTGCAGTTCCCAAGACGCACATATTGAGGTCTGTCTGTAAGATAGTCCACAATCCATGCCACCAGGTGTGAGTCTACTCCCATCTCAGTCAGCTTGTCTCTAAGGAGCAGAGGTTGGATGGTGTTGAAGGCGCTAGAGAAGTCAAAAAAAAAAATTCTTACAGCACCACTGCCTCTGTCCAGGTGGGAGAGGGATCGGTGTAGCATATAGATGATGGCATCCTCCGCTCCCACCTTCTCCTGGTATGCGAACTGCAGAGGGTCGAGGGTGGCGGACCTGTGGCCTCAGGTGGTGAAGCAGCAGCCGCTCCATGGTCTTCATCAGATGTGACGTCAGAGCAACAGGCGGAAGTCATTCAGCTCACTAGGACGTGATACCTTTGGGACAGGAGTGATACAAGATGTTTTCCAAAGCCTTGGGACTCTCCCTGTTCCAGGCTCAGGTTGAAGATGCGCTGTAGAGGACTCCCCAGTTCCAACGCACAGGCCTTCAGCAATCGTGGCGATACACCATCTGGACCCGCTGCTTTGCTGGCACAAAGTCTTTTCAGCTCTCTGCTCACCTGGGCTGCTGTAATTGTGGGTGGGGATGTCTCACCTATGCTGGTATCAGCAGAAGGATGGTTGGAGGATGCAGTACTCCAGGTGAGAGTGGGTTAGTGATCAAACCTATTAAAGAAGTTGTTCATTTGGTTTGCTCTCTCCACGTCTGTCTCGATGGCGGCACCCGCCGAGCTGCAGCCAGTGATAATCTTCATCCCATCCCACACTTCCTTCATGCTGTTGTTCTGCAACTTCTGCTCCAGCTTTCTCCTGTACTGCTCTTTCGCCCTGAGCTGGACTCGGAGTTCCTTCTGCACGCTTGAGCTCATGCTGATCACCACCTTTAAAAGCCCTTTTCTTCTGGTTCAAAAGGCCCTTGATGTCACTTGTAATCCATGGCTTGTTGTTAGCATAGCAGCATACTGTTCTTACTGGAACTACAATGTCCATACAGAAGTTGATGTAATCAGTTGTGCATTCAACAGCCTCTTCAATGTTCTCACTATGTGACCCAAGCAATATATCCCAGTCTGTAGTTCCAAAGCAGTCTCTCAGAGCCTGCTCTGCCTCAGGGACCACTTCCTGAATGAGCGTGTAGTTGTAGGTAGCGCCCTCACTCTTGGTTTGTATTGAGGCTGAAGCAGAACCAGGTTATGATCTGCTTTCCCAAGCGCAGGCAGCGGGTGGCGCTGTATGCGTCTTTAACGCTTGCATACAGTAGGTCGATAGTCCTGTTTCCCCGAGTGTTACAATCCACATACTGGGAGAAGGCAGGTAATGTTTTGTCCAGCGTTACATGGTTAAAGTCTCCAGCGATTAGCACAAGTGCCTCAGGGTGCTGCGTTTGTAACTTAGCAACTGCGGAATGGATGATGTCACTCACCATCTCCGCGTTCACTTGAGGGGATGTAAACAATAACAACAATCACGTGTCCAAACTCTCTGGGCAAGTAATAGGGGCAGACTTACGGCCAACAGTTCGATGTCCCTGCAGCAAGTGGAGATTTTAACGTTTACATGTCCTGAGTTGCACCACTTTGTATTGACATAGAGAGCGAGTCCTCCTCCTTTCTTCTTTCCACAGGTACTTGCGTCTCTGTCCGCTCTAACTGTGCTAAACCGGGTAGCTCCACGTTAGCATCTGGGATGGTAGTTGTTAGCCACGTTTCACTAAAACACAGCAAGCTGCATTCTCTGTAGGTTCTGACATTTTTCACCAGCACAGCCAGTTCGTCGATCTTATTTGGTAGTGAGTTTACATTTCCCAGGATCACAGAAGGCACCGACGGTTTATAACGCCATTTTCTCTCAAGTTGTCTCGATTTAATCTTATCTTTTATCTTTGCCCGGCTCCGCTGCCCGATATCGTCTTCTTACCTCGTCAGGTAAATAAGGAACCACACCAGCATAAGCATTTCTTCTCAGTGCTTTAAGCTGACTACTTGAATAGGCGATTCTCGGAGTGTAAAAATCCATGTCAAGTAGTAAAATAGTAAAAAGTGTCCAGGGAGCAATTCCACATAAAAGAAAGTGGTAGAAGTGATCAGTGAAATAGAGAAAAATAGAGATAAAAAGGTAAAAAGATAAAGTCATATACGGAGCCGCTGGAAAGGCTGTCACTCGGATGCGGCGCCGGAAATGAAAACGTTAAGTCAATTCGAGTCAAATAGCTTTATTAGCATATAATCTTCATAAAGTATTGCAGAATATAATGCCACAAAATATACATAAAGATAGGTCAAATGCAAGACAGTTAAACAAATATAATATACTATAAATAGATAAATGAATAAATAAAAAATACATATAGTATTAGGTAAGTGAATAGACTAATAATTTGAAATAGTAATAAATAAAGAAATATTAATAACAGTTAACAATTAAAAACAGCAGTAGTAACAAGTGTAACGAATGGTCTGCATATAAATTCACCACTAGCAATAGATCTGAGGGCAGGGAGGCAGCACAGAGTTCGGAGGCTTGACAGCCATGGGGAAAAGCTGTTGTAGAACCTGTAAGAACTGGTTCTGATGCTACAGTACCTTCTGGGACAAAGAAACCATGGGAGGGTTGGGAGCAATCCTTCACATTGCTACAGGCTTTGTGGATCCAACCCTTTATAAAGATGTCTTTAATGCAGGACAGAGAGGTCCCAGTGGTCTTTTGTGCTGTGTTCACTTTGTGTTGTAGGACCTTATAGCCCAAGACACTGTAGTTCCCAAACCAAACATTGATGCAATTGGTCAGAAAGTATGGAAGAAAAATTAGACTTAGGGGTCACATAGTCATTTAGGATAAAGTGTTGTAATGTACTTTCCATATTGAAATATAGCATTCATCTTAAAGAAATAGCACTAAGAGTTAAACCTGTTCACGCATATCAGGAGAACAGATCAAGGTCAAGTGAACAACAAGACAAAGATATAATACACAAAGTGTACTGAAAGATGGCTAAGAGATGACTGTGAAATTATCAGATAACAACAACATTTATTTATATAGCACATTTTCATACAAAAAAGTAGCTCAAAGTGCTTTACATAATGAAGAAAAATAAAAGACAAAATAAGAAATTAAAATAAGACAGCATTAATTAACATAGAAAAAGAGTAAGGTCCGATGGCCAGGGAGGACAGAAAAAACAAAAAAAACTCCAGACGGCTGGAGAAAATAAAATCTGCAGGAGTTCCAGGCCACGAGACCACCCAGCCCCCTCTGGCCATTCTACCTAACATAAATGAAATAGTCCTCTTTGTATTTAGGGTTCTCACGGAAGGACTTGATGATGATGGTCATGAAGACTTCTGGCTTTTAATCCATCACTGTTGGAACATAAAGGTGCTTTGAGTATATGCATCAAAAGGACACCGGAAAAAGAAACAGAAGAGAGAGTAGGGGTTAGTACAGATTTTAGAGCCTCCATGAATAGTTATTATAATGAGTTGGATATACAGAGTATCAGGATTAAATTACAGTGAAGTTATGAAAAGGCCATGTTAAAATAATGTGTTTTCAGCAGTTTTTTTAAGTGCTCCATAGTATTCGCCTGGGGCCTCATGTATAACGCCGTGCGTAGAACTCGCACTATAACATGGCGTAAGCACAAAAGCCGAAATGTGCTTACGCACAGAAAAATCCAGATGCAGGAATCTGTGCGTACTCCAACTTCCACGTTCTTCTGCTACATAAAACCCGATCAGCGTGAAAACTAACGCTCGTGCACGCGCATTATGTAACGCCCCAAATCCTCCCAGAATTACGCCTATTTGAATATGCAAATCAATATAAATCGCCCTTAAGCGCAGCCTTCTGTGAAAAGACAATGGGAAAAGCACGGGGAAAATATAAGAATTTCAGCGAATACCAAGTGGAGGCAAAGGAAAAACATACTATTTGTTCAAATAAGCCGTGGTATAATCAACAAAAGGAAGTTGATCGAGTGGCATAGCATGTTGGAGAAACTTGAAAGCTCACATCCACAAAATCGCACAGTGCGGAAATAAAAAGAAGTTACATATCAAAGTCGCCGTGGAAACCTGAGTTGTACTCCACTGTCTGAGTGTCATATGAAAGTTTATTAGGGTACAGAGAAAAAAGCCACACGGTGGGGAAAAAGCACGAAATGTCCACTTCAATCTCGACATTTCCACTTTAATCACGTAGTTTATTTTGTCATTAAAGTAGAACATCATAAAATTCATCTTAAAATTGTTTAATTAACCAGTTTCTAAAATCACATCGTAATTAAAGTAGCACGTTAAATGCTTTGTTTTGTATTTGATCTTCTATGTGCTCTATGTGTGTGAATCACTACTTGCTTTTTAAACCGGCTCTCTTCCTCCAACTGGACACAGAGTCCATTACATTCGTGATATTACATCTCTCTGAATAACTAAAATACTGAGATGTACACGTGATATCATTTTCATGATGATAGGAGTTAAAGAACGTTTGTGCTCATGACACAAGCGTTTAACTTTTGCCGAAAGTTGTCGCTGCGTTTTTAGCTGTGTTGTTATTTTATCTTTCTGTTTTATATTCAATATATATTGGCGTAGCCGTCACTGCAGTCCTTGCTTTTCTTTCCCCAAGTAACCGATCGCCATACAATCAGCTCTGTAATAGACGTTAAGCCATCTGTAAGCTTAGCGCCGATTCTTCAAAACGTAGTACATGTTTAATTAGTCTGTCCTTAAAGACACTCCCAGTGAAGAATATAGATTATTTAAATGAAGTTAAGGTTTTACCTGTATAATTTAACAAACATATTTTGCTGCATTTCACCTTAAAAATGATATCGTCATCATATGTAAATACGCGCTTTATAAAGTGGCTCAGGTTGTGCGATATTATAACTATAGTGCAAGTTTACAGTGAGGTGATTGTACTTATAAGTACAAACAGTTCTACAAGGAGCAATTGATTGAGTGCATTTAAAGTTCTTGGGATTAAACTGTTTTGAACCGCGAGGTCCGTACAGGAAAGGCTTTGAAACGTTTTGCAGTGGCTGAGACAGCGTGTCCTTAATGCCGTATACCGATAATTCTCTTTCCGATCAGCTGCTGCTGTGATTCACACTCAGATACAGTGATATAAATACTCTGAGTGGTGCAGTGAGAGAAATATGGAAAAAGATGATCCGCTGTGGCAACTCCTAACAAGAGGAGCTGAAAGAAGAAGAAGAAGAAGAAGTGAGAGTAACAACGCTAAAGCAGTTTCTTATATTTGGAATACTATGGCTGTTCCCTGGATCATTATATTGTTACGAGTTAATTACAATCAGATGCATTACACTAATAAACAATATGCGGTTAGTTTCAGTGAATTTATAAAGCCGCGTCATGAAAATAATGAGTAATCACACAGGAACAGTAGCATTGCTTTGACGCTGGGTGCCGCCAGTTTGCAAAACCGAGCGGAGAACTTGCGTACGACAAGGCATGAGGTACCGTGGAAAAGTGCGTGGCTTTACGCCAAGTGTAGGTTTTATACATTGCGATTTGAACGTGGAAAAGTTCTTACGCAACATTTCTGTGCGTGACGCACCGTTTATACATGAGGCCCCTGGTGAATTCCTATTGGCAGGCTATTCCAGATTTTAGGCGCATAACAGCAGAAGGCTGCTTCACCACTTCTTTTAAGATTTGCTCTTGTAATTCTAAGGAGACACTCATTAGAGGATCTGAGGTTACGATTTGGAATATAAGATGTCAGACATTCCGATATATAAGATGGGGCAAGATTATTCAAGGCTTTATAAACCATAAGCAGAATTTTAAAGTCAATTCTGAATGACACAGGTAACCAGTGTAGTGACTCTTCTCTTCTGTTTCTTTTTCCGGTTTCTTTGTGGTGGCGGCCTGCGCCACCACCACCTACTCAAAGCACCATGATGCACCAACATTGATGGACTGAAAGCCAGAAGTCTACGTGACCATCATCATCAGGTCCTTCCATGAAAACCCTAAATACAAAGAGGACTGTTTGACTTATGTTAGGTAGATTGCCCAGAGGGACTGGGCAGTCTCTTGGTCTGGAACCCTACAGATTTTATTTTTTCTCCAGCCTTTGGAGTTTTTTTGTTTTTCTGTCCACCCTGGCCATCGGACCTTACTCTTATTCTATGTTAATTAATGTTGACTTATGTTTATCTTTTATTGTGTCTTCTATTTCTCTATTCATTTTGTAAAGCACTTTGAGCTAATTTTTTTGTATGAATATGTGCTATATAAATAAATGTTGATTGATTGATTGAACCCAAAAGATAGGAGGGTAATAAGAATATAATAAAATATACTTTTATTTTATAAAAGTCATCTGGGTGTAAACCAACAAACCAACCAGAGTATGTATGCCTTGATTGACACTGTAAATTTAATAGTTTATAAAATGAACCTATATCCTTTGCTTTTCAGACCGTTCTGATTATGCTGTAATAAATGATGCAGGTGGACAACCTTTTCTCCTGTCTGATTACTGACTTAAAGGATTTTTCAAACTTGTCCCAATTGAGGATAAGTTTCTTTCTTTAATTAAAATGTCAATTTCTAGATTCCTATGATCAAGTCTCACTTTCAATGCTAAAAAGAACTATTGACACCCTTAACCAGCTTCCAGCCCCCTCGATATTGTACCACCACATCTCTTAGTGGAAGCCTTTGATGTGTTGGGCCCATCTTTACTAGCCATTATAAATGAATCTATTAGTTCGGGAGTTGTGCCTTCATTTTTTAAACATGCTGCAGTCCGTCCCCATCTAAAAAAGACAGGATTAGATCCTGGAGTTTTAACCAACTTTCGTCCAATTTCCCAGCTCCCATTTCTGGCTAAAATTCTTGAGAAAATTATTTATAATCAATTGGTCGATCACCTTAACTCCAATAATTTATTTGAGACCTACCAATCTGGTTTAAGGCATTATCATGGTGTTGAAACGGCACTCCTGAAAGTGTTCAACGACATCTCTCTTATTACTGACTCAGGTGATGCAGCAGTCCTTGTCCTCCTTGACTTGTCCGCTGCCTTTCATACCATTGACCATGAAATATTGCTGATGCGGCTCGAACATCTTGCTGGGATTAAAGGGGCTGCTCTAAACTGGTTTAGGTCATATTTAACTGGTAGACACTTTTCAGTGACTTTAAATTCCTCTTTTTCATCTACTGTTCCTCTTAAATATGGTGTTCCTCAGGGATCCATTTTGGGTCCTATTTTATTCTCTATATACCTTCACCCTATTGGAGTGATTTTAGGAAATTTAACATTTCTTTTCACTGCTTATGCTGATGATATTCAGGTTTATATTCCCGTCTGCAACAAATCAACTCCACAACTGTCTGTCTGAACTGTCTGGCCTGGATGGCCAATAATTTTCTTGATCTAAATCAAAATAAAACAGAGGTGCTTATAGTGGGTCCATCAGCTAAAGCCCAAATTGGTCTTGGAATTCTCGGCTCTTTTTCTGCCTTTTTCATACCTCAAGTCCGCAATCTTGGTGTTACCTTTGATAGTAACCTCTCTTTTGAGAAACAAGTAAATTCTGTAGTCAAGAGTTGCTTTTTCCAACTTCGTCTATTAGGTAAGATAAAGCCTTTTAAATCTTCTAAAGATCTTGAGAAAGCTACTCATGCTTTTATTTTTTCTCACCTCGATTATTGCAATTCACTGTATTCTGGGATTAACAAATCTCTGATACACAGGTTACAGCTGGTCCAAAATGCTGGTACTGGAGATGGTGTTTCTGATGAGGACATTCTCTCAGGAAGCCCAGGATCTAGTTACACAGGAAAGTGTTATAACCTAGCAAACCCTGAGGGATGATAGTGTTGAAAGTTGAAATGATGTCAATGAAAACATTCTATTATAAGTTTTTCTTTTGTGCAGATGGGACAGAATCATATGGTTCAGGAGATTGGCAAACTAGGGAGGGTCATGGGATGTAGGAAGTTCAGTTTTCAAGCCCCCAAAACTAGCCTCTCCATGCTTCATGATAACAGGTTCTGAGTACTATAGGATGATAGTCATTGAGGCAAAGACAGAGGACTTCTGCAAAGGTATGATGATTGTAGTTTTGAAGCATTTGGGGATGACTGCCTGTCTCAGGTAAAGTACATCTGAAGATGTATGTAAGGATAACCATCAGCTGGTATTGCACATTCCGTGAGGACTCAGCCAGGTATGTTATTTAGTCCAGCACCTTTGTGTGAGTTGTCACACACGTGTGCTTAGGAGGTAGCCAACAAGCCCTAAGGTAAGTGATATTACAAGAGATGAAGGGTTCATTGTATGTACTAATGTCTCTGTCTCTCCATCAACAGAACTAAAGAAGATAAAATATAAGAAGATAAAATATAACTCACCTCCATAGAGGTCATTGATGACCTCCCTTCCGGCTCTCCCGAGATGACGTCACTTCCTGCTCCCCTTGATGACAACATTTTCCAGCTCCGCCATGATGATGTCACTTTTCGGCCCACCATGATGATGTCCCTTCTGGCCAGCCATAATAATGTCACTTCCGGTCCTCAATGATGATGTCATTTCCATCCATCCACATTTGATGTAAACCTCATTTCCTGCCACCATTGTGTTATAAAAACTTCACGTATTCACTGCTCCATTGTCAAATGCTCTCCTTTTAATCCAATTTTGTGCTATTTTTTTCATTCTGTCCAGGATATTATACGGGGTCATTCCCCAACTCTTTTTGAGACTTTCTGAGTCGATTATTTCTATCACAATTGGCATAGTCAACAGGATTATTGTTCCAGTAAAATGTCAGAGAAACAAGACCTTTCAACCGTCCTTTCTACCATCATGACGGAGCTCCAAACCCTAAAACTCCTTATGGGTGAAAGGAGGACCAAATTAACAGAATTGGAGGCCAGGGCAGCGACGGCAGTAAGGACAGGGACTGTTTGGTCATTACCCCCTCAATTGACTTATTTAACTGAGGGGGGGCGACGTGGAATCCTATTTTGTAATAATTGAAAGAACCTCCAAATACAATGTCTGGCTGAGGTCAGAGTGGGCCTACATTCTTGCACCCTACTTGGAAAGGGGAGTGCAGAGAGCATAGTACAAAAAAGTGGAGGTCTACAAGCGCTACGACATTTTAGCGGTACAGCAGGCGAAGGAATGGCAGGAGTGGCGATTTGATTCCTAAAGAGCCATCTCAACTCAGGCCTTTGAGGTCTGGGAAAAAATTGGCCATTGGCTACAGTCAGATATTAATAACTCCCAGAAGGTGATTGAACTTCTAGCCTGCAAAACTTTCATGAATGGCCTCCCTCACCAACTCACCCAGCAAATCCACAAGCATGAGTACACCTCCATGGATGCTCTGATCGAAATGGTCAAGAGTCACTGGGCAGTCTGTAAATCGGACAGGTCAAAACATACCTCTAGCCTACCCAGACAGGTTTGTGTACCTGCTCCTGAGCCCACCCAACAAACCGTAGTGTCTCCGGTCTGAAAAAAGGAGAAGTAGTTTAACCTTCCCTGCTGTTTCAAGTGGTGGGGGGATTGGACATATATTTCCCGCTTGCCCTACAACGGAGCCAATGGATTGTTCACTCACCAAGTGAGAGAGGTACTGTGCTATAGTTAACCCTTTGTCTCTCCCCTATATGGGAGTAGTAATTGTTAATGGATATGAAGTAAACACAATATTTGATTATGGGAGTAACATTTCCATTGTTGCTCACCATTATGTTTTGCAATGAAAACTAACTAAGAGGTCTTAGATGTATCCACAGGGAAACCCGTTATTACAAATCCACCTACTATATCATTTCAGGAGAAAACAACATGAAAATGTTGGTGGTAGTGGTATTGCCCGATCCACCCTTTTCTGCCTCACTCCGCACTATGCGGCCGCAGAGAGCTTAAACAACTCGGTACATCCACATAAAAAACGACAAGGGGTGAGCGAGCTATCTTGAAGGCTTTACTGGGCGTGCCGTTGTAAACTAAAATATATACAAAAGAAACATACAGGCATTTACATGTGTACAATCAAAGACAATAAAGAATAATTTACAAAACAATACATAGCAGACAGTGTACATTAAATAATACAGCTTCAAAAGACACTTACAAGGCGAGTGATTTCCACGGTTGGATCAAGACAAAGAGAAGCACGTAGACAGAGGTTCAAATTGCTGCGTACCACAACTAACCAGACCCAGGGGTTTATATACCCTAAGGATACGTTTTGGACGTGACCGAAACAAGAGATAAAGGGGTGCCTACGTGAGACACATGGGGTGTATTGTATTCAAATGTTTATTATGGGACATACGTGCTTTACGTGAGTTTCATAGACTTTTATAGTACCACTGTGAGTGTGGGACGTGACTGACAGGTATGTTAATAAATGACAAGATGAAGGGGGAGCACAGTTTAACAAATAACAGTTTCAACTAACAAGATGTGGGGCAGAACACTCCCCGTCTGATATAATAATAATATATCACTAAACAGTACATATAAACAAATATTGTATGAACTTATCTGTCATTTTTAGGGACTAGTAGAATGACTTCTGTGATAGGCCTGATAAAGCTTTTGGGGATGCCTTGAGAGGCAGTTTTAACTTCTATTTTTCTTATAGTACCATCACTGCTAGGGAATACTGAGGTGACTAATCCCATAGGCCATTCATTGCGTGATAGTTGATTCTCCTTTAGCAACACAATGTCTCCTATTTGTAAATTTCTAGATGGGTGGGCCCATTTCCACCTGCTTTGCAGAGTGGGGAGGTATTCACGTCTCCATCGTGTCCAGAATTCATTTGCCATGGCTTGTACTTGTGTCCATTGGCTTTTAAAAAGGTCATTCCTTGTAAAATTACCTGGAGGTGCTGACACACCAGTTTTCTGCGTAAGCAGCATTGCAGGGCTCAATAAAAATGGCATCTCTGGGTCAGAGGAAATTGGGACAAGTGGTCTGGCATTTAGTATCGCAGATACTTCTGCCAGGAAGGTGCAAAGGACTTCATGAGTGAGGTGAGACAGTCTACTCTGTAGAAACATAGAGTCAAGTATTCTACGTGTCATGCCAATCATACGCTCCCAGGCACCTCCCATGTGTGATGCGTGAGGGGGGTTGAACTCCCAAGTACACCCCTCTTTGCTTAAGTATCGTAGGATGCTCAGATGTTTCTCAGAGTCTTTTACAAATCCTAGTTCCCTGCTAGCTCCAATAAAGTTTGTTCCACAGTCAGACCTAAGTTGCTTTGCAGGGCCACGTATTGCAAAAAATCTTCGCAAGGCATTGATACAACTGTCGGTGTCCATGGATTCTATTACTTCGATGTGCACAGCTCTAGTGCTCATGCAAGTGAAGAGTATTGCCCAACGCTTGTTTTGCTTGCTTTGCCTGGGCCAGGCCATGAGGAGCATATGTGCGTGGTATATGAAGATATTTTAAATCCTGTAAAGAGTTTTGCCAGATCTTCCATTCTTCTAATTTATCCTTTGAAAGTGGCGTATCCCAGTCACCAGGGCCATGGGAGATTTTTCGCAGCAAAGCCCTTCCTTGTATGGTTACAGTCACCAGGGCTACTAGACCAAGGGGGTCAAAAAGGCTGTTGACTGTGGATAAAACTCCACGACGTGTAAATGGTTTTTCTCCTTCTGAAATTGTAAATGTAAACGTGTCAGATTCTATCTCCCAACTGAGTCCTAGACTTCTTTGGGCTGGAAGAATCTCTTTAGTAATATCCAAGTCTTTTATGCTTTTGGCTAGGTCATCTGCTGTAAAGGCTTTCATTACTAAGGTACTGTTTGAAGCGATTTTGTGTAGCTTTAGGTTAGATTGTGCCAAAGATGCTTGTGTCCGTTTTAGCAGACTAATGGTTTCAGTTTCCGTTGGCAGAGAAATAAGACCATCGTCTACGTAAAAATGTCTCTGAATAAACTGCCGTGTATCTGCTCCATGCTCATGTTCACATTCCTCAGCTGCTCGTCTCAACCCATAGATGGCAACTGCAGGGGAAGGACTATTTCCAAAAACATGCACTCGCATCTGATATTCAGTTATGTCTTTAGTTGTGTCATTGTCTTGATGCCACAAGAACCTCAGATATTTCCGGTGGTCTTTTCTCACCATGAAACAATAGAACATTTGCTCAATGTCTGTAGTTACCGCTACGGGTTCCTTTCTGAAACGGATCAACACGCCAAGTAGAGAATTATTTAAGTCTGGTCCTTTCAGTAGAATGCTGTTTAGTGACATGCCACAGTACTGTGCACTGGAGTCAAAAACTACCCTTATTTGACCAGGCTTCTGTGGATGATATATTCCAAAAATTGGCAGGTACCAGCATTCCTCCCCTTCTTTCAGTGGAGGGGCTGGTTCTGCATGTCCATTCTTGAATATTTTTTCCATAAAGCTGGTGAACTGCTTTTTCATCTCGGGTCTTCTGTCTAAAGAATGCTGCAGAGAGACAAGGCGAGAAAGAGCCTGTTCACGATTATTGGGGAGACGAGGTCTGGGAGATTTGAAAGGGAGTGGTGCAACCCAGCTATTTGCTTCATCTCTGCTAAGTTCTTCTTCCATAATTTTTAAAAAGATTTGATCTTCAATAGAGGGGGCAAATTTGTTGTCATTTTCAGTTCTCTCAAATATTGACTTGCCCAGTACATCATTATGTGCGGACTTGATCAAAGGGGCCAATGGTGTTGGCTCCCCGCTGTAAGTCACCCGTTCTCTCAAGCGAAGGTGGCTGTAGCAAGGCGTGAAAAGTGAAGGTCGTCCATTTTCCAGCACACTTGTCTTGAAAGTACAAACTGCCGGTTTGTGAGCATTTCCCAGGCAAACTTCGCCTACAAGAACCCAACCTAGGTCAAGTTTTTGAGCAAAGGGTGCATTATGAGGGCCATTAATTTGCTGCCTCACTTTGTGCACTCTGATGACATCTCTTCCAAGCAGTAGCAGAATATGGGCATTATTATCCAATTCTGGGATGTGGCATGCCACAGACTGTAAGTGACGGTGGAGTCGTGCTGCCTCTGGTGTTGGTATTTCAGAGCGATTGTTCAAAATCTCATTGCATTCAATAAGTGGAGGCAGGGCTATACTTACTCCTCCATTCACAGCCTCTATTTGGAAGCCAACTGCTTTCCTGCCAATTGTCTCCATAACTCCAGCACAGGTCCTTAAAGAGTATGTGAATGGGCTGCTTTGAATGTCAAACATATCAAAGAATTCTGATCTCACTAGTGACCGGTTGCTTTGATCGTCTAGAATGGCATACATTTTAACTGTCTTCTCGGGCTGCCCTTGTGGATACACTTTAACAAGGCATATCTTTGAGCATGAGCGTGCCTGTAGATCCTGGCCACATACTTCAGTGCAATGAGAAGAAACTGTAGGTGAGCTGCTGAGGTCTTCTTCTTCATTAGCCTCATATCTGGACTCTTGTGCATCAGATTTTGATGAACAGGAAGCAGGGCCTGGATGCATGGCTGTGCTGTGTCTGTCGCTGTCACACTCGTTGCACTTCAGCTCCAATTTACAGTTTCTTGCTATGTGAAAAGATGAAGCGCAGCATCTAAAACATATACGATTGTCTTTCAGAAATGTCTTGCGCTCCTCTATGGTCATTCCTCTAAAACCTCTACAGTTTGCCAGGGGATGAGGCTTGTTGTGGATGGGGCAGTACTTCAGGAGTTCATCCTTTTTTCCTGGTTTAAGTGTACTTGAAACCATAGATGGGATGACATCTGTTTTATGGACAGATATCTGAGCTCTTTGATTAAAATTCTTGTATAAAGGCTTACCATGCCTGACTGGATCATTATAACTTCCAGATAGTGCGAAGCTTGGGTCATTCTTGGTTCTGGCTTCATTGCATACAAACTTTGTGAAATAAGAGAAAGGAGGGTAGCACATGTCATGTTCCTCTTTAAACCTTGATCCTGCTGATATCCATTTTTCTTGGATGCTGTAAGGTAATTTTTCCACAATTGGATTAATTCCACGAGCTGTATCTAAGTAAGCAAGACCTGGTAGATATCCATCTTCTTTTGCAGACAGCAACTCCATGAGAAGGTCTCCTAGGTCTCTTAGCCGGACATAATCTTTGCTGGATATGCGTGGGAAGTTCTCTAGTTTCCTAAACAGAATGCCTTCTATCACTTCTGGTGCAGCATAACATTCTGCCAGTCTATCCCAGACCATTTTAAGAGCTGCCCTTGGATTATTTATATGAACAGCTCTGATTCTGCGGACATGTTCTGCTGATTCTTTCCCCAGCCATTTTATTAACAGATCCAGCTCCTCAGTTGCAGTCAGGTCTAACCCTCGGGTAGCGTTCATAAAGGATGATTGCCACATTCTGTAGTTCTCAGGTCGGTCATCAAACTTTATGAGTCCAGTTGTAACAAGTTCCCTGCGTGCCAAATACTTTGCAAAGTCAACCATGTCAGAAGCCTGGACCTGCTGCATAGAATGCTGGTTATGCTGGGGGAACAGTTCTGTATTTAAGGGTGGATCTGTGAGAGGGCTGCTCTTTAGAGGGGTATTAATGTGCTGATCAGGCAGTCCTGCTTGTTGGGGAAGTTTTGGGTACATGGCATGTGGTGAGTGCGATGACACTGTTTGGACGTCTTCACTTTCTCCTGCCTGAACCCTCATAGAAAACGGGTGGTCACCTGAGATGCGTGGAAAACTCCTCAGTATGATGTCCTGTTGCGCTGCAGGTGATTTTTCCATTTCTATGCATGTAGTTGAGTTAGGCTGAGAGGTGACAGCGTCAAGAGTGAGCCATACACTCTGCTCTTGTACATACTCCGCTGTCCTTCCCTTAGCTTGAGATGAGCTTCGGCGGCTGCGTATCTCATCATTTTGTAAATCCGTTGCAGCTTCGAATATTTCAGCTTCGGCCACTGCGGCAGCAGCTTCTTTTTCGGACTGAAGAGCTTCTAGTGCTGCCTCCAGTGCAAGTCTCTCTGCCTCCATTCTTGCTCGTTCTCTTTTAATGGCAAGCTCTTTTTCTGCAAAGGATGCACGTGCACGCGCAGCTTCAGCCATTGCGCGAGCTTTGGTTGCGGGGCTGCTTGCTGACGCGTTGGAATAGCGCGTGTGTCTCGAGCTGGCCACAGAAGCAGCGTCGGTTTTGCATACCTTCTCCATGTTGCGCTTCAACCGGTCAGTAGGTGGAGTCAGTTGATTTAAAAGAAGCCGTGAAGATGTTGCACTCCGATTGCGGTGTGAATACTGTCTTTCAGCCAAGTTGCCCAGAGATCCTCCCTTTGATCCCTGGCACGTACTTAGCAAGTGAGGAGCAATGTTCTGCGGTTCTGTCCCGCGCCGTGGAATTGCCCCTTTTCTAAGTTGCCGTAGGATCCTTCTTTGATCCGCGTGGCCAGAATGTTCCTTAACTTAGCTGTCTTAACGATTCTCTTGCAGTCTGTCCCGCGATGTGGATTCGCCTTTTTACTTTTCTGCCTCACTCCGCACTATGCGGCCGCAGAGAGCTTAAACAACTCGGTACATCCACATAAAAAACGACAAGGGGTGAACGAGCTATCTTGAAGGCTTTTACTGGACGTACTTCGTTGTAAACTGAAATATATACAAAAGAAACATACAGGCATTTACATGTGTACAATCAAAGACAATAAAGAATAATTTACAAAACAATACATAGCAGACAGTGTACATTAAATAATACAGCTTCAAAAGACACTTACAAGGCGAGTGATTTCCACGGTTGGATCAAGACGAAGAGAAGCACGTAGACAGAGGTTCAAATTGCTGCGTACCACAACTAACCAGACCCAGGGGTTTATATACCCTAAGGATACGTTTTGGACGTGACCGAAACAAGAGATAAAGGGGTGCCTACGTGAGACACATGGGGTGTATTGTATTCAAATGTTTATTATGGGACCTACGTGCTTTATGTGAGTTTCATAGACTTTTATAGTACCACTGTGAGTGTGGGACGTGACTGACAGGTATGTTAATAAATGACAAGATGAAGGGGGAGCACAGTTTAACAAATAACAGTTTCAACTAACAAGATGTGGGGCAGAACACACCCTATCCTGTTATAGGGCAGGACTGGGCTGACATAAACAGCGGTGTAAACAATACTACTCCCTCTAAGAAAATGGGCTTGTTAATGGATAAAGATACTCCAGCTGCTTCCACGCCGTGTACGACGGCAACCAGAGCCCATGCGGCCACCCAATGTGACGTGGTTGACAATCCTTCAGGTAACCCAGAAGTCATCCCAATGACTGGTGAACTTGTGTGGTCTGAAACTCCGCCCATTGTGGTTGCTGGGGATCCTATTCAGGACTTAAATACTCAGTTTAAATTAATGCCATCCTCCTTTAAATGGGAGCAATGGAACAATGATTCCTTGAAAGTTGCTAGAAATGCAGTTGTTTCAGTCAATGGGAAAATGCCCCACCATTCCAACCCACGAATGCCCTATTTTGTTATTGAAAATGATATCTTGTATTGAGTGGCAGAAGATGAGGGTGAGTTCAGGACATTGTTGTTAATTCTGTGTACTTACCGGCGGCTGGTATGCGAGTTAGCACATGCCCACCTCTTAGGTGCACATCCGGGCACCGTAAAAACATTAGAACAAATTAAGTTCAGATTTTGTTGGCCATGAATAAATGAGGAGATCAGACAATTCTGTACTTCGTGTCCGGAGTGTCAGATTCTTCAGATTCCAGAGGGACCCATGTCCGCTTATTCCTGTTCCCTTGATCGAAATTCCCTTCGAATGGGTGGGTGTTGACCTAGTATGACCATTAGAACCCTCATTACGTTGCCATAAATATATTTTGGTTATTACAGGTTATGCCACTTGATTTCCAGATGCTGTTCTTTTACGCTCAGCGTATAATCACATGGGAATTGGTAAGGATATTCACCCATGTTTTTAAGTTACTGCAAATTAAACATCTAAAGACATTGGTCTATCATCCTTAAACAGATGGATTGGTAGAAAGATTTAATCAGACTCTTAAACAGATGTTACGTAAGGTAGATAGTAAGGATGGGATAAACTTGGATGAGTTGCTTCCCCTTCTGCCCCTTGCCTACAGGGTAGTACCACAGACCTCAATGGGCTTTTCTCCTTTTGAATTATTATATGGTAGACAACCCCAAGGTCTATTGAACATGTTAAAAGAAGGATGGGAAGAAGAGGTCCTTCCATCCTCTAATATTTTGGAATATATTGCTCAATTATGTGATAGATTGGCTAAAATTAGAGCTGTACTCAAAGATCATATGGAAAAAGCTCAAGCAGCGCAGATGCGATATTACAACAGAAACACCACCCTCCACGAATTTCATCTGGGGGATCATGTTATGGTGCTGGTTTCCACTTCCCACTCTAAATTATTGGCCCATTGGCGGGGCCGTTATGAAATTAAGGAAAGAAAAGGATTCGCCGAAAGAACCCAATTGTTGGCCAAGTGAACAAGTATATCATATTAATTTCCTAAAACTGTGGGAAGATAGGGACACTAATCCCTCCTCCGGACGGCCTCGTTCCCTTTTCGTTGAACATTATCCCCTTAATTTTGGACCTGATTTGACGTGGAAACAACAACAGGAGCTAGAAACTGCCATTCTGTCTAACCCGGAAGTAGTAAGCGAGCAACCAGGTTGCACTGCCCTGACTGAACATGGCATCATTACTGACCCAGGAGTGATTGTTAGAGAATGTCCAATATTAGCTTCCCAAGGCAAACAAAGTGGAAGTGGAGTTGAAAGTTAGACATATGTTGGATCTGGGAGTTATTGAAGAAAGTCACAGTCCCAGGTCCAGTCCTACATTCTTAGTTCCAAAACCGGACTGGTCGTGGAGGTTTTGTAACAACTTCTGTTGACTCAATCAGGTCTCCAAGTTTGATACTTATCCAATGCCTTGAGTTGATGATCTTCTCGAATGTCTAGGTAATGCTCAGTTCTTAACTACCCTTGACATATTAAAAGGGTACTGGTAAATTCCCTTAACAAATTCCTCCAAAGAAAAAAACGATTTTAGTCCCCCTAGTGGACACTGGCAATATACGGTCCTTCCATTTGGTTTTCACGGGGCACCAGTGACCTTCCATCATCTGGTAGATACACTGTTAAGGCCCCACAACTCCTATAGTGCCACCTACTTGGTGACATAGTTGTATATTCTGGTACCTGGAAGGAACATATAGGGTCCAGATATAATTATGCAATTTTCATTACACTATAACTTATTAAGTTTATTACATAGAGAATTCACAAAAAATTATTTTTGTTGCCAATAGATGGCAGCACCTGCCCTGCATTCCAAAATGGCAGGGAGACCGTTGTCAGTTGAACAGCGGGTGCGATGTGTTCTCCTTTTCATAATTGAATAATTAGATCTGATCCACCATGTATATTGCAGTTTAAAGCTGGTCTCTCTAGACTAGCACAAGCAGGTCTTCGAATTGATCCGAAGAAAACCTCAGTGGCAAGTAAAAAGGACAGCGCTTTACAGTTAGACATTCCAGAAATGGAAAAGTAGCATAGTGGTGCAGTCTTTAGTGCTGCTGAATCACAACTCCTGATAACTACCTTTGGATCTCAGCCTGTTGCATGTCTTTGGATGGAATTATTAAATTTTGGCTGTTTCTGAATACTTTTTAATGGTACTCAAAAATTGTGTATGGTAGATTAATTGGACTGGTACTTCTTTCTGTGTTGATTATTGTCTTGCTCCCAAAGCTATCAGGGTAGGATATCCCACTCTGATCCTGACCTCGATTAACATGATGTTTTTATTGGTTGGATGGATGGTATAACTGGAACAATGAAATACTGATCTATTACAATATAACTTAGGGCTATAAAGATGAACACTTTACCAGATTTTATGAGGTTCAGAAAAATTTTATTGAAAGGAATAATCCAAGTAACTTGGTGGGTCTTCACTGATATAATACTGATTGATTACTTAAATAGGCAAATCTGATTTTTTTTAAAAACATATTGGGATAGTAATGAGTTAAGAAAGATGTTCGTACAAGAAAGGTACACACAACAGCTTGTTAGTACTAACCTGGAATTATCACGAAGGAAACAAAGCAGTAATTTCTAAAGATCAAATTCAAATAAATGCAGAGAGTACAAAGAATACATATAATCTCAAAACAGCCATTAGGTCTAAACACTGGCCACTGACAATGAGATGGAAGTCATGAAAAACCAGAGCATCATATAAAAACACATATGGAGTTGCATTACTCTAAATTCTATTCTCTAAAAATATTTAATGTGGTAGAAGTCTGATAAGTGTATCATCAAATGTCTTCCGTTAAGTTGCAATGTAAGAAATGACTTAATTAGCAGTTGACTTATAAAGCTAAGTTAAGCATAACAGGAAAATCTTGATTTAAATTCTATTGAAACAGAAAACAGAGTTTTAAACTAGAGGGCAGTAAATACACTATAACAACTATTGTTTTTCCTCTTCTATAGACTGAAATATTTTCCTGCATTTCTCTGGAATACTGTAAAAAAAATACCTTTATACGCATTAATTTTCAGATCAATTTGGGTAACTGCTGTGACAGTCGACTGGGACCCTTGCTTAGCTGGCATGCCCGGAGACTGAAAGGAATGGGAGAGGAGCAGTTATTTCCCCCGGAACATGAGAGGGCAGCCACCCTGGTGGGTGTTGGGGCCACGGAAACAGAGCTTGGAATCTTAAACATGTGAGGGCATGTGGCCACTGCCATGGGGTGCCTGGACATTTGATAAGCCCTGTACTGCAGCACTTCCACCACAAAGAAGTGCTGCAGGAAGACCATAAATGAGCACCTGGAGCACATCTGGGTACAATGTAAAAGGGGCCGCCTCACTCCACTCCAGGAGCCGGAGTCAGGAGGCAGAAGACAGAGCTTGCAGGAGAGGAGTGGAGACAGCAAGAGAAAAGAAAGAAAAAGAAAGTAAATGACTGAGTTATATTGTGGGTGTTGGTGCACTGTGTCAGTTGCCGTGTAAAGTAATGAAGAAAATTTAACGTGTATGTTTTGGACTTGTGTATGCTATGTCTGTCTGGGGTGAAAGGGCTAACTCCACACTGCAAATGAGTATCTGAGCTTTGAAAATTGTTCTAAGTAGGTAATCTGTTTTACTCCACCTCATTTTTATAGGAATAAAGATCATGCATGATTACCTGTCAAAATCAAGTATTTTAACAATATTTTAATTTTATATTTATTTACAAATGTTTGTTTTGAAAAAAAAAAATAATGACTTAAAAATTAAATATATTAAAATGCCAAGTGGGGCCTGGGCAGTCTCATGCTCTTGGAACCCCTGCAGATTTTGTTTTTTTTCTCCAGCCCTCTGGAGTTTTTTTTTATTTTTGTGTCCTCCCTGGCCATCAGACCATACTTTATTCTTTGTTAATTAGTTTTGCCTAATTTATATATATATTTTTTTCTTTCTCATCTTGTAAAGCACTTTGGGCTGCATCATTTATATGAATACATGCTATACAAATAAATGTTGTTATTAAAACAAAGATTTACACTGGTTAAATTGAAATAATCTGCAGTAAAAAAAGTTAGGATAGGTTTATAAGGAAAATATTAATCAAATAGCATAATAATTATTACCAAACAGGCATGAGTACAACATAGATTAAAGATCATGTTGGTGTAAACAAAATTTATTTATTTAACAGCAGACATTTTTAGTTTTGTTACCCTGTGAGCACTACTTAATATTAAGAAATATAACCAACTTTTCATATTTATTAATTTCTATGCATTACAGATAACACTTGAAAATGTGTAAGCCCATTCAAGCCCATACAATTTATTAATTTATTCATTCATTCATGGTGTTAAGCTTCTTGAATGTATCATTGAGTTTAAGTGAGCACTGAGGATAGCAGAAGAGCATAAATGAGTTAAAAATATTAGTGTACAGGAAATTCAAAACACAACACTAAAAATACAATGAGAAGTCAAAATAACAAATCAAAGACGATAAAACAGATTGACTGAGGAGAACAAAGGGCTAAAACTCGTATAAAGCAGCAGTGTACTTAAATATTAAAGCAAATAGATCTGAAATGAGCCTCATGTGACAGCTAAATAGCTGCTGTCGCCAGATGATAATTGTGGTGGCGAGCAAGGCATGAGAGCTCCATTTAGTTACGGAAGAACCTTCCCAACACAACCAAAGTCTCCACCAGGGAAGCTCAAGTGAGTGGAATTACCACAGGAGCATGTCATAGCACTGAAACATTGTTCAAAGATAATGCCATTTCAGGCCACTTTGTCTCCTTAAAGTTACTATAGAAAATGTTTTTGGAAAAGATTCCTCTCTTAAGAACTATAGTGGGCTCTTTAATAGGATCATCAAAAAGTGTAAATAATTCAGAATGTCAAAAGTGAGACAGAAACTTAACAGTATCAGTCATATTTCTTTAGCTTTAAAAGAAATACTTGACACTCAGTAGACACTTCGGATTGTACTTTGGTTCTCCTGTTTTTAGCTTTGATGGTAGAAATTGTGTCATCCCGCACCACAAGCAATAGTTAGCTGTAGCTCTGAGCTCAGCTCAAGGTAGAGCAAAAAAATTTGAGATGAGTCAATTTCCAGTGCTAACACTGCATATAACAATACAGTACTTAAAAACAATATTATTTCGATTGACTTGACATTATTTGTAAAGTAATGCTCATTAAGTGTTTGCTTCCAAAAAATGTTTTTGTGAATATTATCAGTGTTTGAATTTTACATTTTTTAGTCAAGGAAAGGAAAATATTTAGCAAATTCCTAAAAAACAAATTATACAGACTGGTCCTTTAAAGCATCCCGAGAGGTTCTTCTTTTGCAAAGGAGAGGTACTAGTAAAGTTCTAGAGAAGGACTAATTGAGGTAGTAGTTGTAGTAACAGTAGTATTGTCACAGTAAAATTCTTACCTTAGTGTCTGACCAACTTGCAACACTTTCTTAGTGTTTCCCACCAGACCCGAGGGATCACCATTTTGATCACAATATAATTTCCATGATATCTTAGTGTTCATACATATATTTACCTCAGTTTCTTAACAGTTACAGTGAGTATTACTCGTTTGCATGCTGCTGTCCATCTCACAACCAGGTAGTGGTCAGCTGACAGCTTAGTCTCTTCACCCGAATCTGATAAAATGACAATGAAATCGATCATCAACCTATGGCCTAGGGTTCTTTGGTGCCAAGTGCTCTTATGAATGCCTTTATGATCCAATACAGTGGTAATTATGGACAAATTATGAGTAGCACAAATGTCCAGTAACAAAGCAAAGACTTCCACTGTGGAGGTGTCCCGGCCATCTGCCACTATATATATGAACTGGAAATTTTTGTTTATTTCTCCAAAAACAAGCTTCCAGACTGATCCTGTTTAAGTCACTGAGTCATAATTCTCTGGAACTGATGAAGGATTTTTCCAAAATGTGTTGGCCCTGGAGATGCAGTTTGACTTTTGTTTGAATCTTCAGTTTATACTTTTTATTATGTAGTCTTGTGAGACACCTTATTTCCCTGTATTTAAAGCTGAAGTATATATATATTGAAAAGCTTGTCAAGCTTGGGTCATAGAGTTGCACAGGAGACTGGATGAAAAAGAACCAGATTTTCAAGGTACAAAACCTTTATTGCTGAACTAACAGGTACAGACACAAGACTTTATTCAAAAGGGAATTATCTTCATCAGGCAAGCACACACATTATGGTCCAGCCCCTTCTCCTGGTTAAAAGAACATAAAGTCTTCTTCATCAAGCAGGTTCAGCAACTCGGAGGCAGCAACTAGGGCAGACACACACGGAGGGACAGAGGACAGAATGAGTTATTAGGTTGATCAGTACTAGATCTTTTAAATATTCTAAATCTCTTTCGAGAAGCAAGTTACGCAGAAAGCCTGCAGCTGGTCCCACAAAGGATGGGTAAGAGTGTGTTTTTTTCTCATTGAAATATTGTTTAAGAGGGAGTTTCTGAAGGGTAACTCTGTTTCTTTGCCATAGGTGTACTGTTTAACAAAGGGACAGCTTGCAGTAAAGAGTGTATGAACGTGTAGCTGTTGGCGCTAAGCTGTAGGAAAACGGAGCTGGTAAGGTACTGAACTGTCTATGATGATATTGTTCACTTCGCTCAACAACCCCCATGTTTGCGAAATGCGCTAGCCTCTTTGTGGTTCTGTCACTCGCATATGGGGATGCGGATGTACAATTTAAACAGATTTTTATTTTCAAGGAAATTGTTACATATGCATAATAGAACTATTTTACATTACAGCGAGTAATTAACCATATTAAAAAAGCGTAAAACGTAATAATTTGAAAGTAAATTATGTTTCATTTTGCGTTAGAGTTATTCATTGCATAATACAATTTTGTTCTGTTTGTCTTTGAAATTAACATGCAAATACTTTTTAAAACTTCAGCAAAAAAATTTTTTTTATTAAATTTTCGCCAATATCACATTGAATTTTGATTCTGTGTTTGTACTTTCATCGTGGCAACACAATGTATAACTGTCTGTGATTAAATTTGGTTTCTTTCTCTTTATTAAATAAAACAACTTTTTTGAATGTTTGGCTCTGAGATTTGTTAATTGTCTTTGCAAAAGCTATTCTAATGGGAAGCTGTTAACGTATTAACACAAATGGTATATCAAAATCTCCTCTCTTGTGTAATGTTATCTGTGTAAGATGTACTACATTACTTTTCTTGGATACATCCTTCTTTCTACAGTAATTTGTACGGTGAAAGACCGGACGATGTTAACGGTTGCAGATATTCTTCGGGATATTGTAAGTTGATGTTTTCATCTTCCACACGATCATCACCAACTGTTTTAGCATAGTCTATTGATACACATTTAACCAATTTGCCAACATTTTTGGCGTTAATTCTTTTGACTTCATCATTTTTAGGTGCTAGGATTGCCAGTGTACTTATTTTTTCTGTTGATAACTCTGTGATGAAATTCTTCAATAAGATATGGACATACGTCTTCTTTATTTGGGAACGAAAAGTGAGGAAAACTTTAAAATTTACAAGAGCTGAGAGAGCAGAAACTGTATCTGTCAAAAGCATTCACACAAATGAGAGGTAAGATGGTTGAAAATGGTTGAGAGGAGGGCATGATTTGATAAAATCTCATGGCCAAAGTCTCATCTCACAGGACTTGTAAAAAAGTCTTGTCTCGTTGAAGGACTTTTTAATACAATATATATATGGAAGCGAAGGTCTGTGGTACAGTTTGCATATTTGTAGAGAGAGATCCACAAAGGGAGAAAATGAGTCTTGTATCTTAAAGTATTTTTTTATTCCTATACTACATGAGGCCCCAGGTCATCTCACAGTATCTTCAAGCAAAATCAAGACTTCAGGTATGTCATATCAAAGGGGAATCATCTGAATTGTCTCTTGTGGCTTTGATTATTCAAGGAACAAAACAGACCAGTCCAATGAAGCAGGGTCTAGAGCTGGAAGCAGACATCTTGAAGAATTACCCTAAGACTCCTAATGTAAATAACCTTTCCTGTGGCCTCATTATACATCCTGATACACCACATCTAGGGGCCAGTCCCAATGGAACAGTTTATGATCCCTCTGAAATTATTTTCTTTGACCTGGTTGAGGTTAAATGTACTACTGCAGAAAATCTGTCTACAGCAGCTCACATAAAAATACAGAATGGCCAGTCTAAATTAAAAACATCCCACAAGTACTGTTGACAAGTTCAAGGCCAGTTAGCCATTAGTGGCCTGGATTAGTGTGATTTTGTGAATGATGCAAAGGCTGGTCTCACTATTCAAAGAATTTGGAGAGATGATACTTCAATAGCCACACTAAAAGTCAAGCTTTTATTTATTTTACATAAATAAATTCATGGATGTGTAACTTAGCCTAATGTGACTGACATTTCCAATCATCTTGTACATATTAACCTCATTATTCTTTTCTTTCCTGCTCACATACTTATAGCATGTAAATATACTTGTTATCACAAACACTCATACTTATATAAATACTGATTCATACCGGTAGTATTTTATATTTACTGTGAAATGGATTATAGTCTCTTACTATTTTGTGTTCTGTTGATAACTTATTTTTTGTTAATAGTTTAGCAATATATAATTGTGTGACCATTTCCAATAAAAGGAGTGATAGGAAATCAATGTGGTTTATTAAAAGATTAAAATTATAAACATTTTTAGAGATTTTACTCAATACATGACAACATATTTACTGTTTAAGAATTATATATCAACTAATTGTTAAAGGAAACATTTGAACATTTATATATAGATTTCTCTATATACAATAACTACTAAACAGACATATGTGAATACATTCAGTACACTAAACGCAAAAATATTGAAAAATGTAGTATAACTTAACACCTTTGTCTAACATGTATAGATGGATATGCTTCATTTTATTTTGTATTGGTCCATTTGAATATTTTTCCATCTCCCAAGTACATTGGTCCTTGGTAATCAACCATCAAATAACAGATCTGATTTATTGTTCCAGCAAGGCTAGATGGCACCAGAGAATCCCAGATGTGACTTTCCCTTATGTGGCATACAATTCTGTCAGTAATAATCCTGAGATGAGCGATTAAATGTGTTTGCCCAATGTCCTCCTGGCTGAACTCTTGTGTTTTTTAAAAGAAGGATTATCTTTGCTCCAACATCAGCAAACATACTGAATTTTCAATTATAGCTCTTTTGTCTGCCATAATTTCATCCCCTAGTTCAAGCAGGCCAAGAATTCTAGAAAGTCTTGTAATCTTTTTGTCTGTGATTGACCTAGTAAAGAGTTTGGAGCAACATCTATCAGCTCTTTATATATTGTCATGTTTTTGTAAGAGGAAAATTACACTAAATAAAGTGTAAGGGAAATTGGTCTGTCAAACTTCACTTCGGTACAGTCCAATATAACTCTGACATCTGGGCCATATTGCTTGAAACACTCTTGTAGTAATGAGTGCACCTCTTCATGTGACATCCATATGGGTACTGAACCCAAGATTAGATATAACTAGTCAGCGCAATTGGTGTTAACTCTGCTGACAGTTGACAAGCCCAGCTTCCCCATAGCAAAAGTAAATAAGTAATTCCTCAGCCAGTAGAAAATTGAGATGAGAGTTTGAATTTAGTATGTCACTTTGTTCAGTACACAGAGTGTTATGGAGAAGGTACAACAGATTCAGATATTGAACAGTGCCTCTGAAGGAAATTTGGAGTAGAATATAAAGCGTTCATTTGTAGGACAAAATGTGTTTAATGTTAAATAATGCACAGACATTTCCTGGAGTTTGGCTTCTAGCTCCTTAATTTGCTTTAAAGCAGCATCCAGTGCACCTGTAGACATATATACTGTAGAAAATGCATTAACTGTCAAGTTGTAAAATGAGACATTTTATAGAGTCATTATTGTCATATGTAAAGAGTACAGTGAAATGTTTACTTGTAGCTAATCAACGTTGTTAAGCAAATTCTGAAAGGTACATTCCTCTTTTTTCTATCTGTAAAATATATATGGACATGGAGAGAACAAAGAAAGGGCAGATGAAAGGGTGAGAGTAGATGAGAAAAAGCTGCCTTTACAGAAGATAAAGGGTGAGACTAAGAAGTTATGTCATTGAGACCTGCAAAAAATGTGATCCCTGAGTGAGAGTGAGCTTAGTTTCTTCTGTTTTTCATTGAAAAGTGTCATTGGAGCCTTGTGCAAGAACACAGAGAGATGATCACGGCTATGATCAAGGAATGTAAAGTTATTGTGCAATAGGCTTTGTAAGGTATCTGATTTTAACGGCTCAATCGTGCACCCTGATATGGTCTGTTGACTGTCTCCTTGCTTCACCCATCTATCTATCTATCTATCTATCTATCTATCTATCTATCTATCTATCTATCTATCTATCTATCTAGAGGGCTGGATACTTCTGACAATAAATGCAGTAAAAAAAATATTTTTGTTACTTTATATTGAATTTACCAGAGAGACCAAATACAATGTATTGTTGATGACATAGTTGTAAGTGACACTGCGTCTTCAATAACAACTCACAGTGCCTGGTGAGGAATGTGGCTCTCCTCTGTGACGTAAACTGCACAGTGTTAAGATGGAATGGCAGGACCAGGTCTCTCCTGTACATATGATGCCTCTGAAAGCTGAGGGTACTTTCTCTTCTTCTAAAATATTTTTAGAGACTAATATTTTATTTTTAGTCCTAACTACTTTGGCAATAAATGACTAACCATGCTGGAGCACCATCACAAGCATCACTGTACTCCTTGTTCATTGGTTAGAATAAACTTCATAGTCTGTTTAGCAACCAGACAGCTGTCTATGCATGTACAGTTTTCATGGCATGCATTTTGAAAGGTGTTAAGCCCAACATGAGAAATATTTATTGATTTTTATTATTTATATAATTATTAAGGAGCAGCCATGTTGGAAAATTTTCCAGCAACTGCCCACCTCTAAAATTTCTATACAGAAAATGCTATATTGCAGATGCTAAAGGTAGCTGCTGTAAAAAATTATTCATCATAAGAATATTAACTGAAATAGATGAGAGAGATGCTTGTTCTTTATAAATTATAACAAATCAAGATCATGATGAACTGGCAAAGAACCTTAATGATCCAGCCTACTGAGTTTGAATCCCATGCCCAGTCATTGTCCTCGTGGAGTTGACATTTTTTACCCGCATTTCAGTGGGTATTTCTTTGGGTACTACATTTTTTTCTCCCACATCCTGAAAGATATAATAGGTTAATTGGTTATTTCAGATTGGTTCTTTATGAGTGTTAATATAATTGTGTTCATGAGTGTGGCATGCAATGGACTGGCAGCTTGACCATGGCTGTTTTCTGCCTTATGCTCTGTGCTACTGGGATATTCTCTAGTAGCCTTTGGAAATGGAAAGCATTTGAAAATTTATGCATCATATCTCTCTGCAGGTAGAGAGTTGTAAAAAATGGAGCATAGGTTGTTACACCACAAAACTTCAGGTTCAGTTCCTTCTTTCAGTTGACTGTGTGACCATGTATAAGTCCATACTCCAACAGTAAAAAAATACATGAATATTGTGACACGTGAGTTGCTGTCTTGAACCCATAAACAAGGCTGAGTTTCAGTACTTTAGCAGAACCAGCTTTATTCCACTTGAAACAGGAACAGCACGATTATTTATTGTAGTGGGATCTATCATTCTTCTATATGCAGACACAGCAAATGGGCATGGTCAGGGCCAGGTTAGTGGCCAAGTTATACTGTTCCCTGTATTTATAATGTTCCTTGTGTCACCCATCTGTGACAGGCACTTATTGTGCAACTGCAATCAGCTGGTAGTTGTTTCTGCAGTGCTATGTTGCGGCACTGCAAACCTGGGGTTTCCTCTGCGACAGACAAGCAGTCTTCCACAGAAGTGGCAATTGCACTTCGGTGTGTCGTACCATTGGGGGAGGGAGGGGGTCCCAAAAGAGTTCAAAAATATATTATCAATTTTATGTCTGGTCTGTTCTTGTAAAGTATCTTTATTGAAGAAAAAAAGTTACTAAAAAAATAAAGTATTAACCTAATATAAGTATGTGCAAATAATCAGGACACTAAATATGTTTTACATGATATCTTGATATTAGCTAATGTCTTAAAATGTATACATTGCTCCAGTCATTTGAGAGAAGAGAGAATTAGTGCACTACCTTAATTCAAGGTTAATAATAATACTTATAATAATAATAATTCATCACATTTATATAACATTTTTCTCACTACTCAAAGCACTACCACACAGGGAGGACCACTGTGCCTACAAAAATGATAGTTTATTAAATGAAAAACTATTAAACATTTGTCAGAACCAAAGAAAACAAGAAATCATAAGAAGTTATGCACAGAACAGGCTATTAACTAAACTACAACTCTTTAGTGACTTACATTTTTCAAAAATATCATTCAGTCAAGATTTTTTGTTCCTGAAATACTACCAGCTGCTCTGCATGATAACTTATTCCCTTTATCTTTTTCTGTGCGATTCTAACATTTGTGCAAATCAACCACCTTTCATGTGACTTCTGTGTTCTTGCTGAGGAACATATTTTAAAGTAGCAGCTGGCATCCACCCCAACAATCTATTTTATAATTGTGTCTCCTCTTATTCTCCAATTACAACCAAAAACATTCAATATGTCCTCAAATCTCATACTTCATAGTCCTCAAATAAGTCCAGCAGCCCTTGTCTAGTGCTGTTATATAATTTTCACTTTGCAATCCATAGACTATGAGTGTACACATTATTTCCTGCTTTGCAATGTTTTCCATTATGTTTTTATAATGAAAAATTGAGTTTCAATAATGCATCATGCATTCAGTTTTAAAGCCAACTGTTTCTATTTCAGGGTTGTAGAGAGCTAGAGCCTCTCATAGCAGAATTTTGAGTAGGGCAAGTACCAAGCCTTGAGGTAGTGCCAGACTACAGCAGAGGTAACCAATACATGAATCCTATATAAATTCAAAGTAAACATGTTTGGTATGAGGAACGAAATGACATTACCTACAAAAAAAAATCTTGTCCCAGACTGAACAAACAAATTCCCTCATTTTGTTGGTATCTGCACCCAGAAATCTAGAGCTTTAAGGCAGCAATGTTAATACCCTGATAGCCTACAATAAAAATGAACTTATCAATGCATTTATAAGAATTTACAAAAAAATAAAGAAAATGTTCAGAAGGAATGAAAGAATTAAAGAATTAATGCCAACTCACTTGAACTAGATCCTCTAACTTTTTAAAAATCAACTGCTATTTTTGGTGGTTAAAATTGTTAAAGCTATGTAAGAGCATAGCCTATTTGAAGATCTGCTCTATGTGATTGTGAACATATAATTCTATTTGATGGATGTGACAATTTAAATTAGTGCTCCAAGATATAAATAACCTTTTATTAACCTTTTTTGGGCATATCCACAATGCTCCAAGCCCTCTGAAATTACACCATTAGAGGCAAAGTACACATGACACTCTCTGCTTGAAGAAGCTGTAACTAAAACTCCTTAAAACACCTTGAACAGAAGCAGTAAATTATTATAACAAGAAAACATAAGCCAAATCTGTGAATCTTTACCATACATAAAACTGTTAACTGTAAAAACATGTTAATTTATATATATATATATATATATATATATGCAAGGGTGTCCGCCCTGGTTATGTTGGGGGCCTCGGGTAAAGGGCTTGGAAGCCCAGCCCTGTAGGGACCCGTGGCCACCCCCAGGCGGCGCCCGGTGCCTGGATATCCTGAGCCCAGCACTTCCGCCACACCAGGAAGTGCTGGGGGTAAACGACAGGGGACACCGGACGGCTTCCGGTGCGCAGCCGGCACTCCCGCCACACTGGGCGTGGCTACGGAGGAATGCTGGGAAGCAGCTGGAGCCCATCCGGTTCCTATTTAGGGCGCCTCCCTCCAGTCATTGGCGGAAGTCGGGTGGAAGAGAGACGGAGCTGAGAGAGGATTGGAGGCCAGAGAAGCAATTTGACTGTGTGCCCTGGACATTGGGGAACGGTGCTGGAGGCAATGGGAAGTGCACTAATTGTAAATATATTGTTAATAAAAGTGTGTTGGGTGAACTTACGATGTCCGCTTGTGTGTGTCCGGGCCAGCGTTCACAATATATATATATATATATATATATATATATATATATATATATATATATATATATATATATATATATATATCTATATAGTCACACACGAGTGAGTAGGAGGCAGCTAAAGAGCCTGAGCAAGTGTAATAAAACATCTGACCAGGGGGCGGTGAGTGCGCTGACTGTCTTTCTCAGTTCCCTACAGACCTTACCCGGGAAATCTTGCAAGGTTCCGGCGCCTCAGAAGATGTCACTTCTGAAGCCGGCCCCCTTTGATGATGTCACCTCTGAAGCTGGCCCCTTTGATGGTGTCACTTCCGAAGCTGGCCCCCTTTGATGACGTCACTTCCGAAGCCGGCCCCTTTGATGACGCCACTTCTGGTTCTGGTCCCTTTGCTGACATCAGTTCCTTTTCAGACCTTTAAAGCCTCCATCTTGGGCTACTATAGCCAGTTCTGTTGTGGACTCTGTTCTATGTACTTCGTGCTTCAAAAACATAAACTTTTGCAGCTGGGTAAAACAATATATGGGTGGCTGCCCCAAACCTTTATGATGTCTTTGGCGTATTATTATCACAATATATATATATATATATATATATATATATATATATATATATATATATATATATATATATATATATAAAATGTTTCAAAAGACAATTCCTGTTTGTTCAAGCTGCGATGGAATGACTCCCTTCCCAGGGATTGTTCCTGCTTTGTGGCCTATGCTTGCTGCAGCTCCCTTGTGACCCTGCTCATTATAAAACAGGCTTAAGAAATGAATGGAAGGAAGAATGGACAGTAGCAGAAATAAACCTTAAACAAGAATTAAACAAAGTCAACATAACCTCACATTTTAAAATGAAAACAGTGGTATTTAAAAAAACAAACAGAAATTATTACATCTGTGGCAAATTATGTAACTTTTTTGTGACATACATTGACCCTTAAATTAAATGAAGTGTATATATCATATTTATTTTATATTAGGATACCTAAAAGTACACTTATAGTAAATTAAAGTTGAATGTCCTAAACAGTATGTTATCGGTGAGTTTTGTTATAAGACAACTTATCAATTTTTTTTTATTCTAATCTTTTGATGTTTGTTTATTATTTCCTGTTTTATATTATGACTGCTGTTGCGTATTCACTTTCTCTGATGGCAGCAGCTGAGCTAAGACAGCTCAGTAGGTGGTCTACTGCAAATTCCTCTCACCTGTCACCAGCAGCTGCATGCTGGCACTCTGTTAAACAGTAAGCAAGTGGCAAACTAATGCAACTGCTCACCTCAGACTTACTATTTCAATGGGAAACCAGCACACTCTTAAATTACTGTCGGCAGATAAGCTTCACGCTTACCAAGCAACGTGGTTGTAACATGATATTTAGAACATTTAAAACTGAGCTCTCACCTGATCCTTTGGCTCTGTCTTCTTTCCTCTCTTCTATAGACTGTGTCTACCCTAGCCAGTGTTTCTCAGCTTCTGAACCTGCTTGTGGAAGAAGTCTTTGCGTTCTGTTAATCAGAAGAAGGGAGGTAAAGCAGGAAAATTTCCCTTGTCGCTGCTCAAATCTTGTGTGCTGAAGTAAAATCTCCTAGTTTGAATAAAGCCTTACTGTTCCTGTCTGTTCTAAAATAAAGTTATTTTTCCTTGGAAACCAGGTTTTGCCTTCCTGTCTCTCGTGTAAATCTGCAACCCAAGCTTAACAATACATATACAGTATTAAAAAAACATGCTTAATTTAAAGTATAAAACACAACTTAATATTCTGAAATAGATTTAAAACTCAAATTGCAAACTGGTATCTGTGAAAATTAAGGTAATGCATGCATGGATTGATTGATGACTTGTGAGAAAAACTGTGCAATTGACCAACCATTTAGACAAAAAGAAATTATTTTACCTACTTATATTAAATTAACAAGAGCTTATTTTAGGAGAAATTGTGAAAGGCAAAATTAATTAGTGGTTAATACTATGAAGGGTTTTCAAGATCACAATGACCTTGAAAGGAAAAAAAATGATGAGAACATGGGTTTGAAACAAACATAGTCCCTCAGCTATTGCTGCAAAAAGTGTTTAACACAAAGCCTAATTCATATCAGAATGATTCTACTGTAAAGAAAATTTTTAGTAACTGGATCCAACCAATTTTCAATTATACAATTGCAGGGCAAAGTCCATCCAAGCAGTTTTGAGCATAACCCATTAACCAGATCTGGGGTATGAGCCTCTCTGACACAAACACTCACACAACTTACTTACTCACATTTGACCAGTTTAGAATTATTAACTAACCACATTTTTATCTTTCTGATGGGAGAGGAAAACTAGAGTAACAGCAGAACACAAAAACAAAAAAAAAAACAGTAACAAGGTAGCAATTCAAATCCAAAGTCCTACAACTGCGAAATAACAGCATTTAACCCTGCTCCAAGACCTGTAAATCTCGGTCTCGGGGTTAAAAAATGTTTTCTGGTATTTGGACAAAATATGCTCTTAAGCGGTGCCCATTACCCATTAACTGAAAAACAGAGTAAAAGGATAAGAACGTAAGTTATACAATTTCCATTGCAGCATTATAAATAAATGTAGAACAGTTTCTGAATGATTTCTCCTGTTTGAATACAATGCTTTATTTATTCTTTTCTATTTGATGCATATGAATGAAATAGCTTTTTATATCCTGCATATGAAGGAACTGGGTTTATTTTTGTTTTATTTTTAAGGCTGAGAAAGGAGACCTTAGACTCTGCAAAGCTTTTGCTTACTGTTATATCAATGTCAAAGAAAACTGTTTAGTTAGATGAGAATTTATCAAAACCTTCAAATTATATTGCTCAGCACATGTTATATATTTAGCTGAACTCTTTTTTTTATCTACAATTAAACAGGTATTTTGTGCGAATTGCACCATGACCAGGAGTAGGACCATTTCATGGGGCAGAGTCATGCATATTGTAGAAGTGTTTAAGAAATTGACAATGAGAAAAATATCAGACACTTTAATCATGGATCAGTCATGAGAAAGGGTTATAGTTTGACACACAGAGACACATGCAGCAGCTACCCAAGGTCTGTAACTGTTCATTGCATTAAGCAGTCTCTTTAAAGAGTTGACAAACACATCGTCATACACCCCTTGTTATCTGCCATTTCTGGAAAAGAACATGCACTTAGACTAATAATAAGTAAGCGATGTTTTGTAACTTTCGTCTGTGTCTTAAATATTTGTGTAGTGCTTAAGAGAAGAATACCATATGTTACATTGTTATATTGGTTCTTATAAGTGTTACACAAACAAGTCAAAGGGTCATCTTCCAGGCTTGTCAGAGATATTCACTACCACCCTGGAACACAAGGAGATGCAATAGCTGACTGGCTTGTCTCTTTTTCTACCCACTGCTCCGAGGAGATAGTCAATGATGGCAACTGACACTTCTACTCATGGTCCATGAGCAGTAAGAACCTCTGGGAAGGAGAAATCTCATGTGCATACGGCCCGCTGGACGGAGGTACATCCTGAAGCCTGACTACTCTTGAGAGTCTTTTACACCAGCCAACAGCTTAAGCCACATTTTGTTGCTTATAAACAGGGTGGCCCGTTTGGCACTCCAACATTTTGTTTAGACTTGTACGTTCCTCTTAGTTGACAACATAGTCAATATATGAATCAAGACAATAAAAGCAATTGAGAAAATATACGAGGTGTGGCAGAAAAGTCATGAGACTGATTTTTTATTTACCAAAGTTTTTATTTTTTTCAAACATCAATATTATCCCCTTCAAAGTAGTTCCCTTGGGCAGCTACACACTGATGGAGACATTGTTCCCACTGTTGGTAGCAGCGCTGGAAGTCTTCAACCGGTATGGTCTTCAGCATGTCCATTACACTCTTTTGGATGTTTTCTAAAGTCCCGAAATGACGTCCTTTGAGGACATTTTTCAGTTTAGGAAAAAGGTGTGTGAATAAGGGGGCTGGGGAACCACAGGAATGCCTTTTGAGGTCAAAAATTCTGTTATGGAGAGGGCAGTGTGACATGGGGCATTGTCATGATGGAGCATCCATTTGTCTGCAATGTCTGGTCTCACGCGAATGACCCTTTTTCTGAGCCTTTCAAGGATGTCTTTATAAAAAACTTGGTTGACAGTTTGTCCTGGAGGAACAAATTCTTTGTGGACGATTCCCCTTTTGTGACGCACAACCAAAAACAAACTTTGCTAATAGCAGTCACAAAAATCATGTAGTTAACGGAAGGAGTTGAAACTCGCACTGAGCTATGGGAGGGTACTGATACACGTGCTCTATCAAGGACAACAGCGCAGCGTTGCCAGATCGCTTGCAGTGTTGCCAGTCTCATTACTTTTCTGCCACACCTCGTAAGCCAAGTAAATATGAACCACGGTTGTTGCATGGTTAGAAAAATAAAATAGTCATACTGAAAAGGTGTAAAACAACAGCACCTTTTTATTTACATTTTTTAAAAGTAAAGCTTATATTTTATTATGATTGTAATTTAAATGAGTAACTGAAAAGACTTCCAAACCTTTACAAATATTCTTAAGGGCTCAGTCCCACTTGCCTTACCTAAGATTCCATAGCAACTAGACATTGTTTTCAATGTAATGGCCACCTTACTTGGAGCAGCTTTCAGTTTCATCCATTTGTGAACAGGGCACCCTGAACTGGTCAGGACTTGGACTGCGATTGAGAGCTTGCACTATGAGCACACTCCACTCCACCCCATCACACCACAAACACTAGCCTAGATTGTTGACATCAGGCAGGACAGAGCCTTGAAATCATGAAGTTTTCACAATAATCTTCACACTACATATAAGTTTGAATTATCAAAGAACTGAAAACATGAGACAAACCTTTTTTTTTCAAGTGATTCAGTGTTTGTGTTTCTCAGCCCAATATAATCTATAATCACAATTTCAAGCATTGTAATTGTAGGATTGGAACTCATTTCAGTTTTGGATGCCATACTCAGTGACTAGGACCAGCATGATCTTCATATTGACATGCCTCTTTCATCCCTATTGTTAATTAAGCTGGCTGATTTTAGCTTATCTGTTACTATACACAAGTCAGCCTAAGAGTGCACCTTTCATCAATCATCTTCCTTCAATCATAGGCCTGTTGTTAGCTACATGATATTGGATATTCACCCATTCTTGATGCACCTGCAGTATTAGACAGGTGTTTGTGTGTGTGTGTGTGTGTGTGTAAACCTCAGCTAAATTACTTTTCCTGTTACTGTCCTTCTGATATGACATCAGACATTCTATAGTTACTTTTCAGTTGCTTTTGTATACTGTCTTGTCAAACACAATTATGATTCCATTGTTTGTCATAAAGATTGCCTCCCGCGTGCATCTGAGTTACTTGTTAAAGGATACAACCTATGCTTATTATTGGTTTATTTATAGTTCAACTCTCAGTCAATATATATTTGCACTTCCCACCGGCCATTTCTTATGAAACAGTAGGCAACAGAATAAACGTAGAGTACATTAAGATGACCAATCAACAAAGAAAAAAAGTACACAGGCAGTCTCCAGGTTACATACGAGATAGGGACTGTGGGTTTGTACTTAAGTTGAATTTGTATGTAAGTCGGAGCATGTACATTATTTTAATTAATGCTATTGTTGACCGACTGTAACCAAGTGCTCTGCCAATGAATGATGGAGTATCACCCCTTTCTGACTTTTTTATTATTTCTACTTTATTTTCAATGGTGATGGTTTTTCTCATCTTTACTATATCACCAGCACTTGCATCAGATTTGTGTTTCAGAGACATTGTTGAAGGGTGAAGACAAAAGGTACAGATGAGCTCTTCTGCACAGCTCTGTACACGCTGTCAAAGCTGGAAGGCACCAGATGTCAACACGTCTGATGTATAGGGTGGTCCAGATCTAATCATGCAATTTTCATTACGCTATAACTTGTTCAGTTTATTACATAGAAAATCACGCAAAAAATCCCGGACCATCGAGAAGTATGCAAACTGACCACATGAAGAATCTTTTTCATGCCGAACTGGAATCGTCCTCGCATAAATCAAACTTATCCAGACAATCTGGATCTGCATAATTAGATCTGGACCACCCTGTACTGACAAGAGACAACTTCCTGCTATGTGCGTAACAGTACAAGCAGGCTTGCTATTGAGAATGAATGGGGGCAGCTCAGGGCGGTTCATCACCAGCCCACCTCACATTCACCTCCACTACAGTATGCTGCCTGCAGTGTCTGCCACACTACCACCCCCATTCAACACCCAGACATCCGAGGCACACTACAATGCTACCCCCCATCACCGCGTTCACCCTCAATGGCCTTCATTCAGCCACAACCGGGTCACTGCTTGCAGCATTACCAGCCACCCACTGAGAATGAATGGACAACCGTGTGTGGTGGGCAGGCAGTAAAAACCGCTTGCCGTCGGGAGCCGCCCGAGGAATGCTACGCTGCGCGAGCAGCGAAATCTCCCCCCTCCAACCTCCGTCCATCCACCGCTTGCAGCGTCCGCAGGCCGAAGATGATGGAGCAGCATGCGTCTGTATGTCATAGGTCGGATGTCCATAACCTGGGACTACCTGTATTAAACAAAAATCTGAAAAAAATCAAAGCTGGCACAGTGAAATTAAAAGAATCAAATAAATGTTTTATTTAATAGAAAATATAGCCTTACCAGTTTTGCTTTTATTGAGAATTCAGAAACCATTCCTACCATCACCTCAAGAATCCAGCATCTTGGTCATCACCTGTGTGGATTTTCCCCCAGGTACTCTGGTTTTATTTCAGATACCCAATGAATTGAATGGTAAGTGGTTTGGGGACTTTAAATGCCAGAACTGAGTGAGTGTGGATATGAGCATATTAGTGGCCTTTGATGTACAGGCAACTTGTGTTACTGGGGTACCCTCCTGTAACAGTGAATTGAGTTAAGTCATTTTGAGAATTTTTTATGTCCATCCACCCATTATCCAACCTGCTGTATCCTAACTACAGGGTCACGGGGGACTGCTGGAGCCAATCCCAGCCAACACAGGGCACAAGGCAGGACACAAACCCCAGGCAGGGTGCCAGCACACACACACACTAGGGACAATTCAGAATCGCCAATGCACCTATCCTGCATTTCTTTGGACTGTGGGAGATAACCAGAGTACCCAAAGGAAACCCACGCAGGCACGGGGAGAACATGCAAACTCCACGCAGGGAGGACCTGGGAAGCGAACCCGGGACTCCTAACTGCGAGGTAGAATTTTTTATATCCATCCATCCATCCATCCATTTTCCAACCCGCTAAATCCGAACACTGGGTCGTGGGGTCTGCTGGTGCCAATCCCAGCCAACACAGGGCACAAGGCAGGAACCAATCCTGGGCAGGGTGTCAACCCACCGCAGGACACACACAAACACGCCAAGCACACACTAGGGCCAATTTAGAATTGCCAATGCACCTAAGCTGCATGTCTTTGGATTGTGGGAGGAAACCGGAGTACCCAGAGGAAACCCACGCAGACACTGGGAGAACATGCAAACTCCACGCAGGGAGGACCCGGGAAGCAAACTCAGGTCTCCTAACTGCGAGGCAGCAGCGCTACCACTGCGCCACCATGCTGCCAATTTTTTATATGAGTGTTGGAATTTTTTTACTTCTTATAGTCAAAAGTGAATATATTGTTTTGCGTCTCTGTATGCAGTGGCTGATGGGCCCAGTGCTGGCAACAACAAAGATGGATATAAGGTTGTGATTTGTTTTTCTTCCCTTCTTATTGTAGAAAGTAAGAAGAAACTGTCTACTCTCGAGTTTAAGTAGAGTGCCCTGCTGTATGAAAGGTCACAAGGCACTCGTATTTTACATTAATGCACCTACAAAGCCTAATGGGGACTGCATTTAGAGCCTCCACTTGAAAGAGTAATATGCCTGTATGATCTCTCCCCAGTGAATAAGAGAATGCACTAGTAAACCAGTCTGGTTGGCTAGTTCCTGCCTTGTCCCAGTAATTGTACAACAATAAATAAATAAATAAATAAATAAATAAATAAATAAATAAATAAACGTCCCCCACTAAACTCAGGAGTCTAACACCATGGGAAGAAAAAGGGACTAGCTTAGAAGAAACAACATTAAAAAGGAAAAAAAGATATGCCACAGGAGAGACAACCTTCTTCTAAGTTCCCAGTTTACACAACAACCAACTATGCATCAGAAAAGCAGTGTTTTATGTTCATGTTTCCCTTTTTACTAGCTTCTAATAATTAGGAGCCCAAGCTGAGTCTTTTTTGTTTCTTTCTACTAGATCTTTTATGTACACAGAATATAATATTTTAAAGAGGGTTAAAAAAGATTACTGCTTTCCAAACATTTTGCTAAAAATCTGCCTAACATTTTACTTTAGAATTGTTGTAATGTTGATTTCAGAGCTGTGATGTTCTTAGATGGCCAGGACTGCATGAGCACCACACTGAATGGATCAGTGTGTGTCTACCTGGCACAAACAAGGCATTCCCAATAAGTGCAGGTCATAAGCTCACACTGATTAAGTTCCTGTGTTTTGAACACTACCAATTGGATGGTGTAATGAGGTCCTCGGATTTTCCCTTCTGCAGTTAAACATGGTCTCTGACAAGGCACCTAGAAGAGGATCAAACTTGGCTATAGAGGAAGTAAAAGTCATAACAAGTTTTCCATAGTTAAATCTGCAGAAGAATTATTACCGACTCTTTAGGGATCATCTAGACAGGAACTGAAAGTGGTTCGTCGGACCCAGGTGGGATTTCCTGTGTTGGGTCTACAGAGAAAATGGAGAAAGGATTAATGCATTCTGCCACCCCCTGGTCTGGTGTAGAGTGACATTTTTTTGAACTTTTTAGCTATGCACATGTGTGTAACAATATGTATATATAAAAATATAGATCAATACATACATATATGTAATGTATGAGAGACTAAAATGTATATGCTGTTCAGCATGCTCTGGGGCGATGGGTGTAGTTACATGGCCTTGCATATGCTTACTGAGAAAAGGAGCTTCCACATACTTTAATTTAATTGTTAGTATTTACTCCTCACCAGAACTCAGTCTGAGTAACATCAAATAAAGTGCTTATTGTGGATGTTGAGAGGGACAGAGATGTGCCCCAATATGAAGTGATTGAAGATGAATGGTTCTTTGGTTTTCCAGACACTAATTGAAACATCTGGTTAGATCAAAAAATACTTGCTTGTAGTGTTTAGTTTTACTGTTGTTGACTGGAGAGCAAGGCTGACTTAATATATTTAATATATGTATGCTGACCAAAGCTAAAGAATGTGTCTCACTCAATGTGCCTAGTTACTCTGCTGGTCAAGTTACTTTTGCAATTTACTAGAAAACCCATGAGGATTTTGTGATGGATCCTTGTGAGTAATATGAGAATACTCACTGCCAATGCCGCTGGCTCCTTTTGGACTCACTGAATTGATGAACTCCAAGAAACACACTGAACTGTCTCATAAAAGCTTGTGTTCTGCATTTGCATCTTGCCTGATAGTCACATTGAAGTCAATACTGAAGGATTGCACAATAATGGGGGATCCTCGGGTTATGACACATTTCTGTTCCTACAACAGTGATGTAACCTGAATTTTGGTGTAAGTCGAAACACATCCTAGCCAAAGTCACTTACCTATCCTAACGCAGTTGTAAAATAATAATCTGTAACATAAAAACACAACTAAGCCACAGAAAAAGGAAATAATGGTATACTGTACTGTGCACTGAACTGTAGTAACAGAAAAAATGACAAAAAATGAGTGTAAAAAAATTCCTTTATTCCTGTGGTTGTCTTGCACAGTGGAAGGGGCATTGCAGGTGGGGGATAGTGACATATTGGGAGGAGGAAGCTAGAGATGATTCTACCTGTACTACAGGTGTTTCATCTCGAGAAGCAGCTGATGTAGAGGGTACAGGATCTGTTGTAGGCCTCTCTACCTTCTTAAAGAATTGTTCCCGGCTAGTCTGAAAGGCTGATGACTTCTTATTTTCCAAAATCTGCCTGTAGCACTGCAAGGCATCCGTAACAGCTCTGTAGACCTTACTGAATCTGTCATTGGTGGGGTCATCAGCCTGAAATTTTGCCAACCCATCCTCTATCATAGAAAAACCTTCTGCCAAACCTTTGGTGGTAAATCTCTTGGGTTCTGGGGTTTCTATCTCTTCCTCTTCAATCAGTTGCTTCTCCAGCTGAATGAGGTAACCTCAGCAGACAGCTCCTCTTCATGTGATGCCAGTATCTCTGTGACATCTTCAACTTCTACATCCAAATGAAGCTGTTTACCCAGGGCAACAACTTTCTCTGTTACAGCCTCCACTGACTCCTCAAAGCCATGGAAGTCATACACAAACTCGCAGTTTTTTCTACACACCATTTAAGTTTGTTCTCCTCACTTCATCCCAGGCAAAAGCAATGTTTTGTAGAGCATTGTAAATGTTATAAGACTTCCAATAGTTTTTGGAGTAGTCCTTCACTGCTGGCACAAAATGGCTGGAAAACCACTCCTCAAAAATCAGAAGTTTTTGAATGTCAGGGTCTTGTCCTTCTCAGTTGCATTAAGGGCCATAGCAAATGGCCTCCGGAGGTAGTAGGCCTTGAAAGAGGCGATGACACCTTGGTCCACGGGCTATAAAAGGGCAGTGGTATTAGGTGGAAGGTAAACCACCTTGACATTAGGGTTAAAGCCACTCATGTGGGCAGGGTGACCTGGGGCATTGTCTAGCACTAGCAACACCTTAAAAGGTAGTCCCTTGCTAACACAGTAGTCCTTCACTGCTGGCACAAAATGGCTGGAAAACCACTCCTCAAAAATCGAAAGTGTCACCCATGCCTTCTTGTTAGATCTCCAGACAACAGGCAGTTGACCCTTCCAAATGCCCTTTAGTGCCCTTGGATTCTCTGCCTAATACACCATCAGAGGCTTCAGTTTGAAGTCACCTGCAGCATTCCCTCCAAGAAGCAAAGTCAGTCTCTCCTTGCCAGCTTTATGGCCTGGTGCTGTCTTCTCCTCCTTGGCGATATAGGTCCTGTTAGGCATATGCTTCCAAAAGAGGCCTGTCTCGTTAACATTAAACACTTGTTCAGCACAGTAGCCCCCTTTTTTAATTAATTCAGCCAACCTATTAGGAAATGTACTTGCTGCTTTCTCATCCACACTAGCAGCTTCACCCTGTACCTTAAGGTTATGCAAGTTGGCATGAGCTTTCAAACACACAAACCAACTCCTACTAGCCACAAATTCTTCACCCTTCCCCCTTTTCACTTTTTATTGCCTGAAACAATCATTTAGCCTTCTCCTGAATCAACATTAGACTTACTGGCACGTGCTGCTGATGCTGGTCTTCCAGCCACAAAATTAGCAATCTTTTCATTATGCCACTTCGCTGTTTAGTAATCACAGTTGATTTCATAGGGGTGATCCCTTTACATGCTCTAGGGTACGGTCTTTATCCTTGATAATTGTTGATACAGTAGAGTGGCTAAGGCTTAGCGCGTGGCCGATGTTTGTCGCTGATTCTCCCTTTTCTAATCTTTTTAAAATATCTAATTTCACTTTCATCGTGATGGCTTTCCTCTACTTCAAAGCACTACCATCTGAAGACTCTGACTTTTGTTTAGAAGCCATGATAAGAGGCAAAAAGTCACCAGTATACACTTGTGCCGCACTCAACCAAACTACCTGTAGTTCGCCAACTCCCTCACTCATACACCACGTACTTTCGCCGCCCACAACTAAACTAGTTTGCCCCCGTAAGTCTGTAAGTACGATGCGAACAGCATAATCTGAAACACTCACATCTCAATTTTTTTTTAAGTTTTTATGGGAGTGAGCATAGTAAACTCGAGACGTTGTATGTCGTGATATTGTAACCCGAGGACCCCCTGTAGTATTAACTATACTGAGTGTTTGCATTTTTTTGCTGCAAAATGGAAGGTTTTTTTTTTTTGCTTGACAGAAGGCAAATGTGAAAAAAGGATTCTACTGTTTTTGTAACATATAACAATAATAATGATAATACATTAACATATGAAAAAGAATTAAGTAACCAAAACATTTATTATAGCATTTATTAGTGTTCAACAAAATATACAGTATATTAAGTATGAGCTGGCATTTGTCATGCAAATGAGCATCATCAGAACTAGCAGCAGAAGAGCCTATAAAAATGGCAAATACAGAAGGCCCCTAGACCAACCGCCATATCCCAAGGATAGGGCATCATCATGAATAAATCAATCTATTAATTGTTCCAGCCACAAATATAGAAATATTGAGAGGCTTTGGAAAGTCTTTAAACTTGAAGTTCACCAGTTACAGTATATCTGAAAGAACAGCAATCAAATTTCAATGATATGAAAATAAAGATGAAAGAAGCAATAGCTGCTTATTTTACCAATCTAATTTAGACAAGTACGAGAAATTGTAAGGTGCTCTTTGTCACCGTAAATTGGTATCTCCTGCTTCTCCATTGACACCTGCTTTCCCAAATAATGATTATCTTTCTAAATTATTTCTTTGATGAAGTCAGAGCTGTTAAGGAGAATTTTCTCTTCCTTATCCAGACTTTTTGCTAATAGTTGTTTAAACTCTACTATGTTGAATTAATTTCATCCTATTAGTCTGGATTACATTACTGACCTGGCCTATTTTGTTTTCTTTATATATTCTTTCATTGAGATAGGTTAGTAGTAGTTTTAATATTTCTTATCATTTTTATGCAGATGATGCCCAGCTTTATTCTTCTATTAAACCTGATGACCTTGATAAACTGTCTGTTGCAACTGAATGACTGATGGCCATAAACTGTTTAATGGTTGATAATTGCCTTCAGCTAAATAAGGATATGACTGCCGGTTATTGCTCCAGAAAATTTCTTATTTAAGATTTAACCGTTTTGTCATATATTTACCCTAAAATTCATAATTTAGGTGTTATTTTTGACAACTCTTTAAGTTTTGACCCACATTAGGTTATTGACTAAGTCATTCTTTTTTCATTTAGGAAATGTTGCCGAACTGAGAGCTGTCATCTCTAGGGCTGAGATATAGATGCTTATCCATTATTTCACTTTCTCTTGTTTGGACTTTTTTAATTGAATTTTTACTTATTTGAACAATTCATCAAGAACAAATAGAAGGTCCAGTGTTTTAATGGCATTACATTTGCCCCTGATTGCATTTAGAATTCATTTTAAAATTCTTGTTCATACATACAATATCATTCATGGCCAAACTTCTGAATATGTAGTGGAACATCTTCATCCTTACTCTCTGAGTCAAACTCTTAGGTCTGCTGGTAAGGGTCTAGTAATCATCACCAGGATTCGATAAAAGATTCATGGTGATTGGGCTTTTGAGGTGGTAGTTCCAAGACTTTGGATTTACACTTCCTCTGACCCTGCACTCTGAGAGTACTGTGAAAAAATTTAAAATAAAGAAATTTTAAACAGGCATTTTATTAATCATAGGTTTTATTTATGTTAAATATTCTAGATAAGTGATAATTGCAAAGTTTTATGAGGTTTTATGATTTTTGATTTTTATAAATATATGTATTGTCACAAGAATGGACAGGAGACATAAAAAGGTTTGTGGCAGCCACTCGTATATTATGCCCTGGTTGCAAAAATGGTTGGATTTTGTAGAGTTGTGTCTGGTTCAAAGTCCAAAACAGAACTGATGACATGTGGCAAAGATGGCAGCTTTAAAGGTCTGGACAGGAAGTGATGTCATCACGGGTGCAGGAGCTGGAAGTGATGTCATCACATGTGCTAGAATCGGAAGGGACATTGTCTGGGCAGGAAGTGACATCATCATGGGCACTGGAACCCTGTGGAATTTCCTGTGAATCCTCCTGCAAAGGACTGACAGAAAAAGTCAGTGCACCTTGCCACCCCCTGGTCAGACATGAATTTGTCTCTAATCGAGCCCTTTTGCTGCATCCTATGCACACATGTGTGACAGTATGTATGTATGTATTTATTGTTTATGTGAAGGACTTTCTGAATTTATGCCTATTAAAGGTGCAATATGAATAAAGTTTACATACTTACTTATTGACTTACTGAGTGTGCTTAATACTGTGTGGAGACTGGCCCAGACACAGACAGGCAGACACGTTCATTTCACCCACAACACATTTATTTACAATAATAAAGTCACACAAGTGCACTACAAAACCCCCCAAGTCCCCAAAAGTCCTGGCCACACAATGCCTTCTTCACCTTCAGGCCGCCTCCTTGCCTCCTCCAGTAAGCTCAGTCCTCTCCGCTCCCGACTCTTGCCCTGAATGAAGGGAGGCGGCCCTTTTTATTATCACCCGGATGTGCTCCAGGTGGGTTCTGGCAATCACCCACCGACACCACCCTGTGTGGCGGAAGTGCCGGCTGCATCCCCGGAAGCACTCCGGGTGTCCCTGCTCTTCTTCCCCCCAGCACTTCCTGGTGTGGCGGAAGTGCTGAGGTCCAGGGCTCCCAAGGCACGGGAACGCCCCCAAAGCAACCAGGATGGCGGCCCCCACGTGATCCAGGGCGCACGTAGACCCTCCTCCGGTCCCTCAAGGTGTCCCGGCCGGGTCGTTGCCCCTGGCATCCCTGACAACTGTCTTCAAAAAGCATTGCAATCCTAAGCTCTTGTAATTACTCAAACACTGCTTTGTGGCATGGGTACACACACTCACCCTTGTTTCTCACAGTGATTTCAAAATATGGCTTTGAAGAATACCCACTGCTTTGTTGATTTTGTAAATACTTTGTAGAGCAGATTCAGTATTCCAACAAAATTGTTGGCTTCAATGGAGAATTCAGTAGCATGTTCAATGGCTAGATTTCAGTTTTGGGAGCAACAGGTTATATACTGTATAGTGTCTACTTATGTTTGTTTTCTAGCATTGTCCCCTGCAGTCTTCAATTCTAATATCATATTTGTTCAGTCATCTTAGCAATAATTGATGAGTGCTCCACTAGTTGTATCTATCAGTTCAACAAATTCGGGGAAGCTCTCGTGTACTTCAGCTTCATCTGTAAACTATAAACTCAAGCAGTCCATATTTCGCATCTAATTTTCTTGTGGACAACTTCAGCTAGGAGTCCAATGGACAAATTCTGGCTATCCTTGCTAAGACAGTACGTGCTACCAGCCTGGCTTAAATGACACTAACACTGTGTCATACTTTACGAATAATTCCAACAATTTTAAAAAATTGCCGTTATTCTCTCTGTACAATTGATCAATAGTAACTCAAAAAGATAAAAAGGACACAATCCAAAAGTCTGTATAGTACAGCTTGCCAATATTATTTCCCATTCTCCGTTCCCCCCTGGTTATGTTGATCAATTGAACTGCTAGTCATAAGAACAAATGCAAGGGTTTTCAATAATGTTTGTGTTCAGATAGACTTTGGAACAACTTGATCCAAATAGAAAAGCCTTGTGAAAAGACACCATTTTCAGTCCTAAATAGACTGCAAAAATATGACATATTTAAACACAGAATAGACCAGCTAGGTGAGAATTCATCAGTTTTCAGGAATGTAAAATCTTTGATATGCAAGAGCTTGCTTTTCAGTATATCCACTCTGATATTGGTTATTAAGACTGGCCAAAATGTCTGCTCAAAAAAATTGGTCACTTCAGAATTATTTCTTCTACTTTGCACCTAATACTCAATTTTCAATACTTTGGGCTCAGTTGCCTATGCAGCTAGGTGAGCCGGTTTGGTGGATGTGCTAGCTATGTTGGTCTTACATTTGGAATAATATTCTACCAAAGATTCTGGGAAAATTCACCCAGGAAATGTACACTCTTAGCATTTTGGTATCCTTTTATGTGTTTTCTAATTGTCTTTTCTGTTCTTCAAATTTCTTTCAATTTATGACAATGCTATTTATGCATCATCTTTGTCAGCTGGAACTTGCAAACAAGCATAAAATAATCATAAAGCAAGATTCTCTGTTACTCCATCTTAAAGGGGCATAGGTCCTGCAATGATGAATTAACCAATAGTACTGTAGTTACCTTGTTTGCATGGAATGGGCCCAAAACAACCAAATGAAAAATTATTTGCACACCAATACTTTCCAGTAAATCACTGTGTTATATTTTAAAATGTACCAAACTAATATGGCTATTAGATAAGAGACATCTCTACATATAAAGTTTATGTCATAAAGTTTATGTCTCCTATCAATTAATTAATTCCTTATTTATGAAAGCCCGTAGGCAGCTTTAAAAACATCAGCTTCTCCTTTTCACACTAGCACTGTTCTACATAGCAGGGTTTGATGCTTCCTGTACCTTATCTTGCAATAATATTTTTCAGCTATATTTATCTTACATTACTTATGTATAAATGTTATTTCATTGTATTTTATTGTGTTTATCTGTGATACCTTTATCACAAAGCTTTGGGGGTTAAGGGGCAACTTATGGGTACTTTTTATTATGAAGTTTTATTTTTTTTTTTTAATGAGGTTATTATGGGCACCATTTAATTACTGGGACTTGAGTACCAAATTTTGTTTCTACATATGAATGTTGGAATGACAATATCCTTGACCCTTGATCCTTGGTCTGTTTTTAAACCTAACTAAAAGCTAATTTCCCACATGCTCAGTAGCACAATTGTCATTTATAAAGTTCCCTGCTAGAATGCAAGCACTTGTAATTTTTACTTTTGCTTGGCTTCATTTTATACATTAAGCATGCACGAAAACGTTCATTAGTAACTACCCACATTGTGACCCGACATTTGCGCGATAGACATATGTGCGCCGACAAAATAGCGCTGATTAAAACGTGCTGTCAAAATCGCACCAACAAAATTGCGAAAGTTTCATTAAATATGAATTAATAGTTTAAAGCATATATAATAATGTTTATAATAAAGTTTTCATTGTGATGTTCCATCCAGACAAACATCTGTTTCTGCACAACACAATGTATAAGCATTTCATTTTGTGCTGTAAAATATAATAAAAAAAAGAAAAACATTTTTGCACTCATCATAATGGCAGATTTAGATGTAATTAAGATAACTAATTGGATAATGAAATGAACTCCACAAAAATCAATATATGAAATTCTAACAGCCTTCAATAGCTAAGTACAAATTTTATACATCTGTCCCACAACAAAAATACAGCAAAATCCTCCTACTCCTACAGTTGTGTGTGTTTAATGTATTTAATTCCTAATGCTATATTACCCGAGGTCCAATAACATACTATATGATTTCTTATTAGGTTTATATTTCAGGCTAGCTGTCATATAATGTTTAATGGTCCGACTGAATTTAACACATGCAGTAAGAATTTTGTCATTTTTATATCTTAAATGCATTATTGTATTTAATATGCATTCTGCAAAACCTTAATTGTAATGTAGGTTGCTGGAGAACCTGAAGATATCTCATTAAATCATTGTACACACAAAGAAATACTCTAATGGAGCATTTAGCATTGCTCATTGTGCCCTTGTCTATACTCAAAGGTGAGACACAGCTGCTAAGAAGCAGAGATGCCCCCACCCATATTATTTAAAAAAGTAATCTGCAGATTGGTGTTTATATATAAACATGGAGGTTTTCACATTTAACTGTTAGACAATATTGAATCAAAGTGTTTTTTTACATTGATCAAAATGAAAGCAGATCTCTGCAAAGTGGTGTAAATTGATCACAAATATAAAATACAAAATAATTGATTAGATAAGTGTTCATCACCTTTAATATGACACACCTGATTTTTAGTGGTGCAGTCAATAGGTTTTAGAAATCACATAATTAGTTGAATGGAGATCATCTGTCTGTACTCAAGGTTTTATATGATTACAGTATAAATGTGCTTTATCTGAAAGATACAATTTGTAGTAACTAAGTTACTATCATGTACTAACTTACAAAACGAAGACACAAAGAACCATCCAAGTAACTACATAAAAAGTTGGTTGTAGAGTACAATTTTAGGGGATGGAGACAAGAGAATATAAAAATCACTGCATATCCCTTGGAGTCAAGTTAAACCAGTCATTAAGAAATGCAAAGAATGTGGCACAGCTGTAAATCCACCTAGAGTGGCCCTTCTAAAAAGCTGAGTGATCATGCAAAAAAAAAAAAAAGACTTGACGGAGGCCTTCAAGAGAACTGTGATAACTATGAAGTAGTTACAGGCTACAGTGTGTGAAAATAAATCACCTTGACACAGGAAAAGGTTTGGAGTAGCCATCTATATACTTGAATAAGGCAGCAAAGTTGAAGAATTAGTAGTTTACAGACTGAGTTGAAAACAGGAACTGTGAACTGAAGGAGGTTGTCTGGCTTTTAAGGCAGGCCAGCAGAAGTGACGTCACTGGGGCCAGGGCCAGAAGTGAAGTCTTCCCATGATTAGTCTGCGGGCATAACAGAGAAAGCATTACTGCACCCCGCCACCCCCTGGCCTGGCGCGGAATTACCTTCTTTTGGTCCTTCTAGCTGCCTCCCATGTGCACAAGTGTCTAATATTGCTGAGACTGTACAGACAACAACTGTTGCAGCTTTATGGAAAAGTGGCAAAGAGTAAGCCACAGTTAAAAAATAATTCACAGAAAGCACACAAGAGACTCTGATTTCAGATGGAAGATAATTATATGGTATGATGAGACCAAAATTGAGCTTTTTGGCCATCAGATGAAATGCCAAATACTACACATTATCAAAAACACACAATGAAGTATGGTGGTTACAGATCATGCTGTGAAAAAGTTTCTCTGCAACAGGGCCTGGAAGGCTTGTGAAAACAGAGAGTAGAATAAATGCTGCAAAATACAAAAAATCCTAGAGAAAAATCTAATGCAGACTATGCCTCATTTTCTAGCAAGACAACAGCCATAAGAACAAAACCAAAGCTATAAAGGATTAACTTAAAACAAGTGGTCTGGAGTGACCTTGTTTCAGATCCCCATGCAACCTGACTGAGCAGTTTTGTAAAGGAGAAGAGTGGAAAAATTGGAGTGTCCAGATGAGCAAACCTGATAGAAACCTGTGCATGGAGACTCAAGGCTGTTATGGCTGCCAAAGTTGCTTCCACTAAACAACTTGAAGAGGGTGAATATTTATGTGAAAACGTATTTTGTGTTTTGTATTTGTAATTCATTTAGACCACTTTGCAGAGATCTGTTTTCACTCTGACATTCTTCTGTTGATCAGCGTCAAAAAAACTGAATTAATTCCACTTTTTAGGCCATGTGTATACTGTATACACACATATTTTTTATTTATATATACACTGTCATACATATGACACTTGGAGACAGCCTTGGGGGACATTTAACAACTGTTATTCTCCAATCAAGAGGGTAGCATTGTTGTATACATGCTTTCTCTGTTCTCCACTCTGTAGAAAGGTTGATTGACAGCCCCAGCCTTACTGAAGTAATTTCCTGGTTTCTGCCTTCCTGAACCCAGCCCCTCCATCTTGTAGATGCCATAATTGGCTTCAGTGTCACCTTGGGGCAGTTGAAAAAAGGCTTGTGTCTAAGTAAGACAATCTTAATTCATTTCAAATGCTTTTTTGTTTTGCCCATACAATATACGGTGATCACTACAGTGCCCCAAATCTTTATAACATTTCCTGTGTCTTTTTACAACAGACATATGTAAAGTATATCTGTAAAACATATGTACTGCATATATAATATATACTGTATGAAAACAAAAGCTTTTATTTTAAATTATTATGCAAAATGAGTGAAAAATGGAATGAACAGTACAAGAAAGAGAAGCTTTCTGGGAGTCATATAAATCACTCCTCCCTCCTGTGTTGATCTCAGGCTTGTGGTACATTGATGAATGGATTAATCACTTTTTTAAGGCAAAGAAAAGAAAGAATGTGAGCCACTTCATAAACTGTATGAAATACAGTTGCTTTCATATAAATGCTGAATCATTACTTAATACGGTACATAGTACTATGTTAAATCAATAACAGTTAAAACAAGTTGCACAGTTCAAATAAAAAAAAGTTAATGAATAGTCCATTAGAAGACCACATGTGAAGATGTTTGATAGGCAGGTCTTTGAATACTGTTGCTGAACTGCAAGCAGATTGTTCTATTGAAGTGAGTCCCCTACTGTGGGTGGAAATCGTACATGTTGACTTAAAAGCGCAGTCTCTGTGTTGTTAATTAAAGTGAATATTGAAATGAATACCCTTGTGCCACCCATAGGTATCACAGATCACTGTTTTAAAGACCATATCGCAGTTTAATTTACACTCTGTGACCTGGCAATGGCTTCAACCTGTAATTTATTAAATAAAATGCATCTCTCTCAATGAATCAGCTAGACAGACTAACTATTAAACAATTTACTGTGATTTAGAATTCCCTAACAAATGTAAATACAGTTTCTCCATTAGCAGGATGATTGGCTAGATCATTCTTGGTATATTTTAAAAAGCATGCATCATAAGTAATGGAGTAAAAAAAAAGGTAAAAAGATAGCTTATCTCTTTAGCCTTTTATGTTTTTGAAGATCAAATGACTTCTACGCAGAATAACTAGTAAAAACCCTAATGCTTACGTTTAAGAGCATTCCTACTGCTTGGGGAAATGCCCAAGTGTAGTTTAAATGAAATGCAGTCATTAAACCTGGATACATTATAATGTACAGCAGTACAACTAGAAATCCTAATCTTATGGTAATCTTACAGTTTGGAAGAAACATGAAAGTTTGGAAAATTAATGAAAGAATGGATAAATAGGAATCCATGAGCACATGAATAACATAAAGAGTCCTTTATTTGAAATATACATTTTTATTATTTGTAACAGACTGTAGGAGTGTGTATGGTCAATGCTCATCTACAGTGCTTCTTAAACTCAGTCCTGGAGATCCCATGTGGCTACATATTTTGTTCAATGCAATTTCACAATCAGTGAGTCATTTTACCTCTCATTGATCTCATTGTTTAATTAGTTGACCTTTTCTCCTCTTCATTTGCATTTAAAAAAAACAATGTGATTTTTATAGTTATAAGACATTACGAAATATTGGTATGATACCTATACCTTTAAATTCCTATCTCTGCTTTCTTTTCCCATTAATTTGCCCACCATCTGTGTAGTTTGCTCTTTTAATTGTATCCTAATAATGACAATTAACAGTGAACAGAGCAGGCACCCAGTCAAAGAAGAATAAATGCTGAAAGGTTACAACTGCTTAAATAATGGATTAATAAAACAGAAAACTTGAAAAAGCCAAATAAAAATCACAATGACGATGATGAAAATTTTAAAAAGCAAAGTTAAAAAAGTCTGTGTTAACAAAAGCCACTTTAACTTGGGAGTTAGTAAGAAATGTAATGATTTCCTTTTTTGAGGTAAAAGTACATAATAAACAAGAATAGTTTTTGGCTACCAGGAGGTGCCCCAGAGCCCCAACACCAGACACAACACAACCCAGCAACATTTTAGGTAAAATAAAAAGGTTGTTCAATATACAATAATTTCCTTACAGGGTTACATCAGTCCAGCACAAAAATAACACACAATTGGTCACCTCCGTCTCTTTCCAATACTCTTCTATGTTGAAGTGGTGTCCTTTATGCTGGATGTGGAAATACTGCTGGGGTCCAAGCATTGTACATTTGAAGCACTCCCGGATTATGTGCAAGTTCCCCAAAGTATGTGTAGTGTTTTCTTTCAGCTTCCTCTGGCAGCATCCAAGTACCCCAACAGGGCTGCCTCTCAGGACTATTGCTCCTAATATGCCCTGTGTGGTTAGAAATGGGAGGGGATGGTGCCACCCTGTGTAGAAGGAGAATACATAACCCTGGAAAGCAGCCTTGTGGTATAGCGGGTCCGCATGTCAAAGGGACATTTTTAAAATAAATAATCACCGCACTCACGGTTTAGCGAGGGGGCATGGTGATGTGTGGCTGAAGTGGTTCATCGATCTAGGTGAGCTGAACCGGAGCCAGGGATCAGAAGGCCACCAGATCGGTTATGTGGAAAGAAGGCCATCTGCAGGTTTGGCGACTCTCCTGTTTCAAAGCCTGATGAGAGAAGCAGGGGAACCGCCAGGTAAAAAAGACACCGGACTTTGTGTTTTTAAAGGACTGCTTCCAGCGTTGTTTTAACCTCGTTGTTTTAAAGGATTGTTGTTTTTTCTATTGGGTTTTTAACCTCCACTCAGCACTTGTTTTTATGGTTTATTTATTTGAAGACTTACGGATGCACTGCACTATTTATTTGGACATTGTTGTTGTTTGTTTGCTGTTTTTAATAAAAACACTTTTGCACATTTTGCACCATCCCCTTGCTCCATTGTTTGTGCCTCATTGCCGAGCTCATCGGTAACATTACCGACAGTGATGGGTTCAAGGGTTCCGGGACGGATGATGGGATCATGCAGTGAACCCGTATTGTTACAAGCCTCCCTCTGTCTTTTCACTATCCTCTCCAACACTTACAAGCTGAATCAAATATTTGAAATATTAAAATGTATTCTTCAGTTTAAATGTTTAAAGTGTAAATATTCTTTATTATTAGATTCCTAGTAAAGGATCAAAAGTCAAACATAAAATATTTACAATCATTAATCTTGAAATAGTCTAAAATAATATCTCAAATGCTTATGTTTGAAATTTGTCATTTTTAACTTTCTAGGAGTGGCTCTTAGAGAACCACCACTAAAAAATAAATATATTTATATTATCAAATAGTATCATATTCATGATCAGTTGGAACAAAAACATGCAGCCACATGGGGTCACTCAGAACTGAGTTTAAGGATCAGAGCTCTACTAGCATTCATTATGCATAGTAAATATCAAAATAATCTTGTTGAATATTCCAGTACAAATAATTATTATAGTACATTATTTTAAGTATCTCATTTCCTTTACGCTTTGCTATTAAAATATTCTTCCATCCATTTAATGAATTTACTTATTTTAAAACAATGTTGCAAGTGCAAGTTTTCTCTGGCACTATTAGGGACAACACAGGAACCATTGCACAAAAACAGTCTATAGCAGGAAGTACTCATACATTCATGCACACTGGGCCAGTTTAGGGTAGTTAGCCAACCCACAGTTACTGATAAAGGGCCAATTATTTAGGATGTGAGATGAAAGTAGAGTATCTGTAGATAAATTAATTTGGTTGTGTACACTTCATATACAGTAGATAATGATAAGGTCAAAATGCAAACCCAAGAAACAGCAGCTGTTGAAGGGACTGTTGTACCCAGCTGCCAAAGTGAATAACATAACATAACATAAACTTTGTAAACCATTTATGAGTTGTGAGCGGCTAGAAGCTATCCCAGTTGCAATAAGCAGAAGACAGAAAACCAATTCCTTACAGTCCATCACAGTGCCCTCTCATGCACACACTCACAATCAAAAGAGTAGAATGAGCATACTCCACATGGATAACACCTGGGATCTGTGAGGCTTGAACCCAGGAATTACTCTATCCATAGTTAAATATCTTTTTAAATGTTTTTTGTCCTTGAGAAGGCTTAATGTTTAGCTTACTATTTACACGCATACTGTACACTTTCATGATTGTATAACAATTATGGAATAATACTGATGGAATATTTGCAAAAAGGCATAAATTATTTAGTTTCTGCCTCAGTATGTGTTTTCTAGTCAAATAATGATTTTAACTGTTCATACTGTAAGATAGAACAGCAGTAGATGAAGTAGACTGGATTGATTTTTCAAGCTCCTGTGTGACTTTCAAATCCTAATAAAGCAATGCAAAAAATAAACTATTGGCAACTAAAATCCCCAGAACTAGAAGGAAACAAAACAGACATGTAAATTGAACAACATGTAGAGTTAAAATTCTTCAACTGAAATTCAAGCCTTACATATTAGTAGCATGTTTCCTGCTTGAAATGCTGAGAAGTAATATTTTATATATATACAAAATATAATGCATGTTAATTAAAACACTAAACCCAATACAATAGATAAATGTTTTACATACAGATATTCTTTTTAAGGATGTTTCAGTCTTTTAGGTTCTTATGATTTTAACAGCAATAACAAGACCTCTCTGTCTTTGCTTTTGATATTTGGAAATCCATTTTCTTTTTCACCAGTACAAGCAGTTTAGAAAATCAACAAAAATGTTTTACTTATAACATGAAAAACTGAGAAAACAAATAAAATGAAGCCCTGAATGAAAAAATAAGCACAACTTATTATTATGTTTGCTTTGAATCCATAATGATGAAGTAAATTCAGTTAGATATATATAAATTTTGGATTGGGTGAAGCTAGATGGTTGTTGTTTACGTCCAGTGTCACCAGGGTATATTACACAGGTGGCTGCCCCAAACCTTTGATGTCTCTTGTTCATTCTTGTTACACCAGATATGTAAAACAATACAATTACTTTTTTACGTGACTGTGTGCAGGTTTACAATCCATTCCATTGAGTTGATTAAATATAATAATATAATAATAATAATAATAAGAGTAAATAACTAGTTAGGAGTTCTGTGTTGAAAGAAGAGATTAGTCTTCATGTACAAAGTCATGTGAAATGGTATCCACGAGTGATTGATAGATAGATAGATAGATAGATAGATAGATAGATAGATAGATAGATAGATAGATAGATAGATAGATAGATAGATAGATAGATAGATAGATAGTGTGGATGTTAGGGGTCGCTGTTGCCCCATTGAACCCACCAGACAAACGTCCCAGACACACTTGTAAAAGCACAAGAAGATTCTTTTAATATTTTCTTCAATAAAGTACCCAAAACACTGCACTCTCCACAATTCTCCAGTAATAAATCAATATAATAATCAATAATAATAAACACAATCCTCCACTTCCCAGCAGCTCCGTCCTCTACCAACCAACTTCGGCTCTATCTGCTGGGTTTCCCATAGTTCTTTTTAAAGTCCCTGACCCGAAAGTATTCCATCTCCGGGTCAAATGCCTTCTTCAGGTGCCCCGGAAGTACTGCAGGTTTCTGTCCTCCTGACTCCTATGGTTAACGTCATCATAATATCCCCCTGGTTCTTGGTGAGCTCCCCCTGGTGGCACCCACGGCACCCAACAGGGCTGAAGAACCGGACTCCATGTCCCATGCTGCCCTGCAGGAGTCCATTTCCATCCAGGGGAGCTGCCATCTAGCGTCCCGGGGGATGTATTGTCCTGGAAAGGCTGTTTTCTTCATTTGAAGGACATCCCGGCCGGACTGAAATGCCGGCTGTCCATCACAATAGATAGCTAGATATTGCCTGAAAGCATGCAGAATATTTGACACATGAAAACTAAAGCAAAGGAATAAGTTAGAAGTCCACACAGTAGCTACACAGAGTGGTTATTAATACTGTGGAAAAAAAAAAACAAGACTCACAATTAAGTGACCATGCATCACTGTTTGAAATTATGTAGGTACTGAATGGTGGAAAGAATAGGAATAGAGTGTGTGAAGTGTGAACAGTTGACATCCGAAGCTATTCGACCAGAGACACATGTAGAAGCACTGGTCTTAAAATGTCAATCCATGAACAGACATATTAATTATGAAAATTTTAAATTAGAGATGTCCACATCAAGTGATTGTACTATATGATGCACCTCTGCTTTTGGAGCCACATAACAGTCCACCCACTGTTATGATGCTGTGCCATTTTAGGGCATTGTTCAAACTATACCACTGTTTGCATTATCTAAGCATGCAATAATCCTAAATCCTAGAGAGTGAAATTGAAATTATTACTGAAAATAATTATATATAAATGTTGTAATGAATGTTGTTTATAGAGTCCCTTCATTGTGAGTCATTAAAACATTTTTAAGGTGTACAGTAATGATCCATAAAGAGCACTACCTGTACATCTATATGGATGGTTGGGCAATGCTAAAGTGAGCTTGCTCACACTGATGGTATTGTTCTTCTGGGCCTTCTTGATCCTTCTCAACAATCATTAGAGTCCTGCAACATTATCTACCACAAGTATTCTCATCTGTATTAACAACATGTGGTGTGATGTAATAAATAGAACACAAGGACCAACAATTCCGTCAGCACGACATTAAACTATTCTTGCGATATAAAGTCAGTATAAATCTGCAGTACTCAAAAGTTCATATATATCAACATAGATGCTTAGTTTTTTAACTCACTTTCAATGTCAAACTTTCCACTGTATTTTGAAGTGGCTAAAGCCTGTATGACTTTTGGAATGATGAATCCCTGTACTGGACAAATAAATGTTTAGTACAACACTATGAGAAGTTGCCACCTTTTTTTACATGTTTCGAATGTCTCTGGTGCAGTATTAGTAATAATATGTAATGAGAGAAACTTTAGAAATGTTTGGAAAAAATTAGCATTTAACAACTTGAAGTTTGTTTTGTTTTGGCTCTAAAGGTTTTCTTGGCAAAAATTATTTGAAAATACACATACTTTGAAGTAAAAGACTGAGAAATTGTTATTTTTGCACACATTTCTTCTGCAAGTGGGTTTTTTTTTTGTTGAATGAATAAATGGTATAATGCAATCTGTTATGTGTTATGTCACCTGAGGTTTGACTGTTGTAATTTTAGGACTTGATGAGGACTAAATTACTGTTAGTTTTGCACTTATGACAATATATGTGACCCTCTAGAGTGATAAAGTGGGAATTGGTTTAAAATGTACAGTTTTTAATTAAGACATGTTGTTTGAAACACTTTAATTTAGCAGCACCTAAAAACAAACAGCAGAACCTTGTTGAGTAAAATATAATTAGTCAGTCAGTCATTTTCCAACCCACTATATCCTTCCGCAGGGTCACAGGGGTCTGTAGGAGCCAACCCCAGCCAACAAAGGGCGCAAGGCAGGAACAAATCCCTGGGCAGGGCATCAGCCCACCGCAGGGCACACACATACCCACCAAGCACAATTTAGGATCGCCAATACACGTAACCTGTATGTCTTTAAACTGTGGGATGAAACCAGAGCACCCAGAGGAAACCCACACAGACACGGGGACAACATGCAAACTCCATGCAGGGAGGACCCGGGAAGCGAACCCAGGTCTCCATATTCGAGGCAACAGCGCTACCCACTGCACCACTGTGCCGTCCTAAAATATAATTAATTATGGGAAAATTATAAAGTTTACTTACCATTTCAGTGGACTCTGCTTTTGAGGCCTGCGTGAGAAAGAAGTTGCCATCTTATGGAAAGGGCTTTTTAGAGCTGAAAGTCAAAACAGTGTGATGGATTTATTGGGATGTAATAGCATACTTTGCCTGTTCACAACCTCATGGTGCAGTCTCAGTAATAGTATGGAAGTGATTTTTTTGAAAGTCAATTTCTTAAAAAGTACTTTTTTATTAATAGATACATCTGACCACATGCATTTACTTAGGACACAATGGAAAATTGTGAACTGGGGTAATTCCGTTGTTTTAATGATATGTGATTCATGATTATATTCAGCTTAAGGTAGAATAAGTTGAAGAAGACTTACCTTCTGGTAGCTCAAAGTAAAATCTGTACTAGAACAAAAATCTGTACTATTTTTTCCTATTTTCCATTTGATTAATATGCAGGTTCCTCAGCTTCTCCATCTTGAAAGAAGTCGTGCAAAGACATTTTCTACTCTACTTTCAAGCACTTTGGTGATTACCTAGTGGGAACAAGAGCAGAGCTATGATATCTGAAATCTCCCAGTCATGAACTGGTATGAAGATACAGTTACATGATATTCATTTCGTTAAAGCTAAAGTGCTCTTGGCACCAGTAATTATGACTGATGAAATGAATTCAGGATCCACTCTTCCTAACCCTCTTAAAGTAAGGCCTAGTAATGCTGCCTAAATCAAATTCAGCATTATCTCACATTTAAAATGATCACCATTCTGTAGTGCACACAAAATAGACACTACTGATTTATTAAATTGTGACATCAGCCCTGTCACTATTCTGAACAAAGAATTGTCAATGTATTGAACAATTGTGATATGCCATGAAGACTTAACTTATCATCAAACTTGAACAATCCCATATTTTCAGTCAATTACTTCATTAGTCTCAAATTGGTGGAAAGTTAATATAGCAACATGTAGACATTTCGCTGTATGGAATTGAAACATGGACAAATGGATAGGAAGAACCTAAAAGACTGGCATCCAGTGTGATAATAGCCATACAAGACTTAACAAAATTTGTCAGGAAACCTCATTTTCAAACCTAATCCATCCAGTTTAGGGTAAGAGTGGCAATGATTATTTGCTGTGATATTCATTGCACCAGCCATATTGTCTGGATCTTGGGCACCAGACACCCCAAACCATTTTTATTCTCTCAGCACACTTAGGACAAACACAGAAATGCAAGTTCTCTGGAGACTTATTTAAGACCAAAATGAATAACAGTATTGACATTCCCTTAAGGCAGGCTATGGAATGTCCCCCATGAAGTGTACATTCAGCAGAACTGCTCAAAGGCGGAGACCAAAAACAGCACTGCACCCTGACCCATTTCTGTAATCAAACACCTGCTTGTTCATAATGATTTCATATCCATGAAAGAACATTCCTTGAATAAGATAAGGAGAAGATCTACAATAATGGCAACTTGCAGCTGTGATTTGAACTCAGGAATTCTCCTAGCCAGGATTTTTTTTATTATTATCTTTGATTTTATTTTAAGTAAGTATAAATTTGATTTGATCATTTGTTCTTACAATTGTATCTTTTAATGCCATATGCTTCAAGGGATTTCTGAATCCTCTAACATGAAGTTCATACACCACCAAATATCATTGTCATTATTGTTTTATGAAGATGTCACATCATGCGTGTTTAGGCAATTGACCGATTTTACTGTGAGTTTTTGTTATCCTCCAGTTGCTCACTTACCGCATTTGTATGTAAAACAGGTGCTGAAATGCTGCTGTCATTTCACGGCTCACAGATGCAATATAAAGACTATCAGAGTTTTGCCTGAAATTTATACATGCTTCTATCTGCTTGTCTGTAAGTCGTTCTCATATTAATTAACTTGATTATTTAATGTGTTTTTAATCACAGACTTTATGATATTATATGTGTTTCTTTTATTTTAGTTATATTTTATTCATTGTCTTAATTATAAGAATAATTTAGATTTTTTTTTTTTCCAAATTTATTCCTACATGCATGACTTCATAATAAGAATCTGTTCTTATTCAGGTCTTTTAATGACACTTCCAACTGATCTGCATATTTCCTTTTAGTTATCTTTATATATAATACGCTACCATGGCTGTTCGTTTGTCTGTCAAGGATTTTAAATCACCTGTAGCTCGCAAACCATTTGAACTATTGACCTGAAATTTGGTACACATATACTACGTGACGTCTACTTTCCACTTTTGGGGTGATGATTGACCTCCAAGGTTATCTCTCTTTTTATTTTATTTTATTGTAGAATCAACTCTTAGCAATGGTCAGCAGGGCGGCCATGCAGAGCATGCGTACGGGCGCCATTCTCATTCCCTACACCCTTCACAGTCACTTCCCCTAGCTCTTCATATCTTAAGTCTTCAATCTGCCTCAAGAATTATTTAAGTGCCAGCTTAAGTAAAAAAATTAAGGAAAACATACTAAGTAATTGCAAGGCAAACACTGACTTAATTAGTTTTAACGTGAAAAGATGCCGACAAAAGAAGAGAAGAAGTGGGCTGCTAGGGTGGAGAAAAGAAGAGCTCATCAACCTCTTAGCAAATGGATGCTAAACGTACAGAGAAAGAAAGAGGATGAAAACTATGAATATTCAAGTCAAGGGTATTCACTGCAAGTTATCGTGCAGTGTGCCATTACTGGTGTCATATAATTTTAATTTCCTACCACTTGTACATATTTTCTTCTTTATTGCCCATTCTATCATTCTTTCCTTGGGTTGGCTGTTTTTATTTATTGTCATACTTTGTGAAAATGTAATGTTCATCCTTAAATCTTGTATTTTTTTTCACTCTTTTTCTTAAATGCCCACCTTCATAACCTTTTTAATAACACTTTCTTTTTACTTTTTGCTTCTTTGTGTAACTTGCATATGTTTGGTTTAATGAATAATTTATGTTTTGCTTTCCTCATTTGTTCTTGTTTTTATATATCCAATGTATTTAGTCAGATAACTGAATACTTTGTTATTACCATCCAGCTGTTTTCTTCATATCATAAGTCAATTATTATCTTGCTCAGACCTCTTTCTTGTGACAAATGTTCAGCAGGTTTTCATTGCATAAAACTAAACAAGCAGAAAATAAATCTAAACTATGTAGCCTGATTTAATTGGACCTCTTAGCTCTTGTCCATCTTGTAGGATGGTGCATCTAATTGTCCACTTCCTAATTGGCACCAAAGCACTATCCTATTTCACATTATGTCTCCTCTCTCTTTCTGTCTCTCTCTCTCTTTTGCTTTATCTCTCTCTCTCTCTGTCTCTCACACAGCCACACACATGCACAAATGTAATGTCTTTTTCCCTCCATAACATAAATCTTACTTCTTTCTACGGCCTAGCAAACTTCACATCAAACACTCTTTACAGCTCCAGATTTATCACCAATATGGCTATGATGTGGCTTTAAACCCCATCCCTGCAAGCCCTAGAATAACCCCTAGAGTCACAGCAGCTCAGCATTTGCTTCATCGACACCAGGCTTTTTCCCCGTCAAGTGGTCCTGATTGTTCCTGCATCTTTAATCTATGAGACAACTCACCAGGTACATATTTTTAAAGGGCAACAATGTCCCACTCATTACAGTCAAGGATCATATGCTGATCCATGGGAGCTGGGCAACTGAGTATTTGTAATTGGGACACATGACTCAGTTTTTCCAGCTGGAGGACTAATGTTGTAACTTTTTAACTAGTTTTACAGTCCCTTTTACAGTTCCTTACCTTTTCTTTCTTAATAGAAGTTTACAATTCCAAGCATCTGTTGGGTGAACTGTACTAAAGGGCCTGGGGAACTGCAATACTACACCAGAGCAGGATGTGGCAGAGTGTGCTGACTGTTTCTTGCAGACCATTCCCGGGAAATCTCACCAGATTTCAGCTCCTCTGATGATGTCACTTCCGGCTCCGGGGCCTCTGATGATGTCATTTCCGGCTCTGGCACCGCTAATGATGTCACTTCCGGTTCCGGAATAGATGACATAATTTCCTTCCCCAGCCCTTAAAACCAACATCTTACCTCCAAATATTCAGTTCTGTATTGGACTCTGTCTTGTGAACATCCATGATCGAATATAACAAACCTTTTGCAGCTAGGAAATAATATACGGGTGGCTGCCCCAAACTTTTATGATGTCTGAAGTCTCATTTCTATCACAGATGAATATTAAATATTTCCTCATTAGACCATATCTGGAATGCTGTTTACAGGTTTACCCTTCATAATGCAGTAAAACATTTAGAGAACACGTACTAGACTTATTCCAGGACTTCTGAATTAGAGCTATGAGAAAAGTCCAATGTGTTTAATCTTTTCAGCTTAAAGAAAGATTATACAGTTACATAAATGAGCTGTTTAGAATTATAAAGGGAAAACTAAGTTAAATTCCAATTATTTCTTTAAGATCTGGTTTTTAACAAGAACACAGATGGAAGATGGTTAATTATAAATTTCATAGAAATTATTTCCTCTGCTTGATAGCTATAAATATATGGAATAAATTGCCAAACAGTGTATCTGAAAGCATTTCTCTGGAGTCCTTCAGATCTTAACTTGACGATGTTTTGGAAATATTAGGTGATAAGGAAATAATGAACTATGTTGGCTGAACGGTATGTTCATTTTAAAACTGATCTTAATTAACAAGAATTGAATAACAGAAATAACACAGAAGAAGTGCGAAGCAAGTGTCAAGAGACAGAAAAGACAACTTTAGATGAAAATCACTGATGAAAAATTATCCAAAAAAGGTGGAGCAACCATGAAATAATGAAAAGGCACCATTTGAAACATACTGTAAAAAAGTGCAACAGTGTTATCTGAAAGAGACGGCCAACTCATGTCAGGCTGAGCTTTGCACATGCATGAATGACCAAATAAGCTTATTTCAACTTTCAGCGTATATCAATTCATATTTTCATTACACTATATACATACAGGTATGAAACTCATTTAAAACTTGTTTCGCTGCATTTTTTCTGCCACAGGCCACCTTGTAGAATATCTTGAAAAATATTAAATAAGTTATATATATTATCTTAGGCTACATATTATGGATTGTGCATTTGTGATTGCATCTTGTCTGAAGAAGGGGCCTGAGTTGCTTTGAAAGCTTGCATATTGTAATCTTTTTAGTTAGCCAATAAAAGGTGTCATTTTGCTTGATTTCTCACTGCATTTGAAAAAACATTGATGTGGCCGATGATCTACATTACATACAAAAAAATGATTCTCAATCACACAAATTAAAAGTAAAGCATGCCCCCTGCCTGACTGTTGTGAATAAAAAAAAGTTATCAGATGTAATGTTATTATTTTATGTATTGGTCTTCACTTTTTAAAAGAGCACCTATGGCTATGTCTACACTACTACGTTTTCATTTAAAAATGGTTCCACATCATTTACTAAAGATTTTTATCTTTTCTAAAATGATTGAAAACGCATATGATGAGATCATCTGCATACACTGGGCATGCAACATAGATGGGGCAAACCGGGCCTACTTTCTGAGATTTTGTCATGTTTTTAAACCCCATTTACAGTTTCTGACTGATTTTCTGAGTTGGTCCTGTTTACCTGCCGTCATTTTACATGCAGTATGAAAATAGTTGCAATGCCTGATTGCATTTATGATCGGGCATTCCCCTTATCGTCACAGCCCTTTATTCTAAGTTTCCCTGCTCTTGGATCTTACTGCTCCACCTCTTTTCTTTTTCCAGCATAGATTCTTTTTCTTATGCAAAACTGAGGGAAAGCTAGCCATATCTTTGATTTGGAAATCACCTGACACTCTATTATTTTTTTTTTGGAAATCCTTTTTCTGCAACATTATGCTTCTCTGCTGCCAGAAGTAAGGGCGTGCCCGGCCTAAATATTTCTAAGTGACAATGTTACATACATCTACTTTGAGTTTTAAATGAATGACTTTTTGTGCAGTTGTGCCTTCTGTCCTTCTGATTAACTTTAGGTACTTGGGGCTGTTGTAGGGTGGGTTTTTTATATGTATTGATGTTTTCAGTTATGTTTAATTTGCTGTAATTTACATGTGCACATTTCTGTACATAAATGTTATGAAATACATATATGTTACTGTGGAATAATAACATTTTTATTTTTTTTGTTTGCTGCCAAAGTTAAAACCCAGAAAGAAAAGGAAGAAATGTTATTAGCTTTGCAGAAAACTAAGATAAAATCAGAGCCCAAGCCCGAGAATAAAACAAAGAAAACAGAAAAGAAGGACCCCCTATACCCCGTTATTTGTCCACCCCCTCCATACCAGCCACCACCCCCACCTACCCCTCCACCTCCGGTCCCCACTGCACCCCAGGTAACCGACGAACCATCCGGAGCAGGGTTCTTTGATGAACAATATCATAATGACTCATCCTCTCACTCAAATCCTGATGACGATGATCCAGACTCCAGGTCCGGACATCAGTGGTCAGATCAATCCCAAATCTCTCACTGAACTAGAAGTCAGACTGCTCGTCTGGCCCCGACATCTGGATTCAGCTTTATCTCCCCAAAAACCTCCCAACTCGACATTCTCATGCCCCCTAATCGAGGTCCCTAACCCCCGACATGACCCCACCTAGACTGCAGGACCCAATAACCCCACTACTGTAATGATTCACCGTAATTGGGATATTCAAGAATTAACAGATGTGGTGTCTGAACTGCCCGACCCTTAGGGAGTTGGTGGGCTAAAATTCGAGGAACAGCTCCAACAACTAGATGATATGTATAAACCCAATGCTGCAGAATGGACACAGGTGCTGCAACGGAAACTAGGCACTACCTGGGCAACTGTTAATCATGGGACTTGTTAAAAACTGCAATTGCAGGAAAATATAAAAAGGGACAGACTGGTCCCTCATATCAGCTGCCAAGCAAAAGAAAGACGAGACATTCGATGAGTGGGCACACCGAATACAAGACCTTATGGCTATTCATTTCAGCCTAGACAATTGCTGATGATCGAACTCGCGCTGCCATTCCCCCTTTTGTCTCGGGACTGAGAAGTGGCATTCAAAGCAAAGTTCGCATGTCCTGCATAGGCTGGGAAAGCGCTGCATTCAAGGAAATTAAACGCCATGCAGAGCAAGCTGAGAAACAGACTAAGCAAAAAGAATCTGATACACAAACTAAGCTATTAGCAGCACAGTTGCAATATTACACAGGGGGAACGAGCAGGGGGAGAGGATTCCAAGGCCGTGGACGTGGTAACTTCTCCGGAGGACGAGGGTGTGGAAGGGGACGGTGGTTCCCGTCTTCCAACCCTAACAATCCCTTCACTCAGATGCCCAACCCTTCAGAGCAAACACCAGCGTCATATGCCTGCTACGGCTGCGGTGAACTTGGACATTTCAGACACGACTGCCCAAACAAATGCCCGCCATCACCACCTCCCCCCGAGCCTAACGACATTCCGTGGTCCGAGGAATTAGCAGGGACCCCCAGTCATTTCTTCCAGTTTCCTTTGCTTAACCGTCATGCTGACACATATCCTTTACTAACTTTGATAGTAAATGGCAAAGAAATTATCTTCCTTGTGGACACGGGAGCCACACGCTCCACTTTATCACTGTTGGAGGTCCCTGCCTCGAAAGACACTGTGAAAGTTCTCACTGCTTCAGGACAGCCACACACTTTACTAGTTTCAAAGCCTCTGCAAGTGAAACTCACCACAGACAGCTCTCCATTAACTCATCGCTTCCTGTTAAATCATCTTTGCCCTGTCAATCTACTAGGAAGAGACCTCATGACTAAACTGTCAGTCTCAATCTCACTGACAGAACAAGGATTTTACTGCTCCATTCCAAACCCTCTTTTGCAGCCTGGACCCTAGATATCACCCCACACACCCTTCTCCTTAAAGCCCTACACTCTTTTCCTTCATGTCTTTTTCCCCACTTGCAGGTCCCAGACACCCTACACTGTACTGCCCAGTACTTCCCTGCTGAAGTAGACACACCTTAGTTAGAATCTTTTCTCTCTCCAGGTACTTGCCCAGAGACCCTTCATATCCCTTGCATTTTCATTTCATCTACTAAAGCTGCTGCTTCAGTTCATCTCACATATTCACAAAGCATTTTCTATTTAGGAGGTTCAGTCCCCCATGTGTCCTTGGCCAAATCTAACACTGTTCGTTGGGTCGAAATTGGGGACTGGGTTGAGCAATGTCTAAATAGGACAGATTGGCTATACGTCGCACCAGGCATTTTTGATACTTCAGACCATCTAATAACTAAAGTATTAATTCAGATTGACCTGCAGGTCACCCATCTCTTCCTCTATGCTCTCTACAAACTGACTTGTTCCCATGGCTTTCTTTAATTCCTGACACCCTATGGTCTCAGGGAAAGAACGATTTTGGCAGGATTGCAAATTGTGAACCTCTGGTGGTTTTTCCGAAGTCATCCTTCCATCCTCGCCGTGCTCAATATCTTCTTTCTCCTGAGGCCAAACTCGGAATTGCTGCTGTACATAAAAATGTTGTTGAAAGAGGGGCTATAATTCCTATCAAATATTCTCCTGTAAACTCTCCTAATCTGTCTGTAAAGAAGGCTGATGGCTCTTGGCGCTTTGTCCAAGACCTCAGACAAGTTAATTCTGCTATTTTTCCTAGGGCACTGATTGTCCCTAATCCTTCCACTATTCTCTCTTCGATTCCTGCAATGGCTCATTACTTCTCAGTAATTGACTTAACTAATGCTTTCCTGTGCATCCTGGTTCTCAGTTTTGGTTTGCTTTTACTTTTCAAAACTGCCGTTGAACATGGACTGTTATGCCACAAGGTTATACAGAGGCTCCTTGTATATACGGCCAAGCGCTTGCTCAGAACCTGGAAGGCTTCTGGCCTGACAGGGGGAGTGCATTGATACAGTACGTCAACGATTTATTACTCTGTAGCGAAACAGAGAATGCATGCACACAAGATACAGAATTATTGCTCAAGTATCTTGCTGAAAATGGGCACAAGGTCTCTAAGGCCAAACTGCAGTTAGTTCAGACCACCGTCAAGTACTTGGGTCATGACATCACGTGTGGTACCAGAGCTATGTCAAAAGACCGCATAACCACCATTCAAAACCTTCCAAGACCGGTCACAAAACGACAGGTTAAGTTGGGATATTCTCTGTGGCCACATAGCTTTTGATAGGAATGTTTTCTTGTTGTGGAGCTGTGCTGCGTGGTTTCCCGAAGTGGATTGTCTTTGATTTTTTGCTGGAACTTGGATCGCTACGGATATTAGTGTTTCCTTGATTGCCGCTGAACCCGGTTTTGCCACGGACTTTTTCATGATCAGGAAACTAGCACGTATAGAACTATGGTAAGATGAATTCCTAATTTAAAAGTAGTACCAGCTTGAGAAGTTGTTTGATTGTAAATTTTTCTGAAAGAGCACAGCCTTTACAAAATCTAGCTAACACTGCTGACCTTCCTTTTTCTGGTCGTATACAGTGGAATGAGCAAGCTGAGAAGGCTCTATGTGATTTAAAAGTGCACTACTTTCTGCGCCAGCTTTAGGACTCCCTGACTATTCTCGTTCATTCACTCTGTTTGTGGATGAAAAGTGGGGATATATGAATGCAGTACTAACACAGCTCCATGGAGAAAAACAGAGGCCAACAGCCTATTTTTTGAAAAAATTGGATCCAGTGGCTACGGGACTTCCAACCTGTCTCAGAGCAGTAGCAGCCACAACAGAAGCCATGCTAGCCAGTACAGATATAGTTCTCATGAGCCCCCTAACAGTAAAGGTGCCTCACGCCGTACACTCCATTTTAGTACAGGCCAAAACATCGCATCTCACTACTGCTAGGGCAATACACTATCAAAATGTACTTTGTACACTCAAATGTCACAACTGAAAGGTGCTCCACCTTAAATCCAGCCACTCTTCTTCCAACTGAAGAAGAGGGGGAGCCACATAACTGTTATGATGAAATAATTAAGGTATTAAAACCCAGACCAGACCTGCAGGAAACTTCACTAGAAACACTACGTAGATATGTTCCTTGCGATTGGATAATGGAAACAAGTGGTCAAAGGTGACCACCTGCTGCAACCAATTTCTTCAAATTAGCTCTCTCATCCGAGCTTATCACTTGTCAGAAGGAAAAATCATAACAATCTACACAGAATCCAGGTATGCTTTTGGAGTCTGCCATGATCATGGGGCATTATGGAAATTGAGGGGATTCAAGACCAGTACTGGCAAGCCCATCCAGTATCAAAAATTAGTATAATCCCTCTTAGAATCCATAACAAAACCATCAAAATTGGCAATAGTCAAATGCCAAGCTCATACTGGGAAACAAGATCCCGTCAGCCAAGGAAAAGAACGGGCTGACTACTTTGCCAAACAAGCTGCCTATAATAACATCTCCAAATGGACTTCATTGAATTAACACCGTCTAAGGGCTACTGTTACTGCTTGGTAATTGTCGATGTGTTCTCCCAATGGGTGGAAGCTTTTCCTTCCAAACATGCAGACACCAAAACTGTGGCAAAATCCTTAATAAAAGAAAATATTCCAAGATGGGGAATACCACAGAAATTGCAGACTGATAATGGTACCCATTTTGTGAACTCTGTAATAAATGAATTGATCACTTGGCTCCAGATAAATGTACATCATTACTACAAGTACCATCCCCAAAGTGGAGGTATTGTAGAGAGGTGCAATGGCACCCTAAAATCTAAATTGGCAAATATCTGT